>NW_024340696.1:33064337-33367740 GCF_902729225.1 Pteropus medius
AGAAGAAGAAGAAGAAGAAGAAGAAGAAGAAGAAGAAGAAGAAGAAGAAGAAGAAGAAGGAGAAGAAGAAGAAGAATTGTGTATTTATCCAGGTAAAAGCACAAGTAAGTATGGAAATACAATGTTCCTGGAATAGAATCTACATGCTCAGAGACACTGGGGTTAGCATGGCAATATGGCAGAGTCAACAGTAGTTCAGGAAGGCAAAAGGATGTAGAAGAGCAATGAGAGGCAAGGGGGTGAGACTAGAGAAGCCAGCAAGTTCTGAAGGATTCTATAAACCACACCAAGGAATATGACTTTTTGAGGAAAATGAGAATGCCTCTGAAGTGTTTTCAGTGGGAAAGTCGCATAATCAAATTTTTGGTATTAAAAGATCAGTCTGAGAAAAAGAAAAACTCGGTCTGGCCATAGTGTTATAAATGGATTGCAAGCAGCCAGCCTGGAGAGAGAGAGACTAATTATTGCTACAGGAATCCAGGCAAGAAATGAAAGTTCTTATTCCAGGCATAAAGAAGAGAGATTCAGGAAGTATGTGAGAGAGATAATCATCGGGTCTCAAGGGACCTTATGACCTCAGAATGAAAAGGTCCTTGGAGCCAAGCAATGTCCGAACGCTGTCCCCTGGCCCCTTATTACTAGCACTCTGCTGGCTCCAATGCTAATGTCAGTAACTAATGTAACTCAATATCTGGTCTCTTTCAGTTTGGTGAGAGCTCATGACACACCTGGACTGACAGCCCTCCCCATGGCTCTTGGTGGCACTACAAATCCCTGAGTCTCTTGCAGGGGCTCCTTGGGTCTCCTATGCTGGGTGGTCCACCCTAGCCTCTGTGTGGGACTCATTAGCCCTCATCATTACCAGCCTAGTGGTTTTCAATTTAATTCCTTCTCCTTCCTCCTGGGGCAGGGTTTGGGCTATAGCCATAGGGAGTTTTACAACCCATTCACACCACTCAAGAACCCAGAGTGGCCGAGGTTCATAGCCCTTCAAATTAAGTCTCCAGCTAACTTACCTAACACTCCTTCAATTTAGGAATCCGAACATACCTCTAATCATTTTGTCCCCCTACCTCTGACTCTGTGTTGGTTTTCTTTTTTGATAGAACTGGGATCTTTCACTTCCTCTTCTTGCCTGGGCCTCCTTTATGTCAACTCTGTGGTCTAGACCAGTGGTCCCCAATATTTGGGGCACCAGGAACTGGTGCTCCTATTAGAAGCTAATGCCTGATGATCTGAGGTGGAGCTGAGGCAGTGATGCTAGCGCTGGGGAGCGGCTGCAAATACAGATGAAGATTCACTTGCTCTCTTGCCTCTCAGCTCCTGCTGTGCAGCCCAGCTCCTAACAAGCCATGAACCAGTATCGGTCCATGACCCGGAGTGGGGGACCCCTGGTCTAGACCACCAAATCTGTCTTTCAAAGTAAAAGCGTCAATAGCCCAATCTCATTTGCCAGGGTTTAGGAAAACTGCTGAGGGAACAAGTTTTAAAAGAGAAGAAGTCAAACATAGTAATAGCAAATGTTTATTAAATTCTTATAGAAAGCCTGGTGAGCACTGTTCTAAGAGCTTTTAAATTTAATTGTTTCAATCATCAAAACAACTCTAGTATATTCCCCATTGTGGAGAAAATTGAGAGAATAAAGAATTATGAAACTTGCCTAGGCTGACATAGCAACTTGGAGGAGGAGTTGAGTTTAAAACCAGGCATTCTGGATCTTTGCTAAAAAATAAAAAACTTTTAATGTGATACATTTTAAGTTGAGAGAAAAATTATTTCAATAATGTTAGAGTGGTGGTCAATGCTTCAAATGTCGCTAAATAAGGACTGAAAAGGTTTGATTTGATTTGGCAGTAAGTCATCATCTGCCTTGGTGTTTTTAAGTTATCAGGGAGAATGAGGGCAGTTACAGGGGTAGAAAAGTAAGTGAGAGCTGAGAAGGGACAGACTTTATATTATGCTTCAAGGAGAGTAGCTAGAGGTACACATAGGGTTGAGGGAGAGATTTTTGTTTTATTCTGTTTTGTTCTTTAACGTGGGAGAGCATTAGGCATACTTAAATACCAACAGGAAAGAACCAATAGCGAGAGGATGACCCACGGTTAGAAAGATTGGTATCTCTCCATATCTTATCAGAAGCATCCCTGGGATCTCGGAAGAGGCTCTTTTGGTTAGTTTTGGGGATGAGATAAGCAAACAGATCAAAAGTATCAGGATATAAAGGCAAATCCAAAATTCAGTGATGGCCTCTTTTAAAACTGGTTAGCTAGGACCCAGAAGCTCATCATGAGAACTGTACAATTTATTGAGTTTTTTTTAAAACAACAACAACAACAACAACAAAAACCTCATCCTTTGTCCTTCAGGAAATAAAAGCCAAGGGAGTTCAGAAATACACATAAGAGTTTCCATTTGATAAAATACAAAGTTCAAGGTAGGCTTTGCTTTTGAAAGTTTTTGTTTTCATGTTCTGAAAGATCTCAGGCTATTAAATCTAGTGGCAATATGCAAAGGGAAGGAAACCACTTAAATACTGTTATAGTTCTACTAATGGAAGCATTGTTCAAAGCAAGTGCTTTGATTTTTCTCCCAAAGCAGCATTTACCAGAGAGAAAAAACATTGACCTTTAGCTCATGTTGGGCAAATGTTATATTGCATTTTAGCAAGGCATCATTAAAAATTTCCCTAGTTTTCTTTTCTTATTAAGGCATGTTTTTTGTTATTATTATTTTCCTATTTAGATATATGGTGATTTTATTTATTTTTTAATTAAATTTATTGGGATGACATTGGTTAATAAAATTATATAGGTTTTAAGTGTGCATTTCAATAATAAGTCATAAGTATATTGCATTGTGTGTTCTCCACCCAGTTAAATTTCCTTCCATCACCACATATTTGACCCCCTGCACCTTATCTACTTCTCCTTCTCCTTGTCTTCCCTCTGGTAACCACTAAACTGTTGTCCATGAGTCTCTCTTTGTCTTGTTCGTTTGTTGCTTTCAGTTTTATATCCCACATGAG
Source organism: Pteropus medius (assembly GCF_902729225.1). Taxonomy (NCBI): domain Eukaryota; kingdom Metazoa; phylum Chordata; class Mammalia; order Chiroptera; family Pteropodidae; genus Pteropus; species Pteropus medius. Next base: position 33,067,363 of record NW_024340696.1, read on the forward strand.
TGAATTTATATGGTTCTCAACTTTTTCTGTTTGGCTTATTTAGCTTAGCATGATTATCTCAAGATCCATCCACTTTGTCACAAATGGCAGTATTTCATCTTTTCTTATGGCTGGGTAATATTCCATTGCATATATGTACCACATCTTCTTTAGCCAATCATCTATTGATGGGCATTTCAATCATTATATGTTGATTTTAAAATAGTCCCAATGCATTACAATGATGTAATATAGGCATTATATGTAAAGGAAGCCAAGAAAGTATAATGTAATTTATAAACACTTATTTGGGAAGTTATTACCTGAGTTGCTCATATTACTTTTAGCACTTATTGCCTTATATTCTAGATTTTTGCTTATTTTTCTGAAAAAATGTATTTCCTTTTATGTCATACCCCATGCCTAATTAACATAAAATGGAAATATCATAACTATTAGTTTAATAAACTAATTACCTTTAAAAAAAAATAAGAGTCCTGTTCTTTAGAAAACACTAATAAAATTGTTTCACATTTTATTTATAACTTCCAGAAAAAAATCTTAACCAGAATGGAAAAGAAATTCCTAGGAGACTACAAAAATCATACGCTATTCCCAAATAAAGACTGTTCATATTCTAAGACTGCCACCACATTTCTTCGTCTATATATATGGTGATAATTTTGCTTTGTCCTTTTCAAGTTGCAGTCTCAGAAGGAGTTTAACCCCTAATATAAATTTTAGATCTAAGGTAATTTTCTAACAGCAACTGCACCTGCCATGCATCGAGGCCCACTATATCTTGGGAAGAGCTTGCCCACTGAGGGCAATGCTTTGGAGCCTGCCTTGTAACTGCTACATGTCAGTACAACAGGCATGAGGAATTCAAGGTCTCCAGGTGGGCAGACCTGCTTGTAATGACTCTGGACAGCTTGAAAAAAGAACAAACCCATTCTTAATTCAAGACCTAGGCTGAAACCCTATGATTTCCCATGTCCATGCAAACAAACAAACAAAAAAAATGTCTATCTTTCCAGTTTCCAGCTGTATGGCTAAAGGAGCAAAAACAGAACTCTAAGTATGACCTTGTAAGTCATCAAATGTGAAGAATGCTTAGACTGGTTCTTTCATAGTCTCTTTTACTGTACTTGAACTTGGGGAATAACCCAATCAGGGGCCAGCCAGGAAATACATGGCACATTCAAATTGAGTAATTTGAAGATAGTTTAATAAAGGAATTATTGACAAAGCTGTGAGCAGGGTAAAGGAAAAAAAACAATACCACAGAATTAGTAAGAACTAGGTGCTCTTATCATTCATAAGACCGAAAGTGAAGGGATGGAGAAGTTACCAGAATCCAGAGACAGGAAGAGCTATTTGGAGAGAACCACCAGATAGGAGCTACAATCTTCAGTTAAAAATGATTCAGGCAACTCATGACAACCTCACAGAGAGGGAACCAGAGGAATAAACACCTTGACCCCACTTACCTTCCTGACTCCTACCTACTCCTGCCATCCCTCTTTGTCCAAACTTATTTGTAAGTCACTAGACAAGAGAGCTTATTAACGCAGGTCAGAATCCCAGGACAGAAGGCAGGGTAGCGAAGGTATTTAGCCCAGAGAGGTTGGAAAGCTAAAAAACGCATTTCACTAAATTCTTGGTTCTATCAATTAGTTGCACATATGTTGTAGAATGGAAGGGTAAGTATGTGAGTTAGCTCCCACAGATAGGACTCTTAGCAACAGCTAGACATTCAATTCTGTTACGTGTCACCAGCTTCAAGGATGGAGGGCAGCCGAGCTAGCAGCAGAGTACAGTGGTGGCAGCAATAGCAATTTTCTGACCTCTGAATCACAGCTATGGTGTTTCTACTATTTATTTACCTAAGGCCAAAAACCATGATTTCTACGCCTCTAAGGGTTTTGGTTCTACTTAAAATTTCTAGAGTGTTTGCTGTTTACTGAATTGAACTTTGACATCATACTAAGACCTTAGGTGAAAACATTGTGATTTGTTTGCTTCAAGGAGTTTTCACGTATATTTTACTTTCCCACACATATTCCGCCTTTTCAGTTGGGTTACATCCATGAATGCTCTAGTTTATTAACTCAAAGTCTTGAGGAGAAGGCACATACACCAAATTAACATAAATGGGCGTGATTCTAATAGTTTACTTGAGTGTTTATGATAAGCAGGTCTTAATTATATCTTATTTTAAGTGAATAAGAGATTTTACAGATTTTCATAAGATGTGGGGAGAAATATAACATTTGAGAGAGATGAATGTAGGCATAAATTTATGACGCATGTTTATTCATCCATCCTCTATGTTCCTCAAGACAGATCAGAACATATACATGTTCTTTTCCAAGGCCTTAACCACGCATTTGCATGGGGGTAAACAAGCATTTTGGAAAAGCTTTTTAATTGGCTATTCTGAATAGATTGGAAATGCTGGTAAGAGATAAAGTAGTCGAAATGAGCTGGTTGATTACTACGTAGATTAGAAAGTCTCAGCATGGCAGAGGCAAAATAGCGTCTCTTCTTGCAGAGGCTAAATTTGTTTGATACCGTAGTAGATAGCAAAGCCAGGGCAGTGATCAAAATTTACTGGCCCAGAGAGATCTTTATTGCTAGTGAATTGATCATCTCAGAAAAGTCATTTTTATGCTGTCTAATAAAATCGAATAAGATCTCCTAGCCTGGCAAAGAGAGACTGATGTAATACACTATGATAGTTTCATCTCTTTACCCTATTCCTAGATCAGAGTCAATTCACAATCTCAGTATCTTTTGAATAAAGAGGAGGCCATCTATCCTTGAGTAAGGGCCCTGAAATACTATCTCAAGAGAACTATAAATATACCTTTGTATCTTGTTGAAATAGATCTGCAGCCATTTACTAAGGTAACTGTACACTAGGAAATAGCACAATATAAATATCCTTTAAGAAATACTATATACTGGCTCTGAACCAACATGAGTCCCTGAATATCACTGCAGTTTATCAGTCAGAGTGAGACCAATAAAAGTCATGAAATAAATGAAATTTCAATTTGGGCATACTTCCTTGTAGACCCAGCAGAAAATAAATCCTTTTCCAAAGTTAATTACCATGTAATTGGAATAGAAATGCTCATCAACTTGCTAGCATCCTCACATGGTGTTCCAACCGTAATGATAGGAAAGGCAAAAAAAGAAGACTGAAGCTCCAATATCCCACCAAAAAGCAATAGATCAATCTAGCCCTGGGGTAATTTCAGGCTTAAAGACTATCATCAAAGACTAAAAACATTCAGAGATTATAAAATACATCCTTATGTTCTATAGTTTGCAATGTGTGAAAGATTGTTAAGTATTTTAGTACAATGGTTTATTTTACACTTATGCAACTTAAGTGATTAATTTGAAGTTCTAGTTGTGGTCTCCTTCTTGGAGCAAATCAATATAGAACCTATCGTCTAACATATTGATCTGGTACAGGATTTTCTCTATTCTAATATTCAGAGTACACCAAACACTCTCTTTCATCTGGTCAGGGCACCAGCAAATCTTCACTATCTTGATTGAGGACAATGTCAACTGTCCATATCTCTTACACAACTTAGTCCACAGATACTTGGACCATGTAAGCATACTTCAAGATTTGGCACTGGTTACTGAAGTGATCCTAATGTGCTGATAGGGTTCAAAAAAAATAGAATAGAGAGCATCTAATATGCTTTGGTAACTCAACTGAGAGTTGGAGCAGTGATACTCAAAATGTGGTCTAGTTTGCAAATTTTCTTCTCCTGCTCTACAGTGAGATAAGAGTCTAGAAACTTTCATAGCAATTTTACAATGCTGCAACAGCCAAGCTTGAGATGAGTGGACTCATCTAGTTGAGTTAAGCAAGATATACCAATCCATGACAGATTAGAAATAGACATAAAAACTATCCCTTTACTACAGGCCATTGGAAAACATTGTGCTAGAGAATAGAAAATAAGCCTCAGAAGACTACAAGGGCCTGCTTCAGTGAAATTTCCAGGATCCAGATCTGAGACATGTTAGATTATTGTTTTCAAAACAAATTTGCAAAACATTTCTGCACATGACAAAAATATAGTATATATTTATTGACTCATTTGTTTTGTCTTTTGTCTTTTTTTCCCCTCAAAGTAATTTTAATTACCTGTATTAATCTATCTTTGGCACAAATTAGCATGAAGCATAGTCCTAATAATAGAAAATAATTCTGGTTGCTGCTTTATCTTCCACTCTTTAAAAAAAAAAAAAGTCTCCCTTTAAGTTCATGACCACTTATCTCAAGTGGGTCCTTAGATTCCTCTTCAGACACACTCATTTCCCTTGTTCATTCCCTCCTGGCCTCTTATGGATGCTTATTTCACACTGTGTGCTCATTCTTCACATTTAGCTGATGACTTTGATTCCACATAAGAAATGGATGCTGTCAGATGAGAACTTCCAAAGATCCCACCACAACACGGACCCACCTATTTGTATAGGTGCCATATATTTTCCAGCTCTTACTGTGGTTGGATTGTCTGTACACCTTTCTAAGACAAACCCCTCCATTTCTTCGAAGTTAATCCTCTCTCATCTATTTAAGGAAATCACTCCAGCAATTAAACTCCTATATAAACTCTTATATAAGTCCCACTTGATAAGATTCTGATCACTGCACAGCTACGCTAAATATTACTCACCTTTTAAAATGCTTGCCTTCACCTCATACTTCCTCCCAGTAGCATTTTTATTTCTCCGTTACTTTTTATAGCAAAATGTTGTTTTGCTATAAAAGTTGTTTCTACTCTCTTTCTATCTCCTTTCTTGTTCTCTCTCAAGTTTAGTACTCCACCGAAACATCTCTTATTGAAGTCACTGATAATCTTCTTTTGCTAGATCCAAGGTCAGTTATCAGTCATGTGGCACAATTGATTAGTCTCGCCTTTTCGAAACACTTTTCACTTAGTATCCAAAACACTATTTCCTCTTAAGTCTCCATCATCTTCTCAGGTTGCTCCTTCTCCTTGTTTTCTTGATCCTTTCCCACCTCTCAGAATTTCAAATATTGGAGAATGCAAAATTTATTTCTCTTACCTTTTCTCTATCTGCTCTCACTCCCTGAATGAACTCATCCAGTCTGACATATATATTTACTTATTATTTGTAAACTCCATGAGGATAATGACTTGATCTGTCTTCTCGCCCTCTCACCAGCCGAAGACACAGTATCCTTTTCGTGGACCACTTTTTTTCCTGCGTAAACAACACTATTAATACTACAATAGGCATGTTTAATGGTACTTGCCTCATCCATAGTTTCAAAAAGAAGCTAATATATCTAGCAGAGCTGATAGATGGCTTAAGGAACGCATATTCAAAAACCTATGTCTTAACCAATTAATAAGATGAACATTGATTTGAAACTTCTCTGTTTTCCTAAACCAGGCACCAGACATGTGAATGAAGATACCTTCAAGGTGACTGCAGTCCCAATCACCATCTGACTGAAACGACAGGAGAGACTCTGAGCAAAAGTTATCAAGTTGATCTCAGTGAACCCTCAGATTTGAGAGCAATATTAATGGCTGTTATTGTTTTAATCACTAAATTTATGTGGTTTGTTACACATCAGTAGATAATGGACACAGCAGTGCTAACATTAACAAAAAACACACAAGCCGTATATAAAGAAAACTTTTAAATGAGACTGAGAAACATAAAAAGAGGCTTAAATTCATGGAAGGTATGTCCTGTGCATGGACAGAAAGATTTAATGTAAAAAAAAGTCATTTTTCCCCAAATTAATTCATAAATGTTAAACAAACCCAATAAAATATAAAAAGCTTTTTTTTTTTAAAAAAAAATAGAAGAGCAGATTTTAAAATTTATATGAAACAATAAATGTGCAAGAATAGCCAGGAAAATTCTGAAGACCGACAAATTCTATTTTAATACTATAAAATATTGAACTATATTACAAAGCAAGAGTCATTAAAATAGTAACACTAGCACATGAGCGGATACTTATATAAATAAATGATTGAATAAATTAATAATTGGGAAAAAAGAAACAAATCTCCCTTGCAAAAGAATTTCAAATAACTTAAGTAGATATTCTACCCTCAAGGAAAGTGTGTGTAACTCTCCATTCTTTAAGTGTAGGTTCCATGTAGTAACTTTCTTCTAAAGAGCACTGTATGAAAAATGGGAAAAAGAGTCACTTTACAGTGGAAAACATGACAAACACTACATCTTAGCCAGATAATTAAGTGAACATTATCAATGATTAGTCATAATGATAGTATATATCCTTGATATGATGTTATGATAATGACACTTTACCTATGTGATCTTCTTCCCATAAACCCACACACTTAGTCTAATTAAGAAAAAAAATTATAAAAATTTCAATAAAGGGGCATCCTACACAATACCTAGCCAGTATTCATTAAACTTTATCAAGATCATCAAAAACTAAGTCAGAGAAACTGTCAAGAAGCCAAGAAGCGCCTAAAGAGACATAACTGGTAAACAGAATGCTATATTAGGGGTGGGATCCTGGAAGAGAAAAAGTACATTAATTAAAAACTAAGGAAAGGCTGTGTGAATAAAGTATGGATTTTGGTTATACATAATGTATCAACAATGGTTCATTAATTGTAACAAATGTGCCATACTAATGTAAGATGTTACTAATAGAGGAAATTGGGTATGAGGATATGGGAACTTTGTATTATTTTCTAATTTTTTTTTCTGTAAATCTGAAACTTTTCTAAAAAATAAATTCCATCAAAAGTAGTCAAACAAAACAGCCTAGACAAGAAAAAAAAATTTTAAAACCTATCATTTAAAATATATGCTATCAGATTTGATATACATTGCCCCATTTTGTTGTCACACTTAGTTACTGTCCCTTTTTCAGTTTGAATATAATATCCGACTTGGTGACTTCCATTATCAGTGACTTCCACATCCACATGGATAGTCTCTGAAATGTGCTGATTTCTTTCAGCCTTCTGACCTGCACAGATATTTTTCCTTTACTCCATCTCAGTCATCCATTCTAGAGTCATACCTTTGACTTTGCCATCACCAGTGACAGCATCATCTCCAAAAGATATCCCATTCTAGGTACCCTCAAGCCTGTCCTTCTAGTTCATTTACTTTAGAACTCTTGCTTAAGCAATTTTTGCTCTCATCTACATCTTGATTCCAGGAAATATTCTGTTCTTTCAATAGGCATTAGCATTTTGCATCCTTAGTTCTCTCTTACCTAGCTTCAATTCTATCTCTCCCATGACAACAGTTAATTCTCTTCCATGCTCTCATTCCATCAGTCTAACTTGCCAAAGGACTAAACATGTGTCATCCTACCTGCCCACCTCATGCCTGCAGCAATAGCTGAACATTGCTGGAAAACAAATGCAACTCTTCTTACTTGTTTTAAATCCAGGACCCCTATCTCAAATAAGCCTTCAGTACTACCTATCAATTCTACCACATTTGACTAGAATTTTCAAATTTTTGACTCCCCAAATAAACTATTTCACACTTTTTCCTTTCTCCTTAAGCCTCCTATATTCTCTCCCCTATGCTTTGTTTACCTCTGAGAATCTTAGGCTTCATGCCTTACCATTCTTATTAGAGTCAAGCCACACTGGCCTTCTTTCTGTTCCTTAAACACCAATCTCATTTCAAACTTAGGCCATTCTCTCTACTTGGAATGCTCTTGCCCTTGATCTTCACAGGGCTGGTTTCCGGACCTTCAGGTTTCAATTTTGATGGCACCTCCTTAGAGAGAGCTTTAAAAGTATCCATTCAATCACTTTCCACTACATCATACCATTTTAATTCTCTGCATAGCACGAATCACTATCTGACAGTCCTTTTATTCATTATTCATTTATTTGTTTGTATCTATCTCTTGCCTCTAGATTGTAAACTCCATGAGAGCAGAGACCTTGTCTGACTTGTTCACCAGTATGGACCTAGAATAGAACTGGCATAAATTAGGCACTCAAGAAATATTTTTGAGTAGATGAATAAATGAACACTGTCACCATTTGTTTTTAAATGTATTATTTAAAAGTAACATTGTTATAGGTCACATTCCTCAAGAAGTAGACTATAACACGGAAATGAATGTGCAAGATCAATGCCTATGAAAGGAGAAAAGGAAGCAGGACTGGGCAGAGGGAAAAGCTGACTGTGATGTAGCCACAACAAAGGTTTCAGTGAGCCCTGCATGGAGCTCTGGACCTGGGATGACCCTTCAGAGTTGTCCTAGGTTTGGGCAGAGTGGCCAGGCTTTTGTATCCCTTCTCTTTCTTGTATCAACCAATCATCAGATGCAGGCCCCGGGAAAGAGATATGACCTGAGCTTAATGGCTCTCTTCAGCCAGGGGCAGTTTCCAGAGATGACTGAATGCCATTAACTGGCAGCACTCCTGGCAACGGCAGGGGACAGGTCCACCGCTCCTGAGTGGGGACTTGCCACATGTGGATCCATTTCTTTCTGTAAGTTCTGAGAGCAGCTTCTCCAGAACTCTGGAAGGCCTCTTTCCTAGAAGAAACTTGCAAGGAGAAAGTGAGTTGGCCAGTCATACAGCCCTTTCCGTTGCAGTTGTTCTCAGGGCTACAAACGACACTCATTTTCTTCCTCTAATATCTATTCTGGATTCTCCTCATCATCAGCAGTACCTCTTGGTCTTGGTGGCTTACCTGGAAGGGAGAACCAGACCCTCAGATTTTAGATATCTGAGTTTGTGGTCCCCATGTTGTACTCAGGCTGAGGTAGCAGCACTTGTCTATTTATTGTCAAAATTAGGCAAAGGAGAATCCCAAAACACCCAAGTGGATCACTGAGGTGCCGAATATATTCTTCCTGCTACCCCTGTGCAGCAGAGGCACCGATGAGCAGGGTAATGTACGCCTGGCAGGATGCTGATGCCTCTTCCTGTCTGCAAGTCCCTGGCATGAGGAACCTGAAATGCCTGGGCAACAGCCACAGCTTAAAGTTCAATGGGATATTTGCTGAGTCCTCTGTTGGAAGCATTCCCTCTTTGTGAACTAAGATCTTAAGTCCACAGAGTCCAGAGTTGTTGAAAAGCTGTTAGAAGAGCCCTGTGAGTGGTCCTCGATCACCACTTCACTCACAGTGGGCCTTGGGGTAGTAGTCGCTGCCCAATAGGCTTTCCATGCCTAGAATCTCTAAGGTATAAGGAGTAAAGGATTAGATAGGTGCCAATTGCAATACTGTGCTTAGGAACATGTTTCCTTCAAACGACTCTTCTTCCTTTAAAATCAAACTTTTATGTAGCATTGGTCTCATCCATCCTATCCTCATGGTAGCAATGCACTCTATTTTGGCTATAAAATTTGCATTGTTTTTGAATAACATGTTGCCCTTCAAAGTCCCCAATGAGAAGGCATATTCATTTCCTAGGGCTGGAATATCAAAATATCACAAACCAGGTGGCTTAGAATAACGGGAATTTATGCACTGATAGTTGTGGAGGCTAGAAGTCCAAAATCAAGGCATCAGCAGAGCCATGCTCCCTCTGAAAACTGTAGGGGTATCCTTCCTTGCCCTCTTCCTAGCTTCTGGAGGTTTGCAATCAATCTTCAGCATTCCTTGGCTATTAGCTACATAATTCCAATCTCTGCCTCTGTTGTCACATGGTGTTCTCCCCGCACATCACTCTGTCTTCACCTGGCTACCCTCTTATAAGGATACTAGCATACTGGATTAGGGGTCCACTGCACTCCATTATGACTTCATTCTAATTATATCCACAATGAACCCACTTACAAATTTAATCACATTCTGAGGGACTAGAGATTAAGACTTCAAGATATATTTTCCATTGATGGGGAGAGAAGGACGTAATTCAACCCATAACCATGGAAAATTGATGAAGAGGATTTAATTAGATCTTACTCTAAATTGTACCTCCCATCTGCCCCCAACCCCACATATTTCAAAATTAAGATGTCTAGATTTACTTGGTTTACATATGGGGGCTTTCCTCAAGCTTTCATTTGAAGAAAGAGTTCCATGAAATGAAAATTATTGGTCTAGAAAAATTTCCGAGTTCACCAATAAAATCTCTTGTTTAATAACTCAGAAACTAGGTCGCATGACATAGGTTTGAATCTCAATTTAACCAATTATTGCCCTGTGTCCTGAGAAAGTTACTAATTTCTCTAAAACGCATTTTCCCATTTATAAAGTGAGCTCACTAGTTACCTACTTCAGAGAGTTGCTGCAAATATTTTTTTAAAAATCCAAGTAAAGTATTTAGCACTATGTCCAGCACACAAAAAGTGCTCCATTGCTGTTAGCTCTTATTACTATTTTATCTGCAAATATTGAAATATCTTGTCAATAGAATAAACTACAAGGACTCTAACATGAACGTGTTAGGTGGCAGTAAAGAGTCAAGTAAATTTCTATGTGACTAACTTAAAAAATGAATCAAAAAATGAGAGTGCCTGACCCAGGAAAGAAATCCAGAAGCTTTGTAAGCCATGGTCTACAGACATTGTCTCATTCTCCTGAAGCCAAAGACGCCCACAAAATGCTGAAAAACACTGAAAATGTATTGGAAACAAAAGGGAAATCCCTCTTAATCCCATGTAAGGGAAGTCCCTGGCCTCTAAGGAAGGAGATGATAAACAAATGAGGAGATAGACAAAGCCAGAACCGGGGCGAGGCGTGTGAGGGGCATAGAGTGCAAAGTTTAAGGCAGCACTCACTCCCGGGCTCTGCAGTGTCAACCCTGCAGTTGTACAAGTCTGAGAGTGAGCAAGCATCTCCTAAGTTCAGGGACCAAGATGTGTCCTGCAGATAAATACATAAGTGTGGTTTTAAGCATTAAGAGAGAAAAAGAAATTGTTTAAAGAGAGAGAGAAAGCAAGAAAAGCTGACAAGAAGCTCTTTCTTTCAATAATGACGATATGAGGCCAGGGGCGGTAAGCGAGTCCTTCCAGCTCACACAGCTGGCACTGGTCGGAGCCAGAATTGGAACTCACTCGCCTCGCTGGCAGACTGCCTTCCACTGTAACATGTAGACACCGTGAACCATGAAGAGAATGTACCAAGAATCCCAAGTATTTTATGTGAGAATAAAATGTATTTGTAAAAAGAGTTTAAAGTTATGAAAGTTAATAATAGGTAAATATTAGTAAAAAAATCTTTGAAAAGAATAAGGTTTCAGATCTACTAATGTTCTGTGGATGGGATAAATTATTCTTTTCTTTTACTCAGTCACTTTCAACTATGTCAGGTACCATGCCTTAACTGGCATTAACTGTGATAGGTATTGAGAACATATGCCAGGAGCTGCACATTGATAATCTCTTTGGTTTCTCAGTGCAGATCTGTGACGTAGGTATTGCTACTCCCATTGCTACTAACAAGGAACTAGCAAGAAAGCAATAGTAAATAACTTGAAAAAAATAAATGAATAAGAGTACCAGGATTTGAATTCAGTTCTCCTTCACTCCAAAACCTGTGCTCTTACTAAGGATGCCCTGCTGCCTTTCTAACATCTCCCTTCTTCTCCTCTTCTCCATGTTGGTCTGTGTAAAGGTTTTTAAAAATATGCCCAGGCTCAGTCTCTCATCCTACCATTTTATGACCTCCATGTTCTTGTGTTTTCTACTTTCCTTGGACCTTGAGACCTTTCCAGCAGCCAGTCCCATTACTGTTCCCTTTCTATAAATTTTTTCCCATCTCTTCTGGTTATTGCTTTATGACTCCACTGGAATGTTCCATGGGTTTCTTCCAGTGTTAGGTTTTGTTTTTTTCTTTTAATTCTTAACACCACTCATGAGGATTTGTACCTGGATACTTTCACTTTCCGTGGCTGTAGAGGCTCCTCACATGCCTACCATCTCCTCCCTTTCCAAACTTGGGAGCAAAACGCTTTGTTTTCAATACTTTTTCAGCTTTTTCATGCAGTATTTTATAGGCATGTTTAGCTACAGGGGCAGAAATTGAGCCTATTTCTGAAGACCACAGTGAACTTCTGAGAGTCACTAAAAGAGACAAATGAGGAGACATATAGAATGAGTGCTATGTGAGTTCCTAGTAGAAGGGGTGGTCAGGGAAGGCTTCATGGAAGAGGGAGAATTTACATACACATTAGAGGAAAGAAATGAACTTCTAGGAGGGGCAATGACACAAAAATGAAATAATTGGTTCAGAGGACAACAAGCAGATTAGTACATTTGAAGCAAAAAATTCACAGAGGGGAACTGTAAAAGATAAATCCAAAGAAGCAGATTGGGCATAAGGTACAGTGCCTTTGAATGCCAAATTTTTATTACTCTAAGTAGAAAAATTTAGCTCAGTGCCTCTTTTGTAAATAAATTTTATCAGAACACATCTGTGCTCATTCATCTAGATGTTATCTCTAGCTGTTCTCTCATTATATCGAAAGAGTCAAGTGGTCTCAACAGAGGTAGGTATGGCCACAAAGTCTAAAATACTTACTGTCTGGACATTTACCAAAAAAGTTTACTGATCCCTGCTCTAAGGAACTAAAAGATGCCAGCATTGTTCTTATCTACGGGACAACATATAATAATGACACAAAATTGCACTTGAAGTTTCATGAATTACAAATCTTATTAATAAAATTAATATCAAGGGAAAAGAAAATACATTAAGATTTTTATTTAGACGTAAGAACAGAAATTTCTTTATATGTTTTTATCATTTCTAAACAATTACTGATAAGAGGAATTTGTTTTCCAGAGGTCTGTGTTTTGTGTGTGATCTAGAGTATTTGTCAGAGAAGGGGTAAAGATACATTTTAACTGAAAAATAAATGGTGTGGTTAGAACCAGTCACTGAAGAATGGAATGACCCTAAGATATGGTGCAGTTCCTTTGTTTCGTACTGAAAGCACAGGAATCTTAGGAATATGTTACCTAACCTGGCAACTTAATCCTTTCTCTGCTGCTTCTTAAAGACATTATTCTTGTTGGCTTGAATTAGGCCTTAGTAACAAAAACAAAAGCTTTTCCTTGAGGATCTATAGGTAAAGCAAGGCCGAGTTATGTGACAAGGCTAACCAGGTAATTCTGTGTTTTGTCTGCCAAGGTTTTCTCCTGACACAAACAACTGGGCGCAACTGACTCAAAGGAAAGACTCAATTGAAAAGGATTGCACTCTTTTTCTAAACACAGGATTCACTTATTAAAAAATGAATACAAATTTCAAAATTAGTTTGTTTTGTTTTCTTAAATTTTCAACCCACAATTGGAAACAAATGACAACAACTGTAAAACCAAGAGAACAGTAACAAGAGAAAAAAATGCTAAAAGTGATCAACACAATTTATATTTTCTCTAATTCTCAGGTTGTTACAAAGATAAACTCATGATCTGCTAAACAGTCTTAATAATTATAACAACATAAAACTAATATGCATTAGTCAGATAACAAAAGAATAAAACATAGGACATCTGCTTCTCATAGAAATTGAATATAAATGGGAACTAAAGGAAATAGAGATAACTATAAAAGTTGTTTTAAAAAATAAATTTAGTGAATTTGTATATTATTACAAAATGTTATGTGTTTATTGTAAAAATTTAAAGTGGACAAGTAAGAAGAATATAAAAAGAAAAGAGAAAAAGAAAAAAAGAAAAGAAATTTTACCCTTGAAGCCCACAACTTAGATAACCACTCTTGCCATTGTGCCAATCAACCTCGTGTCAAATGATAGAGAATAAATCAATATGACATATTTTTTGGAGTATGAAAAGTTATGCCAACATTAAAGTAATTTTTTCAAGAAATATTTAACGATATTGACAAATTTTCATGATATAAAAATAAATGTTAAAAGCCTGATATAAAATTGCATATATGGTGCTATGAGTTGAAACATGTCCCACCAAAATTCACATTGTTGAAGTCCTAACTCCCAGTACCTCAGAATATGACCTTATTTGGAAAATGTATTGTTATAGATATAATTAAGATGAGGTCACACTGGAGAAAGGTGGGTTCCTAGTCCAATATGACTGGTGTCTTTATAAAAAAGAGGATATTTGGAGACAGACAAGCAAACAGGAAGAATATCAAATGAGGATAAAGACAGATCATGATGATGCTTCTACAAGCCAAAGTGCCAAAATCGCCAACCAACACTAGAACTGAAAAGAAAGAAAACAGATTCTCTCTCACAGCATTCAGAAAGAACCAACTGCTGACACCTTGATTTTAAACTCCAGTTTCCAGAACTGTGAGATGATACATTTCTGTTGTTTAAAACACTCAGTTTGTGAGTATTTCTTTGGGAGACTAATATATATATATATAGTATCAAATGAATTTTAGTAAATCGTATGTGTGTGTCTTTCTCAGTGACCCTTCCCTGGTGAATTGTCACCTCTTCCCAGTAACCCTATATAAAACTGCAACTCTCAGCTCATATATTTTCTTGTTTATTTTATTTACTTGCAATGGTCAATATCTAACATACTATATATTTTACTAATTCATCTTTTCCATTGTTTTTCTCATCAGACTCTGATCTCCATGAAAATGAAGTTTTCTGTCTTTTTATTTTCTACTGTCTACCTGGTACTTAGAACAGTGCCTAGCACATGATAGACACCCAGTAAATATTAAATAAACAAGTAAATGAATGAGAAATATCTTAAATTGGAAAAAACTGAATATACCATAATGTAAACAATACTTTTCTCTGGGTAGTAAGATGTATTGGTTTGTGCATTTTCCAAATAATCTGAATATATTATCTTTAAAGCCATGAGTTTTAATATATTTTATTGTGCCTAGCTGTGAATACACAATTTCTTAACTATTTTGTTAAGAAATAGTTGTGTCAGTTGCACTATTATTTGCATGAAACAATTCATTTACTTACACGTGATCACGTTCTAGAAGTACAGAAGTGCATACTTTTACATAGAAGCTGTGGAGAATAGTTATTTAGGAAATCAGATTGACTTCTAGAATTAAAGTCTTGTTACGTTCATCACATGGCATGTAATTGCCATCCTTAATCTGATGGGGCTGCAAAGTCTGCATTTTCAAGCCTGATTTACTACTAACCCACAGATACAAACTTTTCTGCTCCACATGCCCACTCACCTATGTATCGCCACCTCTGTTGACATGAAACCAGTGACAAGCAAGGCATTGAACCGGGTTTTCAGTATACGCTAAGAGATGTATGCTCAGCCTCCAGAACAAATTGGAATAGGTTGGAATCGTTACACGGATAATCACTAAACAGAGCAGTGTGTGTTTGTTAAACGCCATAAGAGAGACACCAACAGAACTATTTGTTAGACACAGAGCCATCAGGAAGATCACACGGTGCTTTATGATATTCTCCTGCACAGAAGACCTCAGGGGCTTTCCCAACCTTCCAAACACCAGTCTGGCATTCAAAGAAGTTTGCTCTCTGAACCCATCCAACCTTTCCACCATTATCTCCTCTAAGTACAGTGGTCCCCCAACCCTATCATCTGTGGTTGTGCTTTCTATGATATTAATATTAATAATAATAAAAAAATATTAAATACAAAATGCCAAAAATAAACAATTCATGATATGGTGTCTGATGGGTGCTAGATTCATCAAGGTTATCACTTTGTAAGTTATATAAATGTGTAATCACTATGTTGTACATCTGAAACTAATATAACACTATATGTCAACTGTAATTGAAAAATAAATTAAAATAGGTAAATAAACACAAACCAATAAGTAAATATTTAATAAGTTTTAAATTGTGCACTTTTCTGAGTAGTGTGATAAAATCTCTTGACTTCCTGTTCCAACCAACCTGGGATGTGATTCATCCCTTCGTCCACACTGTGTGCACTCTCTGCCTGTTAGTCTCTTAGTAGCTGTCTCAGTTATCGGAGAGAAAAACCACATTCACATAACTTTCATTAGATATATTATCGTAATTTTTCTATTTATTATTAGTTATTGTTGTTAATTTCTTACTATCCCTAATTTTATCATAGGTATGTATGTGGAGGAAAATTATGATACACATAGGGTTTATACTATCCACAGTTTTAGGCTTCCACTGGGGGTCTTGGAACTTGTTCCCCGTGGATGTGCTGCCGGCTATTCCATTCTCCCTTGCAGATCTCTCAAGGCTGCTTCTGCTCCCCATTATTTCACCTTATATACAATATCACCTTACTGTGAAGTGAACTCTGGACCCAACTCAATGAGATCTTACACGTCCATGGATTTACCGTCATTTCACTGACTCCAGTTTCTCTAAATCTTTAAAAATTGTCACAGAAAGAATCTGGTTGGTATTGCTAGCCAGGGTTAGAGCAAAGCACACAAAGGCCCTAAACACTAGAACGGTTATTATGTTCCACATTCATAACATATATAATAGATTATTGTAAACAATGAAATAAGTGTGAGAAAGCATACAACATCCTAATTTTTTCTCCCTTATGACAACTCTGAGTTTTAAAAAAATCTACAATAGTAATTATTTTTAAAATAAATTTGGGGTTTCCTCAATTTTGCTGGTGCCACAATCATTATCTATAGGATAATCTGACTTGTGGTCCACCCAATGGATTGTCTTCTCTAGAGCAGGTCAGGTTGCCATCCCTGCTCTGATAAGCTGTGGCCAGGAGAGAGGAGCTTATAGTAAAAAGGGCTGCCCCTTCCAAGGCTGCAAATCCGGGAGGTTGATTTAAAAGACAATTAGATGTGGCAGGCAAAAAATCATACATGTACCACATCAACTGGTGTTCACTGTAGAAGGATGACCTCAGCTTCCTTCTTCCGGGTAAACAATTCGTGGGTTAAAAAATGGCATTCATTTATCAGATAGTCCAGAAAAAGTATAGGTATCTACTTGGCATCATTTTGTTTATGTAATGGAATAGGATATACTTCTGTCTACTAAAAAATGCCATGACCAGTTAAAACCTAATTTTTATATTTATCATAGCACTTCACAACCCAATCCAAAGGTTATTATCAAATTCTTCTTATGCATTATATCTTTGTAACCTTCAAACTAACATCCACAAAAACTAGTCTTTACATTTTCAGACTAGACTTTCATTGTTTAATATATCTTCCCAGTTTTTAAAAGGTTATTTCTATATTTCTAAATAAGCAATAGCAAAATCTATCCTGTCTCTATTGCAAATACGATATTCCTAGGATATGAAATCCCTCAACAATTGTTTTTGGAAACATTGACTAAAGTACTATAGAGTTGAAAAATCACAATAATAGATGTGATAGGCATGATTATAAGATTCTTAACCTTTATTATCCAATTAAACACTAACCTAGATTCTCCTGTGGAAGAATTTTGTAGATGTAATTAAAGTCCCCAGTCAGCTGACCTCAAGATAGGAAGATTATCCTGGGAGGCCCTGACTTAATCAGTGGAAGCTCTATGAAAGAAGGCTTAGGTATTTATTCCCTGAGCTAAATTTCAAATAGCAGTCGGGACTATATAAGAACTGGGTTTCTCTTTTCTCTGGATCTTTGTTTTTGGACTATTGCCTTTGGACAACAGCTTTGACCTGTGCTCACAGCATACCACCCTGCTTGTGATCTTCCCTTTCTGCCTGCTGCCAGTCCTATGGATTACAGACTTGTTTAGCCAGCTCCCACAGTTATGTAAGCCAATTCTTTATAAGTAAATAAATAAATATATATATATATATATGTGGAATGCATATGTGTACATGTAATATATATCTATATCTATATATATTCTTAAAATATGCATCTAGAAGTCAGAGAAAGGAAAGTCACACCATGTGGCTTTGTTGCTGGAGGGAGCCACATGGTGTGTCAGGGAAGAAGGGCAGACTCTAGCAGCTGAGAGCAGCAAGCAAATGAGGGCCTCAGCCTCATGCCCACAAAGAACTGAGTTCGGCCAATGACATGACTGCACTTGGAAGCGCATTTCTCCCCAGAGCCTCCAGGTGGGAACTTAGATCTTCTGATACCTTTATTTCACCCTTGTCATACCATGAGCTGAAAATTTAACTATGCCATACCAGACTTTTGACATATACAATTTGGAGCTAATAAATGGAGTTGTAAGATGCTATACTTGTAATTTGTTACATAGCAATAGGAAACTGATACAAAAATACTATAAAGTTTGAGGATCCTGGCAAAGGAGATTGATTCCAGCATATAGTGAACAGCGTGTTTATGCTTGCCCACCATCCATTTTTCCTTTTTATGGTTATCCTAGAAAATCTGCTCTTCCCCTTTCTCATTGTGATTCACATGGTGTTGACCCCTCTCTTCATTTCCAGAAGTAGGGTCATGACCCAAGTCTGGCCAAAAGAATTCTCTTCTGGAGCTTCCTTTGGAACTATTGGGAAAGAGAAGATTGTTCAAGAAAAAAGCCCATCAGAGAATAAAGTTATCACAGGAAAACAGAGACTAAGAGTTGGAGAGATACCTAATTCTGATTATATCATTTGCCCGATATCCAACCATGCTTGAAAGTGCAGTCCCATTACTATTTAGGTATGGAAGTCAACACATTTCCATCTTTATGTCAACTCTGAGACCCAAAAGAAGCAAATAACAGAAGTCTGCAACCAAAAGAAACCTGGGAAGAATTATGACCCTATGGCCCTTTTCTACAGAAACTACAGCACACCTGCATTGCGCACCGCACGCGCTGCGCACACACACACACACACACACAAAACCAAACTCTACATTTTCTAGTGTATAAGTGTTTGAAAGAACAACATAAACCACAATTCGAAAATATAAACCATAGTTCAAAACTAAAGATAAACGTGTTAAAGATAATATTTAAACATCGCTTCTTCAGGGAAGCCTTGGTGACACTGGGTCATGTACACCTGTTACATGCTCTCATGGCATTTAATACTTCTTTTTCCATAGCACATTGCTATGATAATCATCAAATATTTGCTTACATAGTCGCTTACTTAAGGTCTGCCTTCCTCAGGCAGTCTGAAGTCCCATGAAGGAAAGAACTGTGTCATTTTTATCACTCTGTCTCTGGAACTGCTACATGACACATGCCTAACTGTATTATTGATTGAGTGAAGAAGACACTAATGTGACTAAAGTTCATAAAGGAAAACTTTCTTTTTTAACCACTTGAGAGGATTCATGTGTATTGCATGTGTTTGAAATATAAATTAGTTGTTTTTACTGTAAGTGAATTTTGTTTCATCACCATTCTTGAGATAATCTTACTCAGATTAGCTTCAGATTTTCTTCCATAAATTTAATTGAAAGTAAGAGCTAACACGTGTAAACCATTTTACAAATTACAAAGTGCGTTTAAAATACATTATCTTCCTTAATCCTTATAAAAACCCTGCGACTGAGGACCGGAGGCTCAAGGAAGCTAAACACCCTGGCCAGTGTCACATGCACATGGCAAGGGCACAAACCCCAGTCTCAACTCCAAATTTAGTGTTGTTCTTCCGAAGATAATAAGCGTATGAGTCCACATTAATTCTTCTTTAACATTAGTCATTATGATATTATTTTAAGCTGTATGTGTGTGTATTAATTCAGACATGACAGAAAGCTGAAAAATAGGGAACACAGCGGAATTCAGTTACTCTAAAGGATAGTGTTACATTTTATATTTTAGCCAGATGGATGAAGGAAATATGCACTCAAGTGTGAGTGTGAGTATGTGTGTGCGCGTTGCCTTAAAATGAGAGAGAAAAATCTACCTAGTTGTTGAGATCGGTCAGAATTTCCCAGTCACAGCTAGTCTTACCCCAATAAAAATGATGTTTCTTGTCATTTGCTTTTGTAAAAACTGGTATATTTGCCTTTTTTATTATGAGAAACAAATTATTCTTTAGGAATGAATTACTTTTAGGTAACAAGCCATTGCTTCTTTGAGGCTACATGGTGAAAAAAAAATTTTAATGGGTGAGGCCTGTTTTCTTCCTTTTATAATTGTCATAATCCACCAGAAATAATATATAATTCCATGTAACTCTACGGCTGTCTCACAGATGGATAGTATAATACGTCTCTGTTTCCTTCAACTCTAACCCCAATCCCTACTTCTGTTTTCTGCACTCACTCACAGTCCCTGTAATTGTCACTTGGTAATGTATACGAGTGAGCACGGACGGAGAGGTAACCGGGCCTGCTCACGTTCTCCTGCCAGTGATGCACTGCCTAATGTCATAAACAGTAAATCCTTTATGCTGAAAGCCTGTTCATTTTCACACCATTCACTTGTTCACTAACAGTTGTCCAGATTTTAAAATTCAGCCTCTTACACTAATCCTGCAACTGCTGGTCCCAAACAGGTGCAGGGATCAGACTGGCTCAGTTAAGTAAAACATCTGGCCTGAAAATGATAATAGGCTCTTTTTACTCCATCAAGTCATAGGAGGAATGTGAAGTTTTCAAATGATAAGTCACACAATTAGATTTTAATTTTTACTTAAACATTACATTCCCTCCCACAAACACACAATAAGCATTAATATGCCACCATTTCTCTTATAAAACAAGACCTCTGAAGGGTAAAAGTCCAGGAAATATGAGGATCTAACTCTGTGTGGACAACATTATATCAGCTTCGACTCTGGGTTTCATCAGGTATCATGGTGCTGTTCTAAAGGCCTAAAGATAAATTTTTGCAAGAAGCACTTCACTAGTTTCATCGACATTCTCGTTTTATGACTTTATGTGTTCAAAGCAAATTATAGATGATTCAAGATAAGAAAGATGATACCTTAGGACGGGGTTATTGATGGAAGGCCTTTTAGCTCATCAGTCCCATTTAGAATCCAGTCGGGGACAGTGGCTGGGTATGATAAACTGCTAACATTCATGATTCCTCGCAGTTCTAAATGTGTGGTGATTTTATGATTCCACTGCTAGATGGTGGCAGATTGCTGTCTAGTTTTCAATAGGAAAATACACATATCACAAAGATTCCTTGTTTTAAACAAAGTTGAGAATTTCTCCACAAATCCTACTACTAAGTGGCATCCCCAAGCACTTTTCAGAGGCTGAAGACAATTTCTGCATTTACGGCCAGAACCACCCACTGGAACATTTACCAATATCATTGCCCAGTGAAGAACAGTGTTTTTATTAGTTCAGTTAAGCAAAGTTTGATGAGGCTCAACCATCAGAAAAAGTCGGATGAGGCATAAAATGAAAGCTCTGATCAGAGTCAGTGTGAGGGCAGTAAAAACTGAAAAAGTCAATTTGCTTAGGACTGGCCTCCCTGCCACTGAGGACTGATGGGTAATTTCGGTGCCCATTGCAAAATGAGAATGTAGGAACCCTTGTTAAAAAATTAAGAACTTTGACTTGGCAATGGCAGAACATTAAATCAAGCACAGGGCCATTCTAAGCACAGTAACACATGTGAATGCATAAGTCACATGCCCAGGAAGCTGGTCCTTCCACCACCTACAACACAGCCACTAGATTGTGCACCCTTTGAGGTAATGTGAGTTACTTATTCATCTCTGTATCCCCAAGGTTACTGAGTACAGTGCCTGCCCCACTTTCATTCTCTGTAAATGTGGGATAGATTAGATATTGGTAAGAAGCTTGCATTCCCATTGTTAAGTAATTGAGCAGTTAGTCTGGAGTATGTGCGGCCCCTGAACCAGGACCCTCAGCGTCACCTGAGAATTTGACAGAAATGTCAATTCAATAGCTCCACTCTAGATCTACAGAATCAGAAACTCTAGGGGCAAGACCTAAAATCTTAACAAATACTTGAGGTGATTCTGATCTCATCAAAATTTGAATATCACTGGATCAGGCAACAGATAAAGGGAACCTTTAATGGAACAGTAGTAGAAGAGCTGGAGGGGAGAGAAGAGATCTGCAAACATTGAGCAGGCATGACCAGCCAGGTATAATGACTAATGATGAAAAAAGGAGACTCTAGGATAACTGCCAGCTTTTTGGTGGCAGTGACTGCATTGTGGTACTACTTACTGAGGCAAAAGGAGGAAGGCCTGTCTCAGGAAACAGGAAGAATTTAGTTTGGGAATAAATAAAAACACGGAAAAGATTCCCAGCTCTTCATTTAGAGCACTTTCCTGCCTTCAGCTATCTAGAATCGTTTAATGATAAATGATTAAAACATATTAGAAGTGTTTGTATTATATCTGAAATAATCAGTTGGATATAATAAGCTCGATGATATGCCAACCTCATTACTTTTTGGGTACCTAATCCACCTACCACAAAAGGAAATAAAAAACTGAGAGTGGCAGGTAGTGAGAAAGGCTGGTTGAAACCAACTAACTACTAGAGGGAAAAAAGACAGGAAGAGAAAATGGGCTGGACTATGAAGAAGAGACAGGAACTCTCTAGGCAGGGAACATGGCATATTATATTATATATCATTCATCATGATTTCACATCATATATTATTAATATATATTATTTATCTTAGATAATGTGAATAAAAATAGAAAATAAAAAATGAAATAATAGACAGAAAATATTTGCAAATTGTATATAAAGAATTTACATCTAAAATATATAAAGAACTTTCCAAACAAAATAAGATAAACAATCCAATTCAAAAAGTAAGCAAAAAACACTTTATTAAAGAAGAGATATAGATGTCGAGGACATGAAAAGTTGTTCAACAGCATTAATTATAAGGAAAATGCAACTAAAACACAATTAGATACCACTACACATCTAAAAATAGCTAAATAGAAAGACTAATAACACCAAATAATAGCAAGATAATACCAAATGTTGATACAGAACAAGTGGAACCCTCACAAATTGCTAATGGGAATGCAAAATGATGTAACTACTTTGGAAAATAGGTTGGTACAGTCTTAAAAAGCTAACCATACAATCCAGAAATCCTAGTCCTAGGTGTTAAGCAAGACAAATGAGTATATGATATCCACACAAAGACTGATATGTGCTGTTTGTAGCAAACAACCCAATTGTCCATCAACCAGTGAATGGATAAACAAATTGTACTACATTCATACAATAGAATACTATACAGCAATATACAGTAGCAAATCTACTGATACATAGCAAGGATGACTCTCAAAAGCATTTTGTACTAACAAAAGTCTGCTCTCTTTAGCCAAAGGACCAAGAAAGGGGCAGACTATCAAGACAGAAAGATTCTAGACAATAAGCATTCTACTCTAGCCAAACACCCAGATTAAAACTTGGTCCCATCTCCATGTTAGCAAAGACTAAGAGCCTAGACTTCCATCTTCACCGGGCTATAATGAGAAGCCCTAACATCCTGTTAGGGTGATATCAGAGAAAGCCAAGGAAGGAGCTGAGACTCCTACACTCACCAAGCAGTAATGAGGGCCCTGCCTGTGGAATCAGTGGGGACCAAGAGCCTGGATTTCTGCCCTCACCCAGAAGTAATGAAGTATTCCTCCTTCTCCCTGCTGGAATGTTGCCAGAGAAGTCCTAGTGGACAGTTAAGACTTCATCATCACCCAGTGATGAGACCACCCCCAACATGGGATCAGTCAAGAGCACATGCAGAGGCAGAATTTCCATGTTAAAACAGAAAAGAAACTGGAAGCAGGTTAAAACAGAGAATCTGCAGTCTTGTAACATAATATCAAAATATCCAGGTTTTAATTTTTAAAAATCACTTGTCATACCAAAAACCAGACATAAATCAAACAGAATGAAAAATAACAATCAATAGATGTCAACACCAAGTGACACAGATGTTAGAATTATTAATGACTATATACACATTAAATTGAATTAAAGCTACATTGAAATGGGGTGAATTTTACTTTATATAAATTATACCTCAAAAATCTGACTTAAAGAGGTGAACTCAAAATTAGATGCACAATGTTTAAAGCAATTTTATTTAACTGTTAAAAAAAGCCTTTTATTCTCCTAATAAAACTATCTCATTGAATATATTTCATTACTTTCGAAAATTCTTGGTTTAAAACTTTGTGATACAATAATTCAAAGTTCTTTTCAAATTAAAACATTCTATATGATACTCTGGTTTTCGTAATTGTCAGAATTTTTCAGAACCGAATATAATTGTCAGCTCGGCCATTTTCACTTATACTTGCATGATCAGTATCATCTTCACTTTACATTTTGTTTTTTTTATTGGAGGCAGGGAGCTTTTTTAAGTACTCGCTCATTTTACTTAGTGACAATTCAATAATGCAGTCCCTAAGTCCACTTTATTGAACTATATAGCAAAGTGACTTACAAGGAAATGATTTAATAAGGGGAGCTCTACTGTCAACCCCTCCATTAATAAAACTTTTGCCTCTTCCTCACGATACCTTGTATATCTAATGTAACCTAGGGACTGAGTGAGGGTGCTTGTGTCATTCTTCATGTTAAATACTGGTAAAGTACACTGCTTCCTCATTTTTAAGTAAAATTTTAATGCAAATATAAGTTGTCCTTTTCACATCCCAATGGATTTTCTGAATCACTCCCTAAATATATGCACCTCCACATTGGAAACCACTAGATTAAACCATAAAAGAAAACAGATATGCTCCAAACACTATAATTTACTAGAACGCTGTTCAGTTTGAATTTGATAAGATTGTATCTTATCAAATTTTGAAGGGGTGATCTTTATGTCCATCTATTTTTGCTCATGAAAGTTTATTTCTCTGAATATTCTTCCATAGTGATCTAAGGTGTCTGTGTGGGTGGATTATGAGATGAGTCCTTATAGCATCTCTTTCAACATTTAGTTGTATTCAGACTTGTCACTTCTCCAATCAGAAAAATATAGTTTCACTCTTGGCTTATCGTAATATCATCCTAAATAACATATGTATATTCTGTCCCGCAAAATACATTAAGCCACACAATACTTCATCATGAAACAGCAGTAGAATCATAGAATCATCAAGCATTTAGAACTGGAACAAATCTTAGGGGTCAGGAGTTTATAGCACTTCGTCATTGTCTATGTCTAGATTCTAAATGATGATTTTGAGGTGAAAGGCCCTTACTTAAGTAAAAGCTCTCAAATAACCTAATCCTCAGGCATCATGAACTTTTAAATCTTAAATCATTCATAATCTGTAGATAATAATGAGCCAAATAGTATATATTTATTTCTGTTCTAGCATTTATTTCCATGAAATCAGAATATATAGAGTTCTTTCCTTTGGCAAGTCAGAGAGTTGAGAAAAAGAAAAAAAGACAGTGGGGGATTCCGGCCTCCGAGTGTTATGAAGTATTTTAACTGGAATGTTTTAGCTGTGGCGCCCTGGGGAAAGCTGGTCTCCAACTTGGGAGTATGAAGTATTTCATGAACGGTGTAAAGAAAGCAGATGTATTGGCAAGAAAATCTCTGTTTCTTCCAGCTGTGTGTTTTTTACTCAAAAACAAAAGAGATACACCAAAAGCAACTGGCCTTATCAATTGAGATATAATATTATTCATTTATGAATATATGTTTACATATTTTCAACAAATAATGATGTTATTTATTACACATTTTAAACAGATAAATGTTATTTCTAATGATGGGCATAATTTTTCTTTTTTAATGTTATTTACCTTAATGATAAAAGACAAACTCTTACTAAACAATAGTAACATAAAATGATCACGTGTACACACACACAACCAAGCCAGTCCTTTAAATCGCCAATTTTACAAATTTAATATTTGAATTTTCCTATTATACATAATTTAATTACCTTATAATATAATGTATATGTAATTCTTCGTTCTTTTTTTAATTTATGCTATTTCATTTATCTGAAGATTGATATTTTTCATGACAACATGATTGCCAATTTTATTAATGACAATCTGCCTAATAAACTCTTTACCCTTGTGTATTTAGATTATATGTAAGACAGTGGTTGTTAACCTTTATCCAGCAACAGAATCATCTGGAAGGCTAGTTAAAACACAGATTGTCCTGACCTGCATGTGCACGTACTTGCTGCTGGTCTAGGGATCACACTTTGAGAAGAACCAATCTAAGGTTCTCTGTTGTTGTGAGTTCACCTGCTTTTATTATAGGATTGATTGCTAGACCCAAACTGGAAACTCTTCCCCTAAATCCAAAAATCCCTATTTCATTTCTCAAATGAAGTGTTTTGAAATGCCTATCAAGAATCTAGGTCTTATTTATTAAATATTGACCATGTATTATTATTCTTTAAAGACTCTCTTAAACCTTAGAATTAAGCTAGGCCTTAATTTAGTTTTGTTCATCACAATGGGATGGAAATTTCAGATCATCAAGGGGCAGAAGCTACTAGAAGAATTTCATAATCTCTTCAGTTCTTACAAAATACAATTATAAGCAACATTCAAATGTTCCCTTACTGCTTCATGTCCTTTTCCAAGGTAGAATTCAATTTCTGACCCGTTCCAGGCCTCCCACATACATGGCTCTGCTGGTGATGGAAAAACCCAAAGGAAGTCTGTGGAGCCCAGCCAAGCTCTATCAGGGAGACCTAACCATTGCTCCAAAGAGGAGAGGCAGTCTAATTCTTCTGATGCTGTCCCCTCAAAGCAGACATCACGGGTTCTAGTTATCAGTCTAATTTAGCATTTCAAAAAAAAAAAAAAAAGAAACACATTTTTTATTCTATTATAAAGCCAACATAGTTTCTAAACAAAAGCTGTTTTTATCTTGAACATTGTAAATATAACATTTTTTTCCTTTGTTGCAGTGTAGAACTTATCCTTTAAATAAGGAGTTTCTTGGATGGAGCTTGCTTCCCATGAAAAGAGCAAATTATTGCTTGATGATGTCAGAGCATCTCATGTCCACTGGGATTTTTCTAGGGTTCTCATAATAAAGTTTATGGAAATGTTACTGTAATAGTAATCTTTCATTCATTCATCATCTTGGAAAGCCCCAGTCAAAAGAACTTTTGGGGTTAACTTCACATTTCTACTCCAGTTAGGAACATAATTATTATGGCTGCCTTTCTTTTCATTTTTTTCTGGAAACAATACCATGCATTGTTATTTATCTTTCTTTATCATATATATTATTCTTCACAGTATCTGACAGCATCTGGATATTCTCCTAAAACCTCAAATTTCAGTTTTCTTCTCACTCTGGATTAGGCGGGTAAATTTGTCACACATCTCTATGAAATGCATTTCATCTTTCTGTAGTTCATCTTTCTGGAATAAACCAGAAACAAATACATTTTGTTTTCTGACTAAAAATATTTTCTTGAATAAGAATTCACTGAGGTTATGCCTAGCATAAAAAATGAAAATATTAATTGTGTCTACATATTCTTTAGTTTCCTTCTCAAGCAATGCAAAGTCACCAGAGTCACATTCTTTTCTTCTCTCTATTGCCATTTGCTATAGCAAAAGTGAGCAATAATGAGATTAAACTACTCTTCATTGCTCCTCAGAATAAGGTTTAGGGAAACAACACAATCATATACACTTTGTGATCGGCCTGTACAATCTGCCTTCATCCTTCTATTGGGTCAGTGTCCACCGCCACCCATCCAAACTTTGTCCTAGGTGGACAGTGGGTTTCCTCTAGCCAGTTGGAGATTATGCATTGTTTAGGGGATCATGCATGTTTTATGAATCCTGGACTGCTGCTGCTGCTTCAGAAAGGCTGATTATAAGTGATGAAGAAATATCAAAGTGAAAATATCCTGGACATCTATAAATATGAGACTGGAACCTGTGTGAGGAGACTGAGCTGAAGTTTTGAGACTTCTCAGAATGAATTCATAAGAAATTACGAAATTGCTGAGAGAAAGAGCATATTCTAGAAAATAGGAAAAAAGGAAAAGATTGGGAAGGGAAACAGAAACAGATAAGCTGGAGAGGTAGAACATAACTAGGAAAATCTGGTGCCATTGCTGCCTGGGAAGAGGACCTTAAGATGATGGAGTATCCTCTCAAATAATTCAAAGAGTCCAGTCAAATAAAATGACTTCTAAAAGGCCTTTAAATTTAGCGGTTGAGACATCACTAATGACTTTATGTAAATTTCAGTGATGACATATTCATAAGTACTCTTATAACATTCTCTTCTGCATAAACAAATTGAAGAAAAAGGAAAGGTACTTTTCTATTTTTTCCTTGGGGGAAAAAAATTCAAAAGCTACCTGAGCGAAAGAACCAAAGCCAGAGTTAAGAAAACTGATTGAAAATTTGCTCTGATCTGCCTTCTCTAGAAAGCCCTGCTTGATATCCCTGGGACAACAAGGTGCCTGTTCTCCAGGCACACTGGGGCATTTCACATACTGCCCTGCAATCACTGATGACTGAACTGGACTGGGCTGTGAATGCCTCAGCCAGAGCCTCGGGCTCATTTCTCTCTTTTGATCTAGCACAATGTCTGATCCAGAGAAGAAGCACATTAAATATTTATGTAATAAATGGATGACCGAAATGCCTAAGGATTGGCATGGGGGAAAATAAAGGCATCAATGCTTATTGGCAAATCCCAGTCAGTTTTATGGAAAGCCTTTTTAAAAAAACATAATATATACACATTGCCAGGATTATTACACTTGCTCAAATTTGATAGACTCTTTTATGAAAGATTTTCATTTGTATTCACAAAAAAACCCACACATCAATAAGTGCTGAGACTGACCAGTCTATTTTCTCCTTTAACTGGCAGTATTCACAGTCACTTTATTGTGTGAAATAATGTTGTTTCCCTGTCTCTTTATTTTGCTTCTGTCTGACCTTCCATTAAAAGTTGCTTAGAAACTGCTTAACGAATAGTCAGGGGTGCTCCTTGCCGACATCTTCCTTTTGTGACTTCTCAGCTATTCTGTCAGTCCATTCCCATTCCATAAGCGTTTTTAGGCTTCTTTTCATCTTCTTTCAACAGACAAGACTAAAGCCCAACATTTTTCCTCCACTGAAAAGAAACATTCGCAGCTTCTGAAGCTTCGCTGCATACAAGCAGCCTCATACACCTGCCGGTTAAGAGGGAAGTAGATTAGCAAAGCTTCCATGAGCTTTTGATTTTTATTAATGGCTTTGCACAGTAGTATGCTAAGCAAGTCGTAAAGTTTAAAATAATAATGAAAATGCAAAGTCCGTGATGCTCATGGAAGTCAACCAGACTTGGATTGGAGTACATGGATAGAAAGCCCACAGGGCTTCGTTTCCCTAACAGCAAAGATCGATTTACACTCTCCTGTGAACACAAGCCAACCAAGAATCTTAAAACAGAATTCAACACCCAAGGAATGGAACCCTTTCCAAGACCATAGCAGGCAGAGCAAATCACACTTTGTTTGCTTTCCTCACATCAACATTTTCTGGTCGATCTGATCAAGTTGAACTGCATGCCAAGGACAAAATGAAAAGGAAAATGATTCTAATCAACTTCTTATATGCCAACTGTGGGTTAGTCAGTATTCCATAGTATATAGACAGTTGGTTGCAGTGGGCACTATGAACAAAATATTGAGGTAGCAGCAAGGTGAATTCTACTCAGAAAGGGAAGAGGAAGTGGAAGGAGTTAGAGAAAATTACATGTAGATGAAGAATACAAACTAAGCTTCCATAAAGTGAAAGACATCACAGATACCTCTGTGTGGAAGCACAAAGGGGCAAACCCACCATTTCCCTTGGGACTGGAGCATGATGGTGGCAATGCCTTGGTTGTCAGCCTTTGGCCTAGCCGCTGAGTAGCTTATCCGTGACCTGTTGCTTTATTCCATGGTACTGTGGAGTCTGGGGAAGTCTCTGAGATAATGTATATGGTGATGACATTTTCTCACCCTCAAACCAGGACAGATAATATGACTGTGATTTTTTTTTTCAGATTTGTGAGATTCTTTTTATGAAAATTGGTAGAGATATTATTAAACAAGAACACACTACCCACTAATTCCATTGTGAGGACTCTTGGAAGAAATTTCTTCCTAATTTTAGTATTAGGGATGATCGTGCTTCCCATGAGCAACTGGACACTGATTTAAGCATTCTTATTGACTGCTAATAAGTTTAACATCAACACTGTGTCAGGTAGTAGCAAGTATATAAAAGCCATTATATATATTGTTGTGGGAATAGCAATCCTGGCTGCATTTATATCCCTGTACTTGCTTGTTCTTTTCTTTTTTATTAATCTTAATTTTATTTAATTTTTTATTTTATGTATCCTTTAAATCCTTTTTTGGAAAAAAAGTATTTAAAAGTATATACATGTATGAATCACATTTTCTGAAAATAACTACATTCAAGTAAATCATAAATCTCCAGGAAAACTGAAGAGATATAATTACTGGTTTAAGCCTAGCTGCTGAGAAATCATTAAACAATTGTTAAACATATGTTAATGCTGTTTTATTACCCTAACATAAGTAAAACTGCATATTCAAGGTTGAAAGTTGACTTTTCATGGCTATAATTCAGAGTTTCTACCATACATAATAGAACTTAAAATAAGGAGGCAATCATGAGAAAAATTAACGGAAGAGAATAATTTTCAAAAACCTGCCTAAGAAGATGAGTGAGATTGAAGCCTGTTTTTTTTCCACCCCCTAAATTCTGGATCCTTTATTCCATAGAAACCAATGCTGCCGAGCCAGCATTCCAGTATTTTCATCACATGTTAATGTTCTGTTATTTTGTCAGATCCAAGCTAATACTTGACATTTGTCTTTCTAAAATTGAAAATAAAAAATTACATAAATTTGGATAAACATTGCATTCTTCAGAATGATAGAAATGTTTTCCAAAAATGCTCATGCTTTTTTTTTAAAGTCCTGTTTTTTCTCCTTTTTTTTTTAAAATGCGTTTACCTCTCAAAACCTCTCTTCTTTTACCTGCCCATATTCAGAATAGTCACATGTCAAGGAATTAGAGTTCTTCACAATTTTCAGAATCAGAAGTAGAAGAGATTTTTTGTACAGAGCTACCCTATGTATACACATTACCGGTGCTGTCAGGTTTTTTTACTTTCTTGCTGAAAAAGAGATGGGAACTGCCATTCATCAAGCATCTACCCCATGGCAGGTGTTTTGCTGAGTGTTTTGTATATGTTCTCTCTTAATCCTCAAAGTAACCCTATGAGGAAGGCAGTTTTATCAACATTTTATAGCTCAGGAAACCCTAGCTCAAGGAGGATAAGTAACTTGCCCTGGGTCACCCAACCACTGGATGCTTTATGACCTTGAGTCTGTCTGACTGCAAAGGACTTGGCTCTTTCACAAAACATATCGCCTCCACCTTGCAAAAGCCTTACAAGAACTTTTCTCTTTTTATTCTGATATTTTAACCTTGTTCATAAATGTTAACTTGGAGTTATATAGATAATTTCAATCAGGGTCCTTTTGGGTGAGGTTTACATTCTTTATTTTTATTCTAAGTCATTTTTATCCCTGGGGAGACCATTTTTTTCCTTATGGAAAACTTTAGATCATATTGTCACTATGAAAATATATTTCAAGGGTTATCGTAACCTAATTTAAAAATTAAGTTATTAATAAAAACTAGTATTAGCATCAAATTAAGGGGAAAACTACACAGCAGTAATTGAACAAATGTAGAGGTTTTTATTCTTACTCCTCTTCCCCTTATTCTTTTCTGAGTATCACTGCTGCATAACAAATTAACCCAAAATTTAGCGGTGTAAAACAACAACCATTTTAGTATATATCATGATTTTTGTTAGTCAGGTTTTTGAGTGGAGCTTGCTTAGCTAGCTTACATTTCTGCTCCACCTGACTTTGATTAAAGTCACTGGATGGCATTCAGCAGGCTGATTGGCTGACCTGGAGACTCCAAGGTAGCTTTACTCAGGACTAGGGTTAGGTGGGATGGCTGGAGGGCTGGGCTCAGCCAAGACTGTCAACTGAAGCATCTACACTAGCCTCTCATACAAGGTCTCAGTGTCGTTAGTCTTTTTACAAAGTGACTTGGGTCTTCCAGAGAATGTTGAAAGAGACAGGAAGTGGAAGCCACTGATCTTTTAAGGCCTAGGCTTGGAAACTGCCACGACATTGCTTCCACTATATTCAGTTGCTCGATAGTGACAGGACCAACCCAGATTAAATGGAGGAGGGGACTGTTCATCTAACTTCTCGATGTAAGGGGTGATAAAGATTTTGTGGCTGACCTTATCACTACCACTTTTGATGTATAAAACATAAGAGCCTGATAATATAGTACAGACTTTAAATTCATCTGTGATAAACAGCAATGCAAAAGCTTTAATGGAAGGTTAGCCTAAAAGCAAAAGGTATTCAAATCATCAAACAAGACGAAGAAAATTTTAATGTAAAAAAATCAGTAAATTCTCCTTCAGCGTATGGGCATCTGAAAAAAACTCATGTGAATAAAAACGTTCTCCAACTTCCAAACTCAGTGCAGTTTGGAGAAACAGTAAATGAAGCTTTTTCAATCCCATTAAATACCATCACTTTTGTGTTAGTTATTTGTTTCTACTCTCTCTTTATCTAATCAACAAAGTGATTTACAAACCACTTATTAGCCTGGTATGGTTATTTACGTGGAATTGGCAAAAGTGCTATTTACATAAGCAGCATAAAGCTGATTTTTAAAATTGTTGCTGTGTTGGAAGAAGCCGCTGGCTTTGCACAAAGGTCTCTTTGCCACTTCCTCCATCACAATAGGCTTGATGGGAATGTAACCTTCTAGGTAAGAGGTTGGCAGGCTGGATGCCTGTTTCGTAAATCAGGTTTTATTAAAATACACTCATTCTCATTCTTTTACTTTTCTTTTCTTTTTTTTATGCCTACAGAACCCGGTACTCCTAGGTGGACTCCCATCCAAGTACTAACCAGGCCCGACCCTGCTTAGCTTCCGAGATCAGGCATGTTCAGGGTGGCATGGCCATAGCCTCATTCTCTTACTATTACCTACGGCCTCTTTGAAGCTACAATGGCGGAGTTGAGTCTTCTGTATAAAGTCTAAAATATTTACTAGCTGACCCTTAACAGAAAAGATTTCTTGACTGCTGTTTTAGATCATGGTTTCCTAGCCTCCTTTGGTAGTAAAAGCTGGCCACGGGATTATGGCCTTGCCAATGAGTAGAAGTGGTTTGCCACTTAAGATTGACTTCTTGGGACAATGAGGAGCACTCCTCTTGCCAGCTGCACCCTCGTATGACAACAACTTAGTTTTGACCCATGCAAACAATGACTTAGGCAATGAGAAAAACCTTGGTCCCTAAATGACCACGTGGAGCAGAAAGATCTGCCAATTTGGATCACCTTCCCTGAATACTCACATGAAAAGTAAATAAACTACCAACTTTAAACCACTAAAACGGTCCTAGTTTTTTTGTTAAAGTAATCAAGCCTTATTCTAAGATAGCCTCACAATTTAAACTACCAATAAAACATAGAAATTACCACTTAAAATTTTATCAAAATAATAGTCTTTAAACCCAAGAATAAAAATCCATCCAGCTCATTGTTTTTGTGTGTTTAGTAGGTGAAGCAGAAAAACCAAAATTGCAATTAAACATTGCTCTGAACCCCATTACTTTGAAAACGCAAAAGAGGTTTTTTGACTTGGTTGTATTACATAAGGAAGCTTTTACAGATCAGATTCAGATCCTGTTTTAACAGAGGCCCCTCTAGCTACTTTGTGAATATAGGCAAACAGAAATTCCAGGGGAATCTGCTTAGGCACTTACAACTATGTGATCACATCAGCTTCAATGTCTTCACATTCAACATTTGCATTCTTCCCACCTTTTCACGTACAATTAATCTATATCATCAATAAGTAATTAGAATATTTTGTCACAAGAAATAAGTAATATTTTGATCATTTGTGCAAAAACATTGATGATCATCTACTATAGCCCAGGGGCGAAGTCAAAAGGTTATCTCCAAATGGTTTCTGAGATAGCAAACATTCCAGGTGTCTAAATTTTTACTTACAATAAGTTAATATATAAACTACCCCTCAGTTTCCCATTCCTGGTTTGGTGCATTGTTCTTTTGGGGTATTGAAAAAAACCATCAGAGAGATAAATATATAAATAGATCCTAAGAACTCCATCATCAAGTCCAAATGGTTAACAGGTAATTAGGGATCCAAATGAAGCTCAGAAACCTTAATGGGTAAATCAGGAAGAGCCTGGACATCCTTATGGTCTGTGGACTTTATTCTTTATGCTTTTATTGTTAGACTTGTACACCATTTTCTTGAATGCCAAATTTAGGCTTCCTTCTTAATTAATGATCTTTTCAAGCCCTTTTCAGAAGCCATTGGATTTTGATTAGCCCACAAAGGAAGGTTTTCTCTCCTGAGCACATAGTTCTCTGTTTCCTTAGCAGTTAATTGAGTAGCAGAATAATGGTTTCCTTACAGGAAGGCTTACAGGCTGCACAGAGAGGTTGATGCCTCTTTAGGCTCTGGGAATTGGAGTGACATTCAATAATGCTTTGTAAATTTTAGCCCAGAATTAGAGACCAAATTGATGTATTTGGACATATCTCAATCTGATGTTTCCTGAGCAGCTGGCTCAATGAAAGGAAACGTATGCTGGCCTAAGGCCTCTGCTTTTCTTCTAGGTGAACTTTTTATTACATTCCTCTTCCTTTACTTCACCAATATGTAGAAGGAGCCAGAAATAGCTGTTTTTTCAATAAATTAGATAATTTCTACTTTTATAAAACAAACTTTCCTGTGCAAAGCACACAAATTCTCAGAAAAAAATAGTGTATATGCATACACCCAATTATAGCTAAAACCATGGTTTATTATTTGCCTATCTTTCCAGCAGGGGGAAGGAAAAATAATGGTCCCCTCTTTTAATTTTAATAAACTATGTTGGCTATTCTACCTATTAAGAAAGTGGAGACCACTTAGTCTATGACTTAGTGGACACAAATATTTGGATGACTGTATGCTCTCTTAATATCATATAGTCATCCAAATATTTGTGTTCACTAGGTCATGGTCATTAAAGAGGTCCAGTATCTCTTTGATGTATACTTCAGACAATATGAGGAGTCCCTGGCTTAGCACCACAGCAAAGCTCTCCTCTGCCTCTTTATATAGCTATATTTCTATCTATATCGATATATAGTTATACCTATTTATTCTATCTCTGCTTCCTCCTTAAGCCCTTCCCCTACATAACGATAAAATGGTTTTAAAATATTTCAAGTGGGAAAAGCAACAACAATGGTTAAAAAGTGTCAACAACATTTGAAAGGCAGAAAATAAATGGACAAGTGGGCCATGTCTTAGCACTGCTGAGAAAGCCTAACTGAAGTGCTAAGAGTGGAAGGTGGATGAAATACAAGCCCAAGAAAAAGGTTCAGAATGAGGAAGGCACTACAAGTGAGTGGTAGAGCTGGAAACTGGAGGTTTTGGTTAAATATTTGTATCAATAACATTTTGATTCAGACCCTTCTCCTGCTAACCAAACATCCAAATATTTGTCCTTCTCCGCTTTGGCAGAAGAAGAGATTTTATTTTATGGAGACTTGAAACAGGAAGTATCTATCTTACTGAAAAAGAAAAAGATTAATCAAAGTTTCAATAAAACTAGTTTATGTGACAAGAGAAATATAAAAAGCAATTGAAAATATTATAAAATTATAACAAAATATCATAAGGAAAGCAATTAGTGAAGAATACTGGCATTTATAACTTTAAGGAAATAATTCTTTCAAATATTTTTCAATCTGTATACTTCACCACCCCAAAAACAGAGAAAATGTTATCAGTAAAAGACTTTCAGTCATGATCATAACAGTCTTGTTTATAAAGGTTGATATTTTCAAAACATGAGATATTAAATCCATTGTAAATATTTAAACTTATAACTAAAGTAATAAATATCTGAGACTTCATGCTTTTTAAAGAAACTTATAAGGGATAACTAAGTGAACACATTTGAAGATTAGCCTTGATGGCTAATCCACACAGGTGGTGGAATTGCTGACCTAAGAGAAAGTGTCTAAATCTTGTTTGCTGTTAGTCTGGAGGAGACTGGACATTGTGATGCAAGGCCTTTTTCTTACTTAGCAATTTCATTTGGTTTTCAAGGAATCAAACAAAATCCGTCGCCCCTCCCCCTCCCCCCCATCACATTAACCTCAACTCTTGCCAAATTTTTTTCTGATGCACTGAAAATTCATCTTTAATCTTTAGGACACATACAAACACATGTGTATACACACATGGTAGACAAACACTCACAAGCTTCATCTAATAGGAAAACCTTTGCATAATCTATAATTCTAGAAAAGAAAAATTTGTTTATTCTCTATAAATTACAGCACTCTCAAATGAAATACAAAAACATATTAAACCACCTCATTTGACTTAAATACACTGATAACTTCTGAATTTGTAAGAGATCCTACAAGTGCCCAACCCATTTCCCACCAGTGCTCACGGTCCCAGACCATGTTAACAGAATCCAACTGCAACTGGGTGTCTGTGGGCTTTTTCTCAGCCAGTGCTCAGGGCACCTGGAAGTTTTAGAGGTGATAGTCCCAGTAGCAGCCCTCAGCCACTGATTAGAATTAGAGAATAAATTTGCCAAATCTCTTGCTTTTCAAGAGGGATAACCGAAGGTAGTTCAGTCTAATCTTCCAAAGTGCCCAGGAGTATTGAGCCCAGTTGCCCAGTTATTGCTCAACAATGTTCCTTTTATTGTCTTCTTTTCCTTCTCTGTCTCACTTCCCCAGACCCCAAATGGCATTTCCTAAGATCAACACCCAAATACACTACTTGCACTTACATCTTTGTCTCAGGGTTTACAATAATAGAGAACCACTTAAGATAACAGTATTTTATCCTCTGAAGGAAAATATCTCTCCCTTTGTTGATTTTTAATGTGTACCTTACAGTGACTCTTATATATTCAAATTTTATGTCTGAACTTAGTAGGGTTACAAAGCTAGTTAGAAGAGGTGAACAAATCTACATCTTTACAAATCCATTAGAAAATATAAATAAGCATGGAAATAAGAAAGAAAAATCCTTGCAAAGGAGAGATAGAAAATATATGCTCATGTACTGGGAAAATTTCCTGAGACGCCTTCATTAGGATTGCCTGCCTGTCTTCTCATGAGCAAAGCTCTAATTGCCTGGAAGCCAAGACTAGAGGCCTTTTAGAATGGCTGGATGGAAGTGTGAGAAAGATACCTGTGAAGATGTGTGAGATATAGTCTGTGCTCTCTATCAGCTCAGTGTCTGTCAGGGAGTATCAAAAGACAGTGTATGATTTTGTTTCAGAAAAATGGTAGGGTCATTGAGGAAAAAAAGTGAAATTAGAGAAGGTCTAAAAGGGTGAATAGATTTTCTATAATAGGTGCTAAACTTTAAAGGATCAATATTCATTCATTTTGAGCATTCATTATTTTGTGTCAAGTGCAAGATACCAAAAAACAATAAGATGCCCAACCTAAATTTAACAATGATTTAAACTTGCTTGGTAGTTAATATTTAAGTTTAGATCATGTGTTGTAGAGAAAAAGGCTGGAATGAAGTAAGAGTGTTGAGACCATTGACCTTGAGTAAAATTTCCCAATTTCATACCAAGCATATAATTGTGCTGACCTGGGTTAGAAATGCCTGAGATAGCTTTCTTGCCCATTCTCTCTTAACACAAGGTTACTAAGCAACATGTTCACATAAAACAAAGTACGTGGAATGAGATTGTGCTCACAACTCTTGGCGAAGACTGCAATATGTAATAATGATGAATTGTGCTTTTCACTGATCTTATACAATATAAGAACTTTCTTTTCAAGACATTTTAAGGTGACACTATTTTTGTATGTCTAAATCAGTTGATTCATCTCTGAAATATATTTATTCCCCACTGAAATATTTCTCAGTAACCTCATATAACACAGGCAGTAAGGGTGCTTACATAGTAGTCTAGAGACAGGTGGAAGGTAGGGGAAAAAAAATGAATGTTGAGGATGACTTTGTGCCAAGTATTGTGAAAGAAATGCATATTAATTATTTCACATAATTCTCACAGAAATCCTATGCAGTGGGTATCATAATCCTGACTTTACAGCTGAGGGAAAACTGGGATTAAATAAGATTCACTAAACTGAATTAAGTTCATAATATGCTTTTGAAGAAACGTAACATCTTTTATTTACTGCATTTCAACATGTGAAATATAACTATCTTTATGTATTTATTATGCACTGTGATGGATTGATTGCCTTATTTTCAGCCCCCTGTACCCACAAACTTTGGTAGCACCTTCCCACACTGACTCTGAGATTGGCCATTTATTCGCTTTAGACAATGGGAAAGTAGCAAAAATTATACAAGTGGAAGTTTGGAAAATAACTTGCACATTTTCTTTATCTCTTTGGCAGCCTGCCACCATGAAAACAAGCCTATTTAACCTGACACTACACTGGTAGAGAAATGACGTTCTAGATATGCTGTCACAGAGCAGTCAGCCCCAGCCAACCAACTAGCATATCCATAAGCAAGCTCAGCCAAAATCAGTGAAAGTCTTTAGACAAAATGTAGACTTGGAAGAAATAATAAACTGTTGTTGCTTTAAGCCTCTAAATCCCGGGATGTTTTGTTATGTCACTAGCTAACTGATATAAGCATTCATACTACACAAGATACTTTTCAACAGATGCACACAAAAAAATTACATAGACCTAGTATCTACTCTCATGACTCTTCACTTAAAAAAAATGGAACATGGTTTCCCAAGTAAATATTTAAAAGTGCAAGTAATTACATATGTGTATGTACGTGTTTATAGATATACACATACTTAAATGCACCTGAGACTTAATATTCATAACCCTATTTAAAAATATTTAATGTGTTTCTACTGTATTCTAGGACTCGAGGTAGGCACAAGGATGACTAAAGCAATGACCCTTCTCTCAACGGGCTCATGGTCAAATAGTGGAGACATGTACACAGTTCTAAAAGAGTATGATAAGTGCTATTAGACATATACTCAAGGCAATATTGCAGCTCAAATATGAATAGAATCTGTTTTGCATGGAGAGATGAGAAGAAGCTTCACAAGAGGATGTTTTGAAGTAGGCATTGAAAGATAAATAGAATTTTGAGAAAAAATAAAAATAAGTATTCTAGACAGAAATAATAGTACATGCTAAAGCACATAGTGAGAAGAGGATTTGGAAAGAAACGAGTATGCCAGTGTGGTTAGGAGTCTGATGTGTCAGAAGAAACAGTAATAAATGCAACTAGAAAGGTAAGTTGAGACCAGACTAGAAGAGACTAGAGTCTGAACTTTATTCCAGTCACAGCAGGAATCATTAAGTGGTTTGAAATGGGGTAAGTGACATGATCAGATCTGGATTTTAGAAAAAAACTATAGGGACCAAATGTTTTCCCACTTCTTTTATTACAAACTAGGTCATCAAAGACTAGGTTCATAAGGCTCTCTCTAGGAAAACATTCTTGCATATTGTTTTCTTCCTTATACTCGATGTGGTGTTCTACCTAACCTTAGATTATTCATTTAGAGTATAATTAAACAAGCACTGCCACACATAGTTAGCCTAAGACTAATAAAGTTAAGGTGGTTAAACCTGGCATGTGATTTTGGACAAAAAAATCTTTACCCTACTGATTGATTCTCTGCTTTTTATACCTCATTCACCAGTTCACTCAGGTTATCTTTCTTCATGCAATGCTTTGTCTGCTGTGTCAAACCTCAGAGAAGAGAATAAAATCACAGCAAAGTTTAAGTAGGCTCATCATAAATGTTGATGTAGTTGATATGAAATAAAGATTGACTAGAGAGAGATTCTCAGTAAAAAGAAAGTTCTGTAATTCATAAAACGTTTATTTGAGTAAAGTGTTGTAGTGCTGTAAAAATAATAGTCTCAGCTTCTCTTTCTGTCAAGTGTCTCTGGTCTCTATGCAGACCTAAGAAGAATTCTCTGGTGTTTTTGTAAAGTGCTCTTGATTCCTGAGACAGGTCCTGTTGGGAAAGACTTGCAAGGTCTACAGTGTAACCAGGGGAGCCTTGCCTTGAATCAAGGGGTGGTTAGTGGTTTTGGATGCTGCTTCATAAGTGAGAGGGCATCTATGAATGTATTGCTCTTGCCCTTGGTTTGCTGGTCTGCTTCCTTCTGTTACTTTAGCGGGGCTGGTAAAAGTTCTCTTTAAAAATCTATTGCATGAAGAAACTATAAACTATACTATCATCAATTAGGACTTGTCGGGGATTGCTCTTTAGAGATTGTGAGAATTCCAATGGCCTCTGAAATAAAGAGCTAGGGAAGAGAAAATGAGAAGCCTATGGCAGCCAATCATCTAAATTCAAACAGCAAGTGAGGCAAGGAATATAATGTGTGAAATTGAGCAGGTGAGGCCTGTGGTAAATTCTAGTGTGCATACCCAAATAAAGGGAGAACCTGATCCCCAGCTCAGCAAATTATAGCCAGGTAGGAATATAGTTTGCCAGACATTTCAATTTTTTGAAAAACAAAAAGGGAAATTTTGTAAAATATTCTAATTTCTAATGTCGGAAATTAATTCCATTGTTAAAAATAATGCACCAAATAAAATTTCTGTGAGTGGGATGTGCCCATTTAGTTGCCTGATTTCCACCTCTAGGCTCAAGGGACAGATGACAAATAGGAGATGCACAAGGAGGAAAGGAAGCCCTAATTGTGAACCAAATAGTTCAGATAATAAAAGACCCCCGGGTTTATAAAAGCCAAAACTCTGCCCCATTGTAAAGTGAGGCACTCTGGAGAGGAGTACTTGAAGGACCTAGAGTCTCAGAAAGTTAGCTAGAGACTTGAAAAGCTACACACCACAGTTGTCCAATAGAACTCAATACGATGATGAATAAAATGCTCCATATTTGTGCCATCTAATATAGTAGCCACTAGCTACATGTAGTTATTGAATACTTGAAATATAGCTAGTGTGGCTAAGGAACTGGATTTTAAATTTCATTTTAAGTAATTTAAATGTAAATAGCCACATATGGCTACCATATTGGACAACACAGCTCTAGAAGCTCCAAATGAGTAGTCCACAAACTTTAGCAGGCATCGGAATCATATGGAGGGCTTGTGAAAACACAGGTTGCTGGAAACCTCTGCCCCCAGAGTTTCAGATTCAATGGGTGTGGAGTGAAGTTTACAGAATTTGCACTTATACCAAGTTCTTAGGTGATTATGATGCTGCTAGCCCACATATTGAGAGACACTAAACTGTCATTCAACTTTCAGATTCCCAGGACAGAGTGTGGTTTCAAAGAGAGAAGCACTGAAGCTATTTAATTACGGGTTTAAACACACACATGCACGCATGCTCACACACACACATAAACACACACACACACACACATACATACATACACTAGGTGGTCAGTAGGTTTCCTAGAATTAACTCTACTATATTAAGAGAACAGGGCAGGTGGAGTCCATCAAGACCATAAATAATTTTGCTCTGTCTTGAAGAAGATGAGCTTTGCTTTTAAATCAGAAGAAGGTGCATGCCTGCCTGTGTGGCCCTGAGTCTTAGTTCCACTCAAGCAGGGGGCAGAAGAGAAAATCCTATATCATCATGACCAAATGAGACACCTGGTAAAACCCATATGTCAGGAAACTTGATTCGTTTTTTTTTTTTTGGTAGGCATAGCATCAGCAAAGCACCTAATTTGTCCTAGGAATGTACTACTAAATATCAGTGCAGGTCAACTGCAGCCTTCATCCCTGGAAAACACATATTTCAGATCAGGAAAGAAAAGAGAGATTTCTAGTTCTCCTTCTAATACTTTTCTCATTTTAAAAAAACAAAAAACAAAAAACAAAAAAAAATAGCAATAGTAGAATCTTCTGTTGTAATTCATCCAAGGAATTTCAAAGACATGACCTTTGTGTCTTCATCCTAATATTATAAAGTTATTCTCAGTAGAGAAATGACACCTGACAGTTTGGGGGCCCATGGGAAGAGTCCTTTAGACTGTCTCCATATTTCTTGGTCAGGATAAAAGTTTACTTCCTTGAAGTTTTCTCAGTGTTAACAGGAGCACAGTATTTTTATATCATTGTCTATAGTGGATTATTGGCATTTTTTACCTGAAAATTAACCTTTGAACTATTTTGGATGACTAATTTTCAAGGAAACTGACTACAAATAAAATACTTTAAAATATAATTATAACACTATATTTCCATTAATAATTCAGATGGAAATTTTATGCTGCCAAGTCTGGAGGACTGACTGCATGTATAGCCCCAATTTTTCATGTCTTTCTGTATTCACACTCATTGGTGT
Organism: Pteropus medius; assembly: GCF_902729225.1. NCBI lineage: Eukaryota > Metazoa > Chordata > Mammalia > Chiroptera > Pteropodidae > Pteropus > Pteropus medius. The sequence goes on from NW_024340696.1 coordinate 33,109,598, forward strand.
TCTCCTTTCACACTGACTCTGGAATCTGCCAAAATACTTGGTTCAGCCAATGGGACAACAACAAACTTGACATAATCAGAGACTTTATAGAGCTTTTGCACATTTCTAGTTCTCCAGTCTGCCCAGCTGTCTCAGCTGAAGCCCTAGATATGTGAGAAAATTTCGCCAAGATTAGCAATGCTGCCTAGTGGACCTGATACTGAACATAGATTCTTGAGTAAGTTGGACTGATTGCAGCAGAGACTAGCAGAACCGCCCAGCAGACCTGTAGACCCATGAAAAATAATAAATGGCTGTGCTGTGTTAAGTTACTAAGTTTTGGGGGTGAAAGCTTAAAGAAGGAAGAAATTTAAAATCCTCATTTCATTCAGATGTTAGAAAGTCATCATCAGTCTTAGCAAATCCAATAAGTTTTTAAACAAAGTGAGGATGTGGGATGGGAGTTTATTTTTACCACATGATCATAGTCTTGGAGATTATCCTGAAAAGATGCACCTCCCATCCTCTCTGCTAGCTGGCTGTTGCTTTCCATTTTACAACCTCTACTATGTTTCCCATACAAATTGGACAAACTGACCACCAGCATCAGGCAGGCGGCCTGATAGTGTCTTAACAGAACCCCTGCTGATGTGCATCTCTGTTCTCTATTCAGCTGTCCCATCGTGCAGCTACAGTTCTAAAGTTACAGGACAGTTTCTAACTTTGTGCTTGTCCCAAGGCATCAGGACCAAGGCACATGATTTGTAATTTATGAGGACACCCACAGAGCTGTCACTTGCAAGGCAGGTGTTGAGAAAATGGCAAGCAGCTCTAGGAAAGAAAAGAACTCTGATCTCACCCCTGAATAATGGTGGCTAACCTAGTCATGGATAGAAAGCGTTGACATAAGCGAGCTTTAAAAATAAAGTGATGGCTCATCTTGCAGACGGCACGCTCTGTCTCTATGCTGTTGAATATAACAGGATTTAAGTAATCTATGAAAAAAAAACAATTTTTATTCTGAGGCTGCTTGTATGTTTTTGAACTGTGCTTTGCAATCCAAACTACCAATTTCAGGTACCCTGTGGATAAAAAGGAAGTCAAATTCAAACTCAATAATCCCACAGGATGTAATGGATAATGATTTTCCAATCTCCCTTAAAAAACAGTGCAAAATAGAAACCAAGACAAATGAACTCAAGTTAGATGAAAAGAAACATATATATATATATATATGGATATAGATAAATAGATAGATCCACATATATGTATATCTCTATTTAGATATAGATCTCTCTCTATAAATGGAGATATATATATTCACTCAGCCAACTAATATTTTAAAATTGAATAAACTGTAAATTAATAAGTTAGCTGCTTAATATTTTCACATCAACTGAGCTTGATCTCATCGCAACTTATTTTACATTCCAATTTATGGTAATATTTCGGAGACTAATACAAGGTGATCTAATCTTAAATTGATTTAGATGATAGTGGAAGTCTTTATAAGTAAAAATAGAATGAAAGTTTCAAGGCATTTCCAAAGCACAAGTCGCACGTTGCAACTTTGAATGGAAAAAAAATATCAGCTAGGAAGCAATCTGAGCTGTGAAACCAAATGATGTCATGATGAAAAGGTTCCAAGATTTAAAAAATACTGCTTACTGATAGGCAGCTCAACTTTCCATCTCGAGTCTGAGAGTTCCAATGGGATGTCTGTGTTACAATGCAACTCCAGCGACTTCACACCTTGCAAAAACTACAATGAACATAGAGACTCAAATATCAGGCTGATTACTGGTTGCAATTGGAGCTTACACATTTGCAAAACTAGAGGATTTTTCTTCCTTTGGTGAGGACTGATCAAGTTGGCAGGTATTTCCTATTACCACATTCTTAAAATCTTCCTTCTAGATACAACTTGCATGCTGGCATTGAAACCCACATTCTTCTTACAGATTTCTATATGTTGGCTATTAATAAACAGTCAGGAAACTATATGACATATGCCATTGTGTCCTGCACCCTCCTGCTTCTATCATAAATGATCAGGGCTGAAAAGAACAGTTAAGGAGGTTCTGGACAACCCCAAGCACTCTTGGCTCTTAGCCTGGAAAAACTCCTGACAGAAACCTTGTCTGGTGCCCTTGGCAGAGATCCACAAGATCTAGTAAAATGCCAAAGAGGAGAGAGCATGACATCAATAGGGAAACATGCTGTAAGGCAAAAGGGTTATGCCTAACCAAAGGCAACTTTGGGAAATTATTATTGGCTTGTTGGGTGATTACAATTTAGGTATAAAAACATGGAAACTGCATTCTCATGTTGATTTTTGTTTAGTGGCTTCATAACAAACTTAGTTCCCATTTATTTGGCTCTAACAAGTGAGAAATAGAATCTTGGTGGGAATGAAAGGATATTTCTGGGCTGTCTTTTTCCTTCTTTGCAAGAACCCAAGCAATCGTTAATCTGTGTATTAGCTGGGTTTTGCATTTCCAATCACTTCTTGATTGGCTCTTCAGCTACCTCACAGGAGTGAGTCTGGGAAGACAAAGGGTTCAGAATTTCAAGGAGCAAGTCACTAAAATAGCTGGAGATCATTAAATACGTCACAGCCAATCTCGGCTCAGCAACCACGCTTACAGACTTGATCTCTATGGTAAAGTCTTCTGAAATTAGATTCCTTCATTGTTGCTCTCCTCTCCCATCCACCTACACCATCCCACAGACTGGGCTGAATCTGGAAGTGTGATTTGCTAAGGGAGGACTGAAGGGAGGGAGATTTGTTCAGAGTACTCAGCTGTAGAAAAATCTCTAACGATCCTTTGGCAAGCAAGTATTTTAGAAAGCTCCGAGTTTCATCAGAATGCATGTTTGTGAACAAACATCAAGAAGTGTCGGCTCGTGGCCATGAATGAAGAGAGAGTAGAAGAGGGTGAAAACAGTCATGAGCTTGGACTCAGACCTAAGATCTTAGGGGCCCATCTTCAAGGTCTTCAGATTAAGGAATAAAATAACACATTAAAAACAGAATTTCGCAGCTCATTATATTCCTCAGTTTTACAGATATGATGATGAGAAAATAGTTCTGATTTCTTGCTTTGTTGAGGAAAGAAGCTAGAGACACACAGAGTTAGATTTCTGGTCTTATAAACCCGGATTTAAATCTAGCCTTGGCCACTTCCCAGCTGTGTGAATTTGAGCAAATTACTTTATCTCTCTGAGCCTCATTTTTTCTCATCTGAAAATAGGAGAAAAAATGCATGGTTTTGTTACAAGCATGAGTTTTGTTACAAGCATGAATCAAAGTAATATATGTGAGGCACCTAGCACAATGGCAGTCTATTTTTATATGGATTGATTTATTGATGGCAGCATGCTGTCCCTTAGTATAACTAGGTATATTGTTTTAACAAATATTTATTTCCTATCTGTGATGGGCTAGGTGTCCTTTAAAATAAGTTCTCCCCCACACCCCACTTCTCAAAAAGAAAAGAAATCTAACATATTGAAAGTCCCCAAGAGAATTTCTAGCTCCATCCTAGACATTTGGGGAATACGTGAGTGGAATAATCAAATGGGTAGATAAGATGCATCCATAAATACACTTAAAAAGATGGTGTGTGCCAAGGTGCCAAAATCACAGTACAGATTTAAATAAGCTGGGTATTTATTTACTATAACACTCTACATATAAAATAAACTTCTATTTTTCTCAGAAAAATATTAGAGATTTTTCCAAGAGTCCTAACCATTTCTAATGTGTCTCATTTCAGGACTTAAAGAATTCTCTTACATTATATCAGAGCAGTAATACTTACATTTGAAGTTATTCCATAATTCAGATTAAGGAATTACTTCAAGCTTTGTCTGCAATACTTATGTTAAATAGAGCAATGTACCTGGATTCAGAGCCAGAAGTAACTGGATCCAAAAATCACTTAAATTCCCTGAGCCTCATTTACTTCGTTGTAAAATAAGAAAAAACGATGACCTCGACAATATGTAAATAATATCTGCTAAAGTACACTGTAAATTCAAAAGAGAATACATAAATATGAGCTCTTTTTTGTCATATCAATTCCATTAGTTCATGTTTTTCTTCATGTTATCCATACTGCACAAAACAGAAGTTCACATCTTTCTAAGTTCCTAAATTCCTTTCGTTTACGCTGTAAAAAAAACTTTTACCACATGTTTTATCAGAATCGCATTCAAGTCGATTTAACTGCCACAGATTTAAAATTAAATTTTATTTTATCTGAGCAAAATGTCTTCAATCATAATCATTTATGAACATTTAATTCCTAGAAATTAGCAGTCATTGGGTTGAATAAATTAATTACTATTTTAAGTAAAATTTTCAACACTTTTGCTTTCTGTCTTCTTGAATAGATCTTTTTTTTTCTTTTTCCAAAACTTAGCTTAGTCATTTAAATGAGAAGCCTGAGGATTTTCCAGAATCTTACACACAGTATTCCTTTCTCATCTACTGTATATTTGTTCTATATGTATTTGCTCAATGATATGTTGAATTTTCTTACCTTTTATTCATCCTTGTATATTTGAAAGTGTGCTCTCTAAATATTTTGTTCATTTTTTTTCTTCTCTTTTTGCCATCCCATTCCCTTACTACTGAAATATCTTTTATGCAGAATGTATGGCATTTTGCTTTCAGTCCCTTACACAATGAATTTCTACTCCTTTTTGTAACATTCTGGTATCTCTTTAGCATCAGTATGTATCAGTTAGCTATAACAGCATAACAAACCACCTCAAGACTCAATGGTTTAAAATAAAAATTATCTATTATAGTTTGTGTATCTGTGTGGTTTGGCCACATATTGACTGTTCTAGGCTGAGTTCAGCTGGGCGTCTCTGCTGATTACAGTTAGGCTTACTCATACGACTACAGGTCAGTTGAGGATTAACTAATCTAGGCTCAGCTTGTTTTTGCACCTGAGGATTGAATGGTAGCTGTGTCTAATCCATGTGTCTAAGTCTTGTGCTGAGACCAGCAGTTTAACCCAGATAACTTTCTTCTTCTAGAGAAGGGAGATGCAAGAGGACAGGCAAAAACATTGAAGATCTCTTGAGGCCTAGGTTCAGAACTAGCACACCATCACTTCTGCCACAGGCTATTGGCCTAAACAAGTCACATGCTAAACCCAAAGTCAAGATGCAGAGACACTCCTCCTGTAGACAGGAGAAAAGTTACATAGCAAAGGGTATGAGTAGCAGGAGAGGTAAAGAATTGGGATCAGTAATACACTTTAGCATGATATGATCCCAGCAGATGTCAAAACAGCAGCATTTAACCCTTCTAGATCATCAAAAATAGTTAGCCCTTTTTTCCCAGTGGCCATTTTATAACGCAAAGCGAGAACAAGAAAAGTAGCTGCAGTCAATTTGTAGGAATTCATAGTCAGAATAACATCTCTCATTATGAGTGGCAGAATATTTACAAGAGAGATTGTGGTGCCCCACACGGTCTTTTTCCTATAAGAAAAAAAACCTTGGATTTTAAGATTGAGTTCTAATTGCTCATAGTTCATTTTCAGTTGTCAACTTTGGGTGACGTTTGAATGTCTTGGGCTACACTGGGAAAGTTCCTTCTAGGTTGTATAGAATTCTGGATCCTCTTCCTATTCTACCCCATGGGCCATGATCCTGTCTAGCTTTCTCTGGCCTCCCAAATGAGTAAATTTCAGGTCCTTAAAATTTTGCACAAATTAGTATAATTATAAAATATATGAGTAGATTTTCCTTTACCATCTTAGAACCATATACAATAGGCAATTATCATGGATATGGCTAAAAAGTTGATGAATGTGCAGCGAATCTTTCTTCACCATGTATCAGAAAAAGACCTCTGAATGTTATCTCCAGGATGTTCTGCCTCTGCAGCTCTCCAATGTGGCTGGGAAGAGGTGCATCCATACACAAGTATAGGAAAAGGGAAGTTCTATTTTTTAAACAATGGCACACTTAAATTACGATATAGATCAACTGATTAACTTTAAATATTCTATATTTAGGAATTTTTAATGCGCTATTACATTGTGTTTACCTAGTTACATCTGGATTGTTCAGATGACTCAATCTTTTTTATTTCTTAGGCCAAATAAGATCAGGTCTCCTTGTCTAAGCTACCCAGCACAAAACACTTCTTCCTAACGTTTACCTCACCTCTAATCATTGGCTTAATATCCGTTCTCTCCCGCTATGCGCTAAGTTACAGGAGTCTGGGACAGTGTCTGTTTTCTTTACCACTAATCATTAACACTAAAGCCACGTACCCTGACTCAGCACATTCTAGGAACTAATTATTTGCTGAGTGAATGAAAAAATGCAAGTGATATAAACATTATATAAGATATTACTTAAATGCAAAGTCTGCTTCTAACCATTACATATCACTGAACAGATCACTAACCTCTCCAAGTCTCAGTATTCCAAGAAAAGCATAACTGTCCTGTTTCCCATGTAGGGTAGTTATGATGTCCAGACAAGGAAATATATGTGAAAACATAATATTCACAAATGTTGTTATATAAACGTGGTATTTAAGGAATGTGTCTGTCTTGAGCATCTTGGTTTGCCTTCATACGTTGTGAGCAGTATAAATTTAATGAAGAGGAAAATTTGCTTACATTTCAAAATATATTTCCCCAAAACTGCCTCTCTATCCCTTTAACCCCCATTTTTTCCCCTCTATAGTATTTATCACTATTTGGCATAGAATATTTGTGTGTTGGTTTACGGTCTGTCTCAGCCGCCAAGAATGTTAGCTTCTCAAGGGGAGGCATTTTGTTTGGTTCACAGCTGTATCTCTGGTGCCTGCAACAGCGCCTGGCTGTGTGTTTTCAATAAATTATTTGTTGAATGAATAGACAGGAATTGAAAGGAGCACAGGTACGATGAGAGATTTGCAATCAAGTATCTGCAAACTTTTCCTTGGTTGTTGCTGCTGCATTTGTAGACTATGAGTTATGGTGCTGCTGAGGTGCAAATTGACTCCTTGTTCACAATTTGATTCCCATTTCAGTTGCTTAGAACCTTTTAAATCCTAAGTCACATAACACATCCTCTTACTTAGAGAATGACATTCTTACAGAGAACAACAGAACAGGTGTCTTTGCTCTCCTCTGACATTTTTCTGCAATGCTTTTATAGCTTCTACTCCAGTGGGAGCACTCAACCCTCTTTCAGGCACTCATAACTGTTCAGGAGACAATTTCTCACTCTTGCCAATCCCAGCCACTCAGCTGGGTGGGCAAATAGCAATACATTTGATCCACAAAAAAAGCTCTGGGGTTTGGAATGTCTCCCATTACTGGGAGTCAAACACAAAATCAAATTGACTAAATCCTTCTGGAATTCCATAAGGCAGCAATTTCCCCAACTCTTAGCCCTACCACATTTGCTATCCTTTATAGTTGTAAAATGTCAACTCTTTAACACCTCTTCCAATTCTGTCACTCAGTCCTTTAATCCCGTTTCAAGGGGTTCCCGGGAGTTTAAATAGGAGAGAGAAAAGAGCTGCATAATATAAAAACAAAATTGTAAAACAACCAGTGAAAATTTTTGCTTGTGATATAAACTTAAATAACCTATTATTGATGAATATGAATATATTGATGAATATATCTTTTTTTTTGTAAGGCTTATCAAGTGAAACAGTGGAAGAGGAGAAGGAACAAAGAAATATGTAACTGGCTTGATCAATTAATTGTAGACACTACCACTGCACTTAGACCAGCCAAATATGTCTTTAATTTAGGACTTTGATCACTTTAGTTTTTGATCATTTCCGTAGGCTTGCCACATTAAAGAATTAGTATGTTTTCATTAGAATCTAATTGTACATCAATATAAGGCTTTTTAACATTGTATTTTCTCCTCTCCCACGGTTTGAAATTAAACCCTTCCTCCCTCCTCACATCAACACATAGCTCAGTTTTTAAAAAATGTTTTCCTTACTCCTAGTTTTTTAACACTCTAAAATAGCAACTATTGCAGTCAAAAAAAGATTTTTTTTTAAGTGGAAAGTGCTTTGTCCTGACCAGGGCCGACAAAGTTATATTAAAATTGCAACTAACTCTCACCAGAGCTGTGGTTTGGGCGAAAAGTCATTCACTTCTCTGTGCAGCTCCCTTCCCCACCGTCCTCGTCTCTGTTTTCCTCTCTCCTCCCTGAGGCAGAGGTTAAGGCTGTGATGTTGATACACATCAACAGTGCATAAATATGGACTAGTGGATGAATGCCAGCGATTCCAGGGCATGGATCACCAGTAGGAGGATGCAAGCAAGGCACGTGTGAACTTATCGATGGATTTGCCAAATGAGTCAGTTTATTCAATTGCCACTTTGGTTGAGTTATTTGAATTTAACTCAAATCTGGATCTTTAATTGTTCTTAAAATAACTTTACAATATTATAATGTGATCTAACACTAAAATGAAATGTGTTGTGGATGCCAGAGCATGGAAGTAGGGTTCTGGAACATGCCACTATTAAGTCTTAATATTCAAGGTATTATTTCTTCCTCCTCCTTCAAAGTTTATTTTTAAAATGAAGTAATGGATGGTTATTTAAATAGAAGAAATATGGAACAATCCTACCTTTGAAGGTTCTCAAAGCATATTATATTTCAAAGTTTCCGAAAGTTTCTTCAGTCAAAAAACCTGATTAACTATATTTAATCTCTTTAACTCAGTTTACCAACTTTCCTGTAGACAGAATCTTTTAGAATTTAATGTTCCAAGGAACACACTTTGAAAAGTGATGTATTGGACTTTTAGCCCTAAAGCCACATAACTGAAAGCTAAATCCGGTATATAAAACACTACATCATTTTGCCAGTGATATTATCCCTCCTTAAACCTTTTCCCTATTACCATCGCAGAACATCTTCTTTATAACATTATTTTTCTCTAAGTCATATTAGATATTTCTAAACAAATGGAGAAATATTAGGAACTCTGGAGTCTAATTACGTGCTATTAGTTTTTGTACAACCTTGGGAAAACCAATTACGATTATTAAAACTGGGTTGGAATCTATTAATTAAGATATTAAGATCGGCCAAGTGGTGCTGTTTAATTATGATTAGCGTGGTGGACACTGTTGCCTACCCCATGTGTTTTTCTTCTCCTTCTTTGCTAACAGAGCCCTGATTCTGCTATTGAGGTAATTTACTCAGTTGAATACTCACTGCCTCATCTTCTGTAAAGCCAGGTATAGAGGCCACATGACACAAACCTTAAGTCTACAGGGGGGATTTGAGAAAATCTTTTGCTTTTCTAATATCTGGGGACAGACACTCCTAGAGTTAATATTGTCCTTCCTTTCTTCCTGCCTTTATTGTGATAGGATGTCTGGTGCTGTGCAACCATTTTCATTCCATGAGGTAACATGGAAGAAAAAAAGTGATATACTAAGAATACCAGAGTGGAAAGATAGGAAAAAGTCTGATTCTCTAATGACATCAATATATGCTTACACCACCTCCTTCACAAATTCTTTATACCACAGCAAAAAATCCCTATCAGGTATTATGTTATTTGCATCCAATCATGGTCCTAATTAATACAACATAAAACTTCCACATCTAAAAGAAAAACATTAGAAAACAAAAAATAAAATATATATGCAGGTAAATAGAATAAAGAAAAACTTATCCCGAAGTTCTTTCATTTATGCCTATATTTGAAATAGCTCAACAGGTGTGACTTGAGAAAATCTATGTACTTGGACCTAGATTCCAATATCACCACTCTATATAATACGAACTGTGCTCAGTGACAAATATATATTCACAGTGCTCTTGTACAATTGTGGCCTCACTATCCCTAGTTTTGCAGGGACATATATGTTATATCTCCTTATTTATTTCCTGAAGTGATAAACTTCTAATTTTACATTTTAGGTCAAATACTATCTCATATTAGAGAGTCTCAAAAATCAAGCCTGGAAAAAAACTCTATATAACGTAAACAAAGCCTATCCAGTTCAACAGCATAACAGCTCTTGGAAATAGTTTTCTTTACAGGTACAATCATGTGTAGATCATGAGAGCAAAATAAAAGATTGGCTTTGAGCTAAAAGAATAATCATTCTTTCATACCAAATGCTCCTTGAAGGACAGTGAAGAAGTCTGGGTCCTGATCATGGAGACAGGACAGATTTCCTCAAACAAATGCACGTCCGAACCAATCGAAGATTTTACTCCATTTATTCTAGCTTCAACTTCTGCCTCAGTTTCTGCCTTCTCACATTTATTCTATTCCCACCAGATTTAAGAATGGATTTCCTTTGTATCATAGGGCATTGGTGATTTAAATCACTTGGTCATAATTAGTTTCCTGGATTGAAGAACATGTTTGACATGGCTTAGAGGACTGACAGCATCTCAGTTCAAGCACCAATGAACTGTCGTGTTTTTCTGTGTCTCAGATGCCTCTCTCTGGAAATCTGTAACTGACCATTAAGGATCCTGGTTGATACTCAGCTGCTCAATCAGAAGCAAAGTTATGTATACACAACACATCTCACAAAGTCTTCTCTAAATTGCAACTGGTTGCTTTATACAAAATTCCTTTCTATTACTAAAATAAATCTCTTTAAAAATTGGTACCTATACTAGATTGAAGGCAATTTACCCCAATCTCTTTGAGCTGAAAAGGCTACTCAATTTCAAACACACGACTAGCTAATAGAGTTGCATTCTACATGTACACAAAGAAATAATAGATTTACATGAGGTTTATTTGTTACAAGTGTTGTTTTATTTTTATGAGCAAAGACCTAAGTTTTCTGGAGACACTGGAAGGTCAGATTTCACAATCTTCTCTTTCCCCATTAGTTCCACTTACCAGATGGGTGGGTTGTCCTACTAAAATGGACTATCTGAGTCCTTCCCCGAGTGTCAATATTTTTGAGAGGAAAGTTGTGATTATATCATTAGTGTTTTATTTAACTGCATAATGGCTTTTTCCTAAAATAAGGTGTGAGAATGAAAAATAATTTTACAGAGTATAGAAATGTTTACATTTATTTATCTTCACAGTGCTTAACATACTGTCATCTTCATATTGTTAAGCCAGCCAAATTTGCCAGCTTAATATCAATAATAATAATAATAAATTGTACTTTGAATATTTGTCTCCTTGTTTAAAAATTTTACTTTCTCTGAAAAAGAAAACTTGCATTAACAACATGTCAATAAAAGACACTCAGAAATGTAAATCACAATCTTCGCCAAGAGTATTTGAAAGAGTATTTATTTTATTTTAACAGCTCAACTGCTCTGGAAATTTTAAGGAGAGGTTTCTCTTTAGGTTCACCAGAACAGTAGACTGCTCTCCTGACATCTAGAGAGCAACTGGCCTGGACAACTTATGGATTAACCAGTTAAGCTTTGCAGTTGCTGCTCTGCCTTGGGTTGTTTTTTTTAAGACCCAGGAAATACTGACATCATTGTGGAAGTATAGAATTTAATTTCACCAATAAATCAAACTGGGTTCAAGCTGTTAATAACACTGTCACATTTGCAGAGTCAGGCAGAGACTAAATGACTCAATGAACTGATAACAAGATATAAAGCTTTTCACCTCCAAGTCCCTGGTTTTAACCAGCCCAAGCCCGTCACAGGAGAGACCAAAGCTGCTCACATCACTGGCCAAGACCCTGCAGGCTAACTTCCAGGGGTCATTCTCAGAATCAGCCTGATAAGAATCCACATGGGCAGAACCAAGACAGAAAGGCCAAATGTTGAGTTTTCATAAACAAATAAAGGGCCAAAGAGCTGGGTGTGGTCAATAGACATGGTCAGAGCCAAGGAGTAGAGGTTTTGAAGAAAAAAAGAAAGCTTTAAAATGCCCACCCTGTGACATGGCAGAAAAGATAACTATCTCACACTGGAGAGCCCTATTTTGTATCAAGAGTAGATAAATGTCTAGATGGAGGTATTATCAGGTATGATCATTAATTTTATGTGTCAACTTGGGTAGGCCATGATACTCAGATATTTGATCAAATACTATTCTAGATGTTGCTGGGAAGGTTGTATTTTTAGATGAGGTTGACATTTAAATCAGTAGACTTTGACAAAGCAAGTTACCATCCATAATGTGGTGGGTCTCGTCCAATCAGTTGAAGGCCTGAAGAGAAAAAGAATGAGGTCCCCCAGAAGAACAGGGAATTCTATTCTTGAACTGCATGATCATCTTTTCCCTGGGTCTCTAGCCTGATGTCCTGCCCTGCAGATTTTGAACTTGCCAGTCTCCACACGAGCCACATAAAGATAGAGATAGAGAGAGAGAGACAGAGAGAGAGATAAAGATTAGATAGATAGATAAATAGATAGATGATAGATAGGTAGATAGATAGAAATAGAGATAGAGATAAAGATATATCCTTTGGTTCTGTTTCTCTAGATGTAGATATTTAGATCATATGTTAATCCTGTGTCCTTTTTTACTCTCTTGGCCTCTTCTGCCCTTGCTTAGACCCTACCCTACTTAACTCTGTTTGGTAGAAAACACAGAACTATTAAAGATGTTTTAACCAGATGAGAAAATCACAAAACAAGAGTCATACTTCAGTAAGCTAACTCAGACAGCAGTATGGAGAGCAGACTGAAAATATATTGCAATAGAACAATAATGGCTGTAGACCATGTTGTCCAATATAGTAGCCACTAGCCACATTAGCTTTTTAAATTAATTAAAATTATGTAAAACAAAACTATCAGTTCCTTAGTTTCACTATCTAACATTTCAAGAGTTTAGTAATCACAGAGAGCGACACAGTGGCCATCATATTGGAAAGCGTAGATTATAGAACATTTTTGTCATCACAGAAAGTTCTGTGGGAGAGTGCTTATGTGGTGAAATCAGGAGGCCTCCATTCTGGCTGTGGAAGTGGAAAGAGAAAAACAAGGGAAAGCAATTTTCATTGGGTGTTCAGTATGCGCTCAGTAACATTCTATTTGCTTTCCATTTCTTGTTTCAGGTCATCGTGAACCATGCTTTACAGTACACGGTGTTATCCACATGTCCACAGATGAGAAAACTAAGTTTCAGTAAACCAGAAGGTTGTGGAGATGAGATATAAATTCAGACAGTTTTAACTCCAAGAGCTCCTATGGATATAGACAACTAGACAACTGTTCTCATCATAGCTGAAAAGAGAACATTTTAAATGTTACACCAAACTTCCAGTTGGAATCCTAGAGCCATTACACATGTTTGACAGGCTTTCTGTCTAGCAGCTATCTTTCTGCTTCCCTAAACCTATGGCATAAAGAGCACTCCACAAGTCCTCTGACATTTTGGAATTCTGAAAGTTTATTTTTTCTCTGACTACAATTTGCTATCTTTACATTTTTTCTATTCCCCCAAACCCTGCTGTTTTGGTGTCTTAGTCCTATACAGCTGCTATAACAAAATACCACAAACAGCATGGCTTTTAAACAACAGAAATCTATTTCTCATAGTTCTGGAGGCTGGGAAGTCCAATAGCAAGGCACCAGCATAGTTACATTCTGGTGAGAGCTCTTTCTGGTTCATACCTGGTGCTTTCTTGCTGTTTCTTCACATGGCAGAGGGAACTAGGGATCTCTCTGGAGTCTCTTTAATAAGATATTAATTACACTCTTGAGGGCTTCACTCTCAGGACTTAAGCTTCACCCAAAGGACTCACTACCTAATACCATCATCTTTGAGGGGTAGGATTTCAAATTATGAATTTGGGGAGGACACAAATATTCAAACCATAGCAATTGGCTAGATTAGTCTCAGCTTACAATAAACAAAACCCCCAAAGTTAGAGCAATGCAACTCTAAGCAGCTAAGCCACATGGCTAACTATGCTATGTGTTACCATTCTGTGACAAGACAGGGAGCTTGCTCCGGAATGTAAAACAACATACACTTTTCTTCATTGAGAAAGTCTTGCAAAGGAGAAAAAAAAATGGCTGAACTAACTAGTGCTCTTAGTGATACAATTGATCTACATTACAGTGAAAGTTCTTTATGTTGTCTCAGACAGCAGACAAACTGATTTTGGACCAGTACGGGCCCATGGACAGTGAAGATCATTGGCTTATGGATTTGTGGCTTTTAAAGGCTTTATCATTCTTGCAAAGGCCATGATCCTATGGTCACTACCAATGCTCTCCATAGGTCAGAATTCATTAGTCATGAATCTCTAAAACTCCTTCTTTTTTGCCTTGCTTCCACCTTTTCCAAATTTATAAAATATGTATTCATCCTTACAGAGCTTCCCTTTCTTTCAAAGTCTCTGCTCCTTTTTGATAATCCTTGCTCCTGCGATCACATCTACCTCCTATTCAGTCCTTCAGCAACTTGATTTATAAATTATTCCCTCTTTTCTTGAATATTGTGTCTCTAACTTCTTTTTGAATCTATACCTATGCTCAAGATTCCTTCATCCTAAAAAGTCCTTACTTCAGCCGCCTAAGGTAAAGGCTAACACTGTAACTCTTTCCTCCCTTAGAGCCTTCATTTACTAACTTCCTATTCAAATGCTACCTAATACTCTACTGAAAATGCTCTTAATAACAACCATGATAATTAACCTTTTAAAATGCCTATTATGAGCCAAAATCATAGTGTTGATCATTCGTTTTTGATTACACCTTATAAAACAAATATTATTAACCTATTATTTGTTTTTAAAAAATTAAGACTCAAAGACATTAAGTAACTTCAAAGTGGCACAGCTACTGAGTTTTGAACTCAAGTTTATCTGACTTCACATCTGGTTCTACTTGCTCTCTCATGAACACTTCCAGATATTCCTTGACTTCAGAGAGCCCATTCCCTTGTGTCTTCCTTCTTTTTTAGGCTCCTGTTTGTCCACTGGAAAGCTTGTTCTCCACCCTTTCTCTGACCCATGGTTGCTGCCTTCAGGGCAGATCCACCAGCAGATGGCTTCAGGGCATCTGCTCTTAAATGCTACACTGTGGGTGTGCTGCCTGTGAGGCACAGGTATGTGGCCATCCACCCAAAAGCATATTCTAAGGGAGGGAAGGCTGCCTGCACCTTCTACTGTACAGCCAGGCTCTAAGCCACGCAATAACTCCCCAAAAGAAAGTGAGGAAAGTAGAGAGAGACACATGGGCAAAACTTCCACACCCTAAAGGTTATTCAGATCAAGAAACCAAAACCAGGAAAGGAGAGAAGCAAAGCTGGAAGAAGAGAAAGGCAACCCCAATACCATCCCAAGAATTTAGTTTTATGAAGAGAGCACGTGACCCTCTAACCACACTCAGTAGGAAGCTGGCTCGCTCCCCAGAACATGCTGTTGGGTATGGACAGTAGTTCCAGCACTTTGTGAAGAATGCTTTTCTCACACACAGCTGCAGCATACCAAGCTTCCGAGCTCTCCCTCAGGCTATCATATGTGATGGTCTAATTCTCATGCATGCTCTCAATTCTGAAAAATGCCTGGTTATCCCTCCCTGAGAACATATTTACCTTTTAACATGTGCCTCCTATCTCCAAAAAAGTAATTACGGCGAAAACTTCACACATCTTTCTTGACCAGTGACAGGATAATGAGGGCATCAAATCAAGCTGGGTAAACAGTTATCATCTTCCCTTCACAATAAGGCCTGGTTAAGGGTGAAACCAAAGAATTCCCTGATTCCACATTGGATCCATCATCCATGAACTTCTGTGCGCTCCCTTGATACCATTTGCATTTCCACATTCCTCTTAGTATCCGAAGTCTAACCTTCCCATGCCCTGGGAGGAGGGAGTGGAGATGCCTTCACTACAGCGATTTGGCTGCTCCCATGGAAGCCATTATGCTGCTCCTGATCCAGAGCTTTGTGGCACCCATTTCCCCCACTTATGTGAAGAGGCTGTCAAAACGCTTCTCTTAGCAAGGCAGTGTTGGGTTACCAACAGCTGGTAGCCTTTCTCTGCAGCCAGATTTCGGGCTCATGGGCAATCACGGGTTAAATGTGTGATGTTGCCTATGGCTGCCTGCACTGTAACCCGGACCTTCTGGAGACACAATGCCTTTAACTAGAGGATAGCTCTCATGGTGAGAATTACAGAACCTGGCATGATGGCATGGAGAGATATTTCAGGGCACGCAGGCTTTCCAATACTCAAAATAACCACCAGTAGGAGACTACCTTGTGGCCCCCACAGAAGGTCAAGCCACCCCTGCTCTGTCAGCATGAGCGCCTTGAATCATCTCAACACTTTCCATTTAGCTAAGCTCTTCCCCTCCCCCTCCCACCACCGTCCTTCCCAGGCTTAGAGTTATCTTTGAAATGAAGAGGCAAACAGGGATTAATTCTCTTTTTATTTGGATTTGATAATGTGAAATCTTTTCTCAACTGGGAATTCAGCACCCGCCCCTGATCTACAAAACGATAGAAGCTCAACACTGAGATTTGGCTGGAACTCACATAGCTAAGACCGCTCCCACGAATCCCAGTTATTCCAGAGATATCTAACCTGTTCCTTGACACTACTCCTTTTCTCTCAAAATGAGTGAGGTAAGTATGACAATCATCCACACACATGACTCCTGCACCACTCACTATCCATTCCTCCTAGAGGCTCCAAGGCATAGCGAGTTAAGCTAAAGATTCCCCGGATGCCCCACGAAATAGCAGCCATGCTTTAGAGAGGTGTTGCAGCTTGTTATGAGAGATGCCGTGCATGGTTCCTGGAGGGGGTATTTTCATTTAGTCTGGATGTTTGGCACACTCAGACCATAAACAGAAGGCCAAGGTAGAAATAGATGGTGTGACTGGTTTACTCAGAGAGTGTTGAAAATGTTTAATCAATTCATGGTGATAATAAAGTGTCTCATTGGAAGATAAAATGACAATTCCTCAAGCTACATCACATTTGTGTCCAGCCTAACAGCTTATAAGCATTTAGGGTGTCTGATGGATAATCACGAGAGCTATGCAAATTATGAGCGTCTCCTTTTATGTTTACGTTTGTGCATATTTCTGGCTATTTTTGCAGATAGGCAGATTAGCAGCCCTGCTGATGATTTGATCTCTCTGACAGAAGTGAAAAATCATTCACTCATCCCAGAAACATGTTCCCCATTCTCCTAGTGTATGCATGTAACAAGCTGTTTGGGTATTACTGTGCAGACTGCAGCCAAACACATGACCAAACATGAGGGTTTCTAGAGCAAAATCAATCTAAAAAGGGACAACAACAAAAAAAAGCAGTCAAAGCAAAAGTAGCCTCAGGTGAAATGCAATTTCAAACATCTCATTCAAATAATTTAAGACCACAAGAATTTGTGACATGACCATAAAAGAATGTTGTAGTATTTACTCATTCATTCATCATCCAACTTCATTTACTAGCATAAAAGCTCCATAAGAGCAGGGATCTTGTCTGTTTTTATTCATTGCTCTGTGCTGTCTACTACACAGGAACAGCTCAAAAATATTTGTTGAATTGAATGAATGAGTCCATTCATCATTCAGCAAACATTTAATAAATAACATGGTACACAGGCATTTTTCTGTTCTTTGATTATTGTGCAATTTCACGTCTACAGGACTTTCCTTTTGGGAGGGAGGAAGAAAATGTAATATAAAAATGAAAAATGAAAATGTAATATAAAAATGAAAAATAACGATTTAAATCTGTCAAGTAAATTGAACTATCAACACATTATGTAAGAAAATTAAAGATCAATCTTCGCATTTGCAGGAGGCAAATGATCTAAATACGTTTACATAGAATTATGTTGTTTTCCTTACTATAGTTATCACCAGTGTTTACATTTCACTGAATATGCAAGATATATGTGTAGATCTTCAAAGCGAAATAAATATGAATTTTTTAAAAATTCATTCAAATTATTTTTAAAATAGTCAAATGGCAATCAGCTATGTCAACTAATAAAATCAGCTAATCAACTAATATAAATGGTTATTTGATTTAATTCACCATTTTAAAACTATTTTTTTGGATAATAATGAAATACCACTACATACCTATTCGAATGGCTAACATACAAAAAAATTTTCAATACCAAATGCAGGCAAGGATGTAAAGCAACAGGAACTCTCATTCAGTGCAGATGGGAATGCAAAATAATACAGACATTTTTGAAGACCATTTGGCAGTTTCTTGCAAAGCTTAACATAGTCTTACCATACAATCCAGCAACTGAGCTCCTGAATATTTTCTCAATTGATTTGAAAATTTATGACTTCACATAATCCTGCACACAAACATTTGTGATAGCTTTATTCACAATCTCGAAAAACTGGAGGCAACTAAAATGTCCTTCAATGGGTTAATGGATAAACAAACTATGTTACATGCATACAAAGGAACATTATTCAGTGTTAAAAAGAAATTAGCTATCGACACACAAAAAGACATACCTGAACCTTAAATACATGTTGCTAAGTTGAATGAAGCATCTGAAAGGCTACATACTATCTGATTCCAACAATATGACACCCTGAAAAAGGCAAAAATAAAAACATTAGTGGTTGCTAGAGGTTTGGGGGAATGGCGGAGGGGTTGACTATGTAAAGCACAGGAGACTTTTAGGGCAATATAACTATTCTACATGAGACCATAATTATAGATGCATGATAACATACATTTGTCAAAACCCATAGAACTTCAGCACAAGGAGTGAATCTTAACATAAGTAAATTTTTAGAAATCATTTGGAAGGTTGAGAGGAACCACAGGATGGAATGTAGAAAGTGACAAAACAGTCTATTACAAATGTATGAAACCTAATTGAAGTTGGAGGGTACAGGGGAGAAGTGCTGCCCTCAGTAGCTTTAGCAATGAGTGGATTCTGTTAAACTGAAGCCAAAAAGAAAGCACATAAGCAATATACTCTATTGATATAGTGATTTCCCATAAGAACACAAATTAACAATTCTGATGCCACTATGTGTATATATTAGAATTAAACAATTAAATAAATGGATGGCAAAGGGTGAGAGCCAGATTTCTTATTCTTGAACTAGTAATTTACAGATAAGCAAAGATAGGAGGCTAGAATGATTTATTTTGTAGTGGATTAGAAGTGGAGACATCAGTCCAAACCCATGTTTAATTTAATATAGATACGCATGGTTACATATAGAAATATTTATAGACTCTTGTGTATATACATGGGTTTGCATACACACATTATTTCTTCACTCCATCAGCTGACAATGCCTAGAAGTAATGACAACCTGGTAACAACGATCACTTGTGCCCAGATCTTATGTCAAATACCATTTTCCAATAAAAAGAAACAGACCTTCTTTGAGAAATGACTGATGTTAAGACTGGGGCATAAAATATACAAGATAAGTATGGAGAATTTTACAGTGCCAGGAAGTAAGAAAGTGCTCAAAAATTCTAAAACTTAATTAGAAAATTATAAACCTAACAAGGGACACAGGACAATTTTTAAAAACTCCAGTGATTACGTCCCAAATGATCAAAGATGAAAAAAATTGAGCAACAAAATAAATAAAACCGTATTGGATTATAACCCAAACTATAAAATAAATATCCATACTAAAATACGTAATAAGTAAGTAAGCAAGCAAGCAAGCAACCAAATAATAAATAAATGAATGAATGAATGAATGAATGAATAAATAAATAAATAACAAATTTCCCATGAAGAAAAATTTCAAATAATATAGGTAGATACTCTGCATTCACGGAAGAGAGCATAACTCTCCTCTCCTTAAGTAGGTTCCACATAGAGACTTTCTTCCAAAGAGTACACTATGGAAAGGAGGGGAAAAGAATAGATTGATAGTGGAGAAAATCTGACAAACTATCTCAGCCAGGTGATCAAGGTCAATATCACTAGTGATAAATCATGTCGGCATTATGTATACTTGTTATGATGTGATGAGAATGATATTTTATCTCCGTGGTCTTCCACCCAAAAACCTATAGCTTCAGTCTAATCAAGAGAAATGCATCAAAAAATTTCAATATAGGGACATCCTACACAATACCTGACCAGTTCTCTTCAAAATTGTCATTGCCATCTAAAACAAGTGAGGTCTAAGAAACTGTCACAGCCAAAGGAAACTTTAGGTGACATAACTACTAATGTAATATAGTATCTTGGATGGGATTTTGGAACAGAAAAAAGATATTAGTTAAAAACTAAAAACTCTAAATAAATTATGGACTTTGGTTAACAATAATGTATCAGTACTGGTTCATTAATTATAACAAATGTACCACACCAGTGTAAGATGTTAATAACAGGAGAAACTGAATGTGAGGTATATAGGGGACTTCATGTACTATTTTACAATTTTTCCGTGAATCTGAACTCAATCTAAAAAATAGTTTATTTTTTTAACAAAATTATTATGATGTAGCAATAAATACTGAAGTATTTACATGTGGAAATAACATGCTGCCTCAGATTCAAACTATCCTAGAGAAACTCCTTTGGATTGGTACCATGGGACATAGTATGAAAATGTACACATTCTTCATAAGAAGAAAAAGAAAAACGTAATCCAAGTGAATATAAACAGAACAGATGAATAATTTGTGGCACAGACAAAAAAAAATGAAATGTTACATAGCAAGAGAAATAAGTGAACTACAGCTCTATTTTAATGAATTTTAGAAAGAATGTTGCATGGGGAAAAAAAGGCTCAGAAGGCTAATTGTAATCGCAATAAATAAAAGAATGACTCAATCTATTAATCTAGTTCAAAAATAACAAAAACTCTTCATCTAAAATCCAAGTTACTCCTCAGACAACATTTCTGATTGATTGTATGTGTTTTTGCTAAGGATATTTTGGTCTGAGCCTGAAGTCTCAGAGTTCTCTAGCTATAAAGTGACTTTGATCATCTCTGTTCTAATAGTTGTCAGATAAGCATATCAGTAGTGATATATTTCAGATCTTCTTCAAATGAACTAGAATAAATGATATTAAGGAAAACAGGTTTGCAATGGTTGGGAGTTTCCATTTGTTTCTGTATGTCATTGTTTGAAGTAGCTCAATAACAGAAAAAGTTTTTAAAAATATTATTTTCAAGAAAGCATACATGTGTGATAAAAACTATTGTAAGAGCACGATAAACACAAAGTCAAGGATGGTGTTTACCTGTGGTTTAGGGAGAGAAGACAGGGAGAGGGCATTTGGAAAAGGCACACTTGTACCACTTGTAACTTCAAGGGTTCTGGGAATGTTGTAGTCCATACATTTGGAATTAGAATCATAAAAGCTAATTTTATGACTATGCTTGAATATATAATATATATATATATACACACACATATATGTATATATATATACACACACACACATATATGTATATATATATTATATTCCTTCTTATATATAAAATATTATATAATAAAGTATTTTAAAATATCATTACCTCTCTTCTATCATATTGAAATAACAATTTTTGGATGAATAAATGTATAGATTTTCTTCTAAATTTTGTACCCCCTCAGCCTCTGCTCCACTGATAGGACCATCACACACACACACACACACACACACACACACACACACACACACACCACGATCATCTGAATTTTTGTGACAATGTAGAGTTGATACTCTGTTGGTGATTTTCTTCTCCATTAGATAATATTGTTAATAGACATTTTGAAAATGATCTTAAAGAAAGTAACAATTGCTATTAAATTACTCCTGTTGACAGATATTTAAAAGTGGATAGAATTCCCTATTAAAGAAAAAAAAAAGAAATCTTTGACTTTTTTTAGCTCCCTCAAGTGGCCACTAGAGAAAAAAGCAAGCATGGTTTCTAATTAGAGATATATTACCTTCATAACAATGCTGCCCTGGGATTCCCATATCGATATCATGCTGCACTTATTTGACAGGTTAGAGAACGATGTATTTTCAGAAACAAACTAAAAAGAGTGTTCTTGATTTGCTTTATAATTTATTACTGTAGTATCAAAAAAAAAATGAAATGTCACACAAGACAGAAAACAAGAAGAAACTAATTCTCAAATAAAGGAGCAATACCAAATATTTTCCACAGAACATTAATGCACAAGATGTTCCTTGAGGGAGGAATAAAAGTACTTCTTAGTGAAATAACTTGGAGAAATTTGGCATACTGTCCCACCCACTAGGACATTAACAGTGAACATTAACAGCGAAGGCTCTGAATAAGCCTGTAATCAAAATATCTGTTTAATTGTTTCATTTAACATTACTCTTTAAAAGGAAAGTTCTGTGAAAATACTGTTTTACATAATTCATTTAAGACATGCTGAAAAACGCTTTACATTCTAGTAGATTTTGTTTTACTTATTCAAGAAATTAGTAATGACTTAACATGTGACAGCCATCACGCAAATGGAAAACTATGTTGTTTAGTGAGTATTTAATGTGAAATATCTGGTATCGGCTGAATAGATTGTGGTTCAATAAATAAAAGAATGACTCGATCTATTAATCTAGTACAAAAATAACAAAAACTATTCATCTAGAATCCAAGTTACTCCTCAGACAACATTTCTGATTGATTGTATGTGTTTTTGCTAAAGATATTTTGGTCTGAGCCTCAAGCTATAAAGTGACTTTGATCATCTCTGTTCTAGTAGTTGTCAGATAAGCATATCAATAGTGATATATTTCAGATCTTCAAATGAACTAGAATAAATGGTATTAAGGAAAACTTAGGTTTGCAATGGTTGGAAGTTTCTATTTGTTTCTCATGTCATTGTTTGGAACAGCTATCACATAAATCATATAACAATGACACATATCTATTACTGATTTTTTGTAAAGAAAATAATTATAGTACCTATCTTAGTCTCTTTACTTTTCTCTCAAAATCATGCTTTCAAAATTTTCTTTGAATATATTACTATTAAGAGCCCTTAAGTGAGGACCCTTCAGATATATGCTTGTTCAAATAGTTGAGTAGATTTAGCTTCTGCCTTGATGAATAAATTTGAGTCACTAAAAATTTTCCCTAACCAACAACATCAAAAATGGTATGAAATAACAATATTAACATTCACTTACAAACCTACCTTCTCTTTCTTGATGTATGCAAATTTTGATATATGTATAATATATATATATATCTCAAACATATATATACAAACACAAGTGTGTATATTATAAATATATATATATATTTATCACTAAAGGGTTTTGTTAGAAGATGGACATTCTTAGCTGTCACATTTTTTTCTGAGAGAAAATCACACTCTAACCATTTTTTAGAAGTATACACTTAAAAATGCATTGGCCAGATTCAGGCAGTAAAATGTCAGTTTTTTCAGTGAAACACTGACATTGCAATTTTAAAAATATTATAATGCTTGAAAATGTATTACTTATTGTTTTTAAAGACACAAAATAGTTGTCAAATAAGAGTAAGTATGGACATTTAGCCCAGACAAGTAGGGTGAAAATTCAACTAGCTGTTAAACCGAGAAAACTGGGCAGCACTCAAAAAAGATATGAATATTTGATACTATATCTAGCCACACCCATAAATCTTTTTTTTACATGGAACTAGGAGCTATGAACACACAAATAAGAATTATCAAATACGAAATTAAGTGCACAGCTAAGAAGTGTCAAGTTTTTGAAGAAAAAGAAAGGACTAATAATCTAGGGTAAAAATATTATAATACATATACTTTTAAAAATGCAAGACAAACAAAAGTATTAAAAATAAGTATTACTGACATCTTCAGAGAGGTTTAAAAGACATTCCTGAAAAAGAAACAACTAAAAAGCTTGGAAATTTGAAATCTGATTGTTTCCTTTTAAAAACTCAATACATTAGTTAACTAGTACAACCATAAATTAAAAGCAAAAGCTGGCCTATCAAATTGGGTAATTATTCCAGAATATTATACAAAAAATAAATAAGTATAAAATTTTTTTAATTAATATAAAGATAAATCCAGAAGTTTTATCGTCTATACATATATTGATATATGTTTCACTAAAAAAAGAGAAAAAATACAAAATTAATCAAAAAATTTTCCAGAACTGTAGAAAACTATTAGCCTCAGTATGAAAATTTCTATCAAAGCCAGTCATAGTAAATAAAAAATATTTATAACTAAATATAAATTGTGAAATTTTAAAATACCAAAATGAAGAGAAAATTCTAAAAGTTTCTGGAGAGAAAAGTCACTTAAAAATAAAAAATATTTTAATTGTTATGATACTTCTAAACAATCAATAATGCTAGAAGACAATACAGCAATATATTGAAGACTTGAGGGAAAGTAACTTTTAATTTACTATTCTATACCCAGCAAAACTAGCAACATCAAAAATTATTTTTGATATGCAAGAATTGAGAATATTTACTCATCACGAAACTTTCTAGAAAAAAAATCTAAGACAATGATATGGAATTAAAGAAACTGTCATGAACAAAGGCATAAATCAATCATATAGTCAAATTTAAATCATGGTTGATAAATGATGTTTAATAAAATCATTAAGAAGCTGAATCTAAAAATCCCCATATGTGAAAAATGTGAGACAGGAATGGTGATGCAGAGAGACAAGTAAAACTATGGTAATATACTTTGTTTATAGAGAAAATGTGGATGTAGATTAATGTTAGATATCAATTTTTAAATATGTATTATAATATTAAGAGTTATCATCAGAAGAACAAAAATAAGATCTAAAATCACAGGTAATAATAATAGAATCCAAAGAACTAGATAAAGGAAAAATCAAACATAAAATGACAATAAGAAAATGAGCAACCCAGTTAAAAAATGGACTAAAGTCAGGAACAGATACCACATCATTTATACAGATGATAAATGAACATATGAAAAGATGTTCCACATCATATTTTATCAGGTAACTGCAAAACAAAACAATGAGATACCACATTACACATCTATTTTTATAGCCAAAATTCAGACCACTGACAATGCCAAATACTTAAAAGAAAGTGGAGCAACACAAAATCTCAATCATAATGGTGGAAATGTAACATGGTACAGCCACTTTGGAAGACAGTTGGCAGTTTCTTACAAAAATAAACACACTGTTACCATATGATCCAGCAATTGTACTTTTTGATATTTACCCAAAGGAGATGAAAATTCATATGTTGAATTTCTAACCCCCAGTATCTCAGAATGTGACTGTATTTCGAAATAGGGCCTTTTTAACAAAGTGATTATGTTAAAAGGAAGCCATTAGGGTGTCCCCTAATTAATCTGACTGGTGTCCTTATAAGAAACCAATATTTGGACACACAAAAGAGAAACCATGCATAGAGTTAAAAGCAGGAGAACATAGCAGTAAGGCGGCCATCTGCAAGCCAAAGAGAGAGGCTTCAAGAGAAATCAAACCTGCTGACACCTTGGTCTTGAACTTCTAGGCTCCAGAAGTGTGAGAAAATAAATTTCTGTTGTTTAAACCACCCACTATATGGTATTTGTTACAGTAGCCCTAGCAAACTAATATACCCATCTCCAACTATTATCAACATTTGTCAACATTATTTCATTAATCACACGCACACATTTTTTAAATTCTAGAATGCTTTCAAAGCAAATCCTAGACCACTATGCCATTTTACTTACAACTATTTCATGTAACATCTCTAACTAATAAGAACTTTTTTCTACATATTTATCAGCTATATCACACCTAACAAAATTAACAATAATCCCTTAATGCCATCAAATACTGAGACTGTATTTTAAATCTCTCCAATTATCTTAAAGATTTTCCTTTACAGTTGGTGTGTCTTTGTAAAGTTAAACCAATGAAAGACCTCATAATACATTTTGCTATTTTTCTACAGCCTCTCCAACACTAGGTGTATGTTTGATATTTTTTAAACAATGGACAAAAATTATCTTTTTTTGTTGAAATTTTCCTCAATTTCTAATGAGTTTAAACATATCTTATATACTTATTTACCTTTTACTATTCTTTTGTGAATTGTCTGGTCATAATATTTGCTCATTTTTGTGTTTACTTCATCTTACATTTTGTAGGCATTCCTTATATTCAGATAATTTTTAAAAATTTTTATTGCATTATAAGTATTTTCTCCTAATCTGTTTTTAATAACTTTTAAAATTTTTCATGTGTCTTTCAATTTTCTCCTCTGTGACCTCTGAGGTTTGCTAATTAAACACTCACCTGAAATGCTTTGCTCTGAGAAATGTTTTATCACCAGCTAGAATTAAGCACATTGATAAGTTAACTTCTTCCCAAAATTGGAGTTTATCCTAATTTCTAGCTTGAGTTTTAAGAAAGCATTTTGCAAATGACCTTAGACATATAAAGTTTTACCTTCTACACGAAGGGAGAAAAATAGAGTTAAAATTCCTAGCCCAAGTTTCTACATTATGCACCTCCCCAAATCACAAAAAGATATCGATTCCCAGAAAAAGCGGCTCGCTATTATGAGCAGCATAGGAGATGGTAAAATTCCAGAAAAACCAAAAACAATTCCAAGCAGTTTATTAAATTCTCACTAAAATGGAATGTTGGTTTTTCAGAAATATTCACAATAATCTCATGCACTTTCGTCAGAATTACATTTCCAGATTTTGAATGTGCCCTTGAAATCTTACCCCATGAAACCTAGACCTCTAAAAACCAAGCTTGACTACCCTCTAGCATCAGTGCAAGAAAATAGCATGACAATTTTGATGCATATTTGTAGAATGCTCTTTTTATGCATATTATTTCTAGTGAGGATAGAACAGCTGCAGGGGAGAAAGAGAGAACACACTAGGAAGCAGAGAGAAGAAGACCTTATGGATGTTATCATAAAAAAGAAAAATCATCTCTTAGTAAGGAGCAGGAAATTTTGTTTTTGTCCTTTGTCTGGCTTTCAGGAACAACCTGAAAGCATCTCTTTCTCTCCATTTACTCAGACAACTCTTCCATTGTTTACAAGTCCAATACATGTGGATCAAGAATTGTAACCATACAGCATAGGTTTTCAAGACAACAAGTGAATATAGCAGTTTCCTCAAATAAGTCAATGTCTCTAATTTTTCATCTGCCTTTGGCTTGTCTATAAATTTTTCTGTTTCTCTTTCTGCACAGATTCAGTGTCATAGCCTTGAATCCTTGAAGTTACTCTGTTAAAGTGTGTCATATACCCCGTATCCAAGTATGGTCACTATGAGGGAGCTGTCACTGAGAGTCCTTGTGGAAAATTAATGACTGACTACAGAGGGCAAAACGATAGGACAGATGGTTCTGTCACCACTGCCAGTCTGAGAGGCTGAAAGAAACTCAGTGTCTGGGCAAATACTGCTGCATTTCGTACACTTGCTCCTTTGTTAATCCAATCTCCCTGTCAGCAGCTGTCCTTCATGGTTTGGTTTGGGGGGAAGGTTGTATCATTTTCTACAGACTTTTTCTATATTTTTAATTTGTTAAAGACTCAAAGAATGCATTTCACAAATTCCTTGAGACCCCCGAACCAGGAGTCTTCTCTGTGATTTCTTTTAAGAACAACAGTGAAACTTCTATTTTGTACACTGCCAAGAAAATATTGGTCTTTATCCTGCTATGGATTACTGGATTTAAATTCTTTTGAGAAATTCTGCAAAAATCAACTAGGGATACTTAATATCCTAAGGTTACATCTAGTTAATACCAAACCATAATTCAGTTAATGCAATGAAGTAGGAGAAAAAGGTCAATATGGAAAAGTCAGTCACATTAGAATGATTGGATGATTCATAAATTTTGCACTTTTCAGCAGGGTCTTGGAGTCCATTAAATGTTCCTTCTTTTCCAATTCAACTTCCAGTCCAGGGAAAAGATATGTAAAATGAAGTCATAAGATGTTTATAAAACCTTTTCCCTCTTCCTCTATCCTCTTCCCCTTCCTTAAATTTCACTTTCCCATCATCAGAACACTTTGGTGTTAACAGTTGGCTTCAAAAAAAAGCAGAATGGTTTGGCTTCTCAAGTGTCAAGGTCATGCCCGAACTGAGCAACACAAGAGTGTGCCTCAGGAGAGACACTCACCTACATCTAATTCCTTTACAAAGAGACAAAATTATTCCCAGGATAATTCTTTGACACATAAATCTTTAATAGTCTTTATCGCTGTCTTTCTTTTCCTTCCCATTACCAATGTCTGAATTTTAACCAAAGAATTATCTTCACTTCTGTGACCCTGAACAAGTGCTGGCCACCAATTGCACTACAAACATCGCTGGTGCCTCAGCTTTCCTCTATAGTCTTTTCTGATGCTTTTTCTAAAGTGATAGTCCTGGAGCTCAAGGAAGACAATTTTAAATTTAAAAAGTCTGTCCTCCCTCCAAAATGTGTAACTAAAACCCTCTATGGCTTAGAGCTGTCATACTCCAAAAAATATAATGGAGCTTTTCCTTCCTATTTATAGTAATTTAGAAAAAGTGCCTTCAAAGTAACCTATCCAGTTAGCAGTCCATCGTCTTGTTAGAAGTCCATCTATGCTGAGAGACTTCCTGTCGGGTGTAGCTTGCAATGTCAAAACTGGCATTGGTTATATGATTTCTCTCCTTGCCAAATCTGATTGGTAAGCTCTTCTGTAAAGGTCATTTGTAAGGGAGTTGAGAAGTGCCTAGTTTCTTGACATACCTAAATGTCTTTTATTAAACTTTATTAGATACTGTGGTCTGTGCCATTCAAAGTCTGAAAGCACTTTAATAACAAGTCATCTGAAATTTATGCGTGATTACAGAGGAAATTGCTATCTACAAGATTTTGTCCGAGCCTGGCGAGTGGGTCTCTCATGACCCATGAGATCTCACCAGCACCATGCTCTTGAGCATTAAAATCACATTGACTAAGCACCTCTTGTATTAAGGCCCCAACCACTGGCTCCATTTCCACTCCCTCTGTGCTCTCTCAGGTTCCTGAAATTCCTGTAATCCCAGCTTTCTCCTGCCCAAGCGTGCACTGCCATCCTCATGTGTCACAGCGCAGTGTGTGTGTTTTATATTCTCCCCACCCCTCCACATGCTTACATCAGATAGCATCACAAAATAAACCGTTATAGTTCTGAATTGGCTGAAAACTGTTGGATATCTGTATCTTTTTATGTGCAAGAATAACTAAGTAAACAAAATTGCAAGCAGGAAAAAGTTAAACCACGATTTAATTTCTATGAGTAAATTTCTCTGAGTGATTTCTATAAGTAAATAAGTATACATAGAGCATCTACTTTGAGCCTAGCATTGTAGAAGAAATAAGAGAAGTTTAAGAAAACCATTCTCAATATGTGCTTCAGGGAACTTTGGAGTTCTCAAACCATTTCAGGAAGAGTCCATGAAGTTAAAACTATTTTTATAATATTGCAAAGGTACTATTCGCTTTTTTCACTCTTACACTTGAATGAGTAAACAGTGGAGTTTTTCAGAGGATATAGGACATGCAATACTGCAACAGATTGAATGCTGAAGCAGAGATGAGAATCCAGCTATCTCTCGTTAAGCCAGATATTAAAGGGACTGGTCCCACGGGTGTGCAAGATGCCAAACACCAGTGGCAACAGCACAGGTTGGTGGTGAAATAAAGATTTCTAGCCTGGCTTTCACATTGGTTAACTACATGATCTTGAGCAAATTACTTAACATTCCCTAAGGCTCTGTTCTCTCATCTATAAATGAAGATTTTTAAAAATAGTACTTACTTCTTTGGGAAGACGTCTTGCTCTTGCCTCTGCCTGATCTTCCCCAACTTCCTCTTGTCTTTCAGGTCTCAACTCCCATGCCATCTCATCAGATAACAACCCTCCAACCCCTGTCTCTACTATAGTACCCTATTGTGTTTTATTCATAGCACTTACTTAATAAAATTATCTCGCTTATGTTTATTATTTTATTGTCCATTTATGCCCACTAGAATGGAAGCCCCGTGAAAGTACATATAATAGCTAGCTGAAAAATCTTGTTGAGCTCACTTCCATTCCTAACTACTAGAACAAAGCCTGGCCTGGCATATGCAGGTACTCATTGGAAAGTCTGGGTAAATGATAACAATTTTTCAGTGTGGCATCAAATATGCAATGCCAGTAGAAGGAATTACATCTTATTGGGTGTTTTGATTAGATTATTTTAATTATTATGTAGTTGTTTAAAACAGTGTATAGGAATCATCATAAGGTTATCTCAAGTTTCATCTAAAATGATTTACATTTTTTGATAGTGTAACTAGTGAGGATTTAGTAGAAACAGTGTTCATTCATTGACTATGAGTCAAGAACTGTGCTTAGCACTGATATACCGTGGTGAGCATACTGTGGTCCCCCTGACTTCACAGAGTTTATAGGCTAGTGGGGAAGAGTACCTTAAAAAGTAATCCAAAAACAAATATGAGTGCTATATGAGCAGGGGATGGAGGATGGGACAAGTTGCTATGGAAACAGGGTCATTCAATTTAATGTGGGGCAGGGAGTGGGTGGCATTAGTAAAGAGTTTCAAAGATAGTTATAGGAATATATTTGACAGACAGGTTGGAGTTTGTGAAGTAAAGACAGAGGAAATTGTCTTCTATGCTAAAGAAGGAAAGTGTTGAAAGTTTCTGAGAAAAGGAAAGCTTAGAGAGTGTGATGTTATAGGAGCCAATGGAAAAGAACATTTCAAAAAGGAAAGCATGGCATTAGTTGAATGCTGCTGAAAGATCAAATAAAATAAGGATGGAAATGTGTCCACTGGTTTTAACAATAAGGTCCCTAAGCTTTGACCAAGGTAGTTTAGTAGAATAACAATCTTTTTCTTTCAGTCTGAGTATATAATAAAACTATGAAAATTTGTTTAATGAAAGATGCTTGGTAAAGCTTTTTTCAATTTTCTATCCATATATTTCTTCATGCATGCAACTAGAAATACAAAGGAGTTTTAAAAGATGATGTGTTTTGAGACCAATATATTTAAATGTCTTCTTTCTTTACTGTTCACTACTGAGTGTGAATTAAATCTTCTAAATGGTAAAGTATCGAAATGTTTTCTTGCAAGTAGAAGGTATCTTTGGCCTGAAAGTTCCAGTAGAACTGAAGTGTTGGACACCTACGGAACGATGCCCATTCTAGAAACCTAGCCATAGGAGGTACTTGAGCTGTCTCAAGAGAAATGGGATGGGTCACAGCCATGACTGAGAGGGAAGAACCAATCTCGCATTACCAGGGAGAATGAGTTCCTTACCTCTAAAGTAATATTTTGTGGGGAGGAGAGATGTTATTTGGTTGATTTGGTTTTATTTATTTTTTGTTTTGTTTGGGTTCTGGTTTTAAGCATTGCATGAAGAAAAGAATAACAGGCTAATTGTCTGGTTCCACAGATTTGAATTCCTGCATAGGTGTTAATGAGCTCTGTGTCTTTAGGTTTCATCTGGACTTATAAGGGTTTCGTTTCTCAAGTAAGTGTAAGCCTTCTATCTCCTATATAAAAACACCTACTTCTTTATATAATTACAAGCTTCCGGCAAAAAAAAAAAAAAAAATGCATTCGCCATCCCTTTCAACCTTTCTTGTACTTGTAGTTTCTGCATTTCCTTCACATCATCTCCACCCATACATTCTTGAAAATCCTCATCTCTATCATCACTGAAAACAAAAGTGATTATTTCTCCCTAAATTCCTCAGTAGAAGGTCTGTGACAATTAATCACGCACTATTATATAAATAACTCTTCTACTATTATCTTAATCTGCTATTGAATTCTTTTTTGTTTATTTCATTTTCCCTTCATTTGTTTCTTACTTCTAAATAGATCCTATGCTCCTTGATGGCAGAGAAAAATCTCTGATTCATCTCTGAATATTCCACAATACCACACCCATAAAGTGGACAGTCAAAAGATGTTGTCTGAGATATATGGAAAAGTATGTGTGGAAATATGTAAGGCATTATTGTTACTATCCTTTACTTTAGTTTTGATGACAATCCCTCTTCTATCAGATACTTATCAAGTAAAAGAGAATGCTATAACTCTGACTCCAAACACATTTCTCCCATGATGCAAAAGACTGCTAAAGGTGGACATCTTTGAAATCATAAAATTACATTAATCCAAAAGATATAGTCATATCTATTTGCTCTGCTTTTTACCATTCACATCAGTAGTTTGTTATATGGCTATAACTTCTTAATCTCTTCTCCAGCTAGACCATACCATTTACAACAGAACTGAGCTGCTGTGGAGATACTAGAGGGTTGGAAATCAGAATGCAGTCTAATTAGCTGGTCTATGTTAGTTCAGATTTTACATAATAGAAACAGACTGCTAAATGCATGTGACTAACATTGACCCGTGGATAGATCCAATTGTTCTTAAATAGATATCTCCTCTTTGTTGAAGACAAGTATGTCTTGTCACAATTTGGCTGCCTAATTTTAGCTCCAACGAGGGTTTGTTTAGCTACCAAGCTTCAAATCCAGGCCAGAAATAGGCAGAAGAGTGATGGTCATGTGTTTAACAAGATCCCAGGCAACGGGCCAATACACATTGGAGCTAGGGTGGAATTTCTTGCCCTGTGAAAATGCAGTGCTAAATCTTCCTCTCCCTCTTCTCTCTTTCTCTACAAGTGGATCTCTTCTGTACAGTGAGCTGAGCTGTCACCTGAAACTAACAAGGAAGATGTGTCTCCGAGAAATCTGAGCTACAGTCAAGACCTACCAGCCTTGACATGCCAACTTGGACCACTATTTCTGGAATGGTTGAAAACTGGATTTTAATATAGTTCACATTGGTATACTATTTTATCAATAACTTCTAAAATTTCATAGAGTACATCTTTAAAGTCCATAGACATCCTCAGCATATAATACATAGTAGTACAGTTTTTACCGTAGGAAATAAACGTTTTATTCTTCCTGTTTCACTTACTCCCATTCATTTGGACATTATTTTTTTTATATATGAAGTATGAACTCTTATATTCATTTCTCTCTTTTCTTTTCCTCTTAATGCATGTTAACTGTGTCCCATTCAGGGGGATATAAGACTTTCACATTGAATTTCCTGATTATAAGTGATAGTTGAAGCATATTTACCGAGAAATTATTTATTAACTTATAAATGTAACTTGTACTTTATAGATACCTAAATTTGGCTGTATGTTCATATCTCCCTTACTTTCTGTGACTTTTGTACTACTTTTCACAGAAATTTTGCCATATGTTAAGTCACCTCCAGAGCAAAAGTAAAAGTAGAATATTTATAAATTAAGTTTTTTTTCTAGGACTGATTTCCTAGAAGATCTAAGAAAGAACATATAAAAACAAAATAGTCACAAGGATCAGAAAAGACAGAGAAGGTCTATAATCTCATTGAGTATAAAACCCTTAGGTCATTTTCAGGTTTGTTTGTTTTTTTTTTTTTTTTAGTAGTTGTGAATTACTTACAGTTGCTAAAATCAAAGACTCAACATACGTTATACTCAACTACAATATTTTTAGGTGTAATTACTGTTCTGAATGAACTCTCGTAAAACATTTTATTTTAGAGAAACTCTTAATGCATGTTAACTGTGTCCCATTCAGGGAGACATAAGACCTTCGCATTGGATTTAGAAAACCAGACTTGGATTCCCCTTTGTATGCAAAGGGCATGGGTTTTAAGAATTTTTTTCTTTTCCATATGGGTAGAAATGGATTTGCCATGATACTTCCTTCTCACCTATTTCCCATTTTGATCTGAAACCGAAGATAGGGACATCATACTGTCTATAGACCTAAGCCAACCCCATCTACTTCATATTCAGAAATGAACCTCTGTGACACACGATAATTAACTCAGTGAACCATCCAATTAGACCGATAACTTCATAGATTAGCTAATGTGCTAGTAAAGGGAGAGGATCCAGGGACACATATAATGATCTAAATTTCAATGATAGGAAAAGTTCTTTGTATTACATTAAATATTTTGATTCATTATTATTGACCCAGAGATGAATCCTAAAAGCTTATTTGGAGGTCCTGGGAGGGGAGGATAATTCTCCTATAATTCTTGTTCAAAACACATTTGTTCTTTCTCCGTGAAGGCCATTCTCTCAGAACAAGGAGTCATCTTGAGGAGAAAAACCTCTTCGGTTCTTTGAATTTACCACATTCTGTCCTCCTCTGGGCCTTTGCA
Organism: Pteropus medius; assembly: GCF_902729225.1. Classification (NCBI taxonomy): domain Eukaryota; kingdom Metazoa; phylum Chordata; class Mammalia; order Chiroptera; family Pteropodidae; genus Pteropus; species Pteropus medius. The sequence goes on from NW_024340696.1 coordinate 33,143,700, forward strand.
CCTGGCATCCCTTCTGTTTTTGATGCTGCACTTCTGCCCTGTTCCCTTTTGTCTGGCTAACTTTTACTAATCCCTCAGTTGTCAGATTCTTTGTCACTACTCCAGGAATAAAGCCATGAGAGGCAAGGGCGCTTGCTGTCCAGGTGGAGAAGTCCTGATCAATGCCTCAGCTTAATCATCAGCATCTCTTTAGTATTAATTGTGTTGACTAGTGTCCTCCTCAGTACTCTGTTTTATCATATTTATTAAATTCTTAAAATATGAAAAAGCACAATACTAGGTACGAAGAAATGGTATCGATTGAAGTAGAGTCTTTGCCCTCAAGGAGGTCAGGATCTAGCAAAAGCAAGAGACATACAAACAACTAATAACAGCACAAAATACTAAGGCTATAAACAATGCATGTGCAAAGTGCTACAGAAATATAATGTTTTTCTAGGTAAAGTTGAGTATGAAAGAGTGAGTAAGATTTTTGTAGGTTGGGGTAGAAAAGGTTTTGTAAGTAGGATAAACACATAACCAAAAGAATGCCAAGATGGGAAGGACATTGTGGGTTCAAAGGTTGAGAAAAAAAGTTTGCTAGGTGCAATGGTAGAGGGACAAGGCAAGTTCAGCTATATATTTTGTGGAGCCTTGCACAAACCGAAATGCCCTTAGTTCAAGAAGCAAGAGAAAAAGTACAGATAAAGATACTAAAATATAAAGCTTTTCTTTTAAAAAAGAAAGTAATGGAGTAATAGTGATATATGACTAACATATGCTTATAAATTGCAAAGATAATTATATTTTCAATGTCATGGTTTTATGTAATACGATCAATAATAATACTTTATTAATGTGATATCTTGGCTTCTGGTTCTTTTTCTTCAAATTCACTTACAAGGAAACAAATAAGTTATACTTTTAGGAACTTAATTTTCTAACAATATAAAAGCAATGTCAGTGGTTCATAGCTAATATAAGATCACAAAGAACTCAATAATTTTTAATTTTCAGAACACTTTCTGCTGATGCAAATTTTCTAGAATTGTTAAGGATATTTTATAGGCTGTGACATTTCTTATAAATTATTTTATAATATAAATTTTTGCACATATAGTGCTGATGACTACTGCAGAATATTTTTTAAAGATTTTACTTTTCATACAAAAATTTATTTTATTTTTTATGCCTACAGCACCTGGTCTCCTAGGTGGTCTCCCATCCAAGTACTAACCAGGCCCGACCCCGCTTAGCTTCTGAGCCCAGACAGAATCAGGCTTGTTCAGGGTGGCATAGCCGTAGATATTTAATTGTAAATTTATATAATGATATTCTAATGTTTACACTGAAACTTGTGTGGAAGTTGTATAAGAAACAAAATGTAGCTTCATGATTTACATATAATTCAATATACATGTTTATGCATTCCATCTCTCTGTCTTCAATTTCAATGAAAACTTTGATCTTAAAAACGTTCTTATTTCATTAACCAATGTCACCATAAAATTAATTAATTTTTCAAAAGTCTCCTTATTAATGATTCATATGAATTGTCATATAAAAATGTGATCATCTTTAAAGTCAATTTTTATTTCTAAGCCTGTAGATATTTGCTTTGCAATGTTGCAGTAGTTTTCAAAATCAGAAATTAAAAACTCTTTGAAGAATTCCTTGATATGCTTTATTGCAATATCCATGTGTATGTTTTTTCGACTTCGTAATTATTTTTCGACAAAGTTTACTGCCTCATCTCCAGAGTTCTTGACCCTGTATTCAGGCTGGAGAGTTTATATTTGTGCAAAAGCACAAGGATAGGTTTCAGGGATGGACAGGAAGCTCACTTCCCAGCACAGTGCAGGCATTGACCCTATGCAATGTTCTTCTCTTCTCCCAGGGCTGCCATTGCCGCCACTGCTGCTGCTTAGGCTTCAACTGCCATCATTGCCACTGCCAATCTGGGCCCGAGTTCTAACCCTGGACGCCCTCTTAGGGACACACAGCACCCAAGACTGTCCCAGGTACATGCATGACAGGTGGCCAGGCCAGCTGTTCAGTCATTTGTTGTAGCAGTGATGAGCCCGCACATGTAGAAACTGCAGCCTGATGTGTCTGTGCTGCTCATGTCCAACAGATATTACATGTGATATCTGTTGCTTACAAAACACAAGTTCAAAGATAAAATCATTAAGAATTTTAAGAGGTCCACAGCAGAGCATTAAGCCAAGGGTGGGGGAACAAGTTTTAGAGCTTTTTAAATGCCTTTAAAAAGAGCACTAAATATTAGGCACGAAAGATTTTGAAGTGGAAAAGTGACATTAAACTGATATTTTAGAAAGATCACTCTGATGTTGAATTAGATAGGAAAACTAGCAGATCAACTAAAAAAATTATATGATCTAGTCAAGCACATTTTGAGGGACTGGATTTTGGAGTAGTAACAGACATAAGGAATAACCATGGTATTTTGAGTAATAAATATGTGCTGGGGACATTACAAACATTACTTTTAATCGTCATATAATCCTCTAAGGTGCATGCCATCCCTATTTTGCACCTGAAGCAGCTGAAACCCTTGATGTCTAGTTGCCCAGGGTCACACAGTAAATAGAGCAGAGCCAGCATTAAGCCTTGGGTTCACCCTCCTCTCACTGGGCAACGCTTCTTCTGAGCTCAAGGAGGACACCCCAGAATGTGGTGACAGATATATGTAAAGCTTCAGGGAAAGGAAAGTGTCAAAGATTCTGTTAACATTTCTCCTTATCGTATACCTTCCAAAGTCTTCCAAGTTGTCCATATGTATTTCAAAAGATTCTATGAAATAAAGAGAACCAAGTTCTAAAAGGAGAGATATTTCGGTAGATTCTTTTGATATCATGTGTGCACAGTGCCTAATAACTACATAGTTGGCATTCTATAAATAGTCCCATCCTTTCTTTACTTCCCTAGTCATAATCTCGAGGTGCTCAAGTTTGATTTGGTTTGGTTTGTTTTTTCCTTTTTTTTTTTTTCCATTAAATTGAGACCCCACCTAACTACTGTTACCTAATGCTCCAATGATTGTAAATCTGCCCAAAAGGCCATGGGAAATGTGTGTATTTTTCAAGCTGTGGAGACATTGCACTACTTAGTTCAGGAATAGCTCATGGGAAGGCATGATTACGAGAAATGAAAGAGATGAGAATGTAAATGAGTGAGGCGATTAGCACCCAGGCAGTATCCAATGAATGTCAACAGCCTGTCAGCCACAAGAGAAGAATTTTTAAAGGGCTCCTCTATTACCTTTCACAATGAACATTTCCAGGCTGCACACAGGGAAACAGAGTCACAAGCTCCGTTCTGAAAATCGCTATTTGTTCATCAGTCAACAAAAATGCCTACTAAGATAAAGACCCCATCCTTGATATTTCTTATCCATTTGACCATTAATATCTTGGAAACTGTTTTTTGGAACATATTATAGTTAGTCATATAGGTAAAAACCAAAAGAATGAGACCCATTGCATGATTTCATCAGGATGTGCGCCAGCTCTCCACAACAAATAATATGCGGTTACTATAAGTTTGAGTGAGTCCAAAATTATTTTAGAACAGAAAGTTTCATATGACCATTCTGTTTCCCATTGTACCAATCCTTGTGGTTTTATTCCTTAGACATAAATATTGACTACTTTAGCCATTTTCCAAGGTTAAAACAAAGTTCAATTATATATTCAAATCCATACAACAGATATTTATTGGTGAGGAGACACTCACCAATAAATTGCTGAACGATGAATGTGTAGCACACACTGAGAAGCCCCTTTACATACATGTCCTTTTTCACTTCCACAGTGACTGTCATTACCTCCATTTTACAGATGAGAAAACTGAAACTTAGAGAAGTAAAGTAATTGACCACATATCAGCACCAGTACAAAGTGGAGCCAGACTTCGATTTTAGTTATATTTAATTTCAGTGACTGCGATGTGTTAGAGGTCATAACTTGTATAGGCACACACAATTTACTCCAAGTCACATAAGTAGAACAAAAAGCTAGCACTTCAATACAAATCTGTCCCAGTCCAAAACTGTGGTCTTACTAAGACAGGTTCAATGCCATCTATTTATTTGATGACTTCTTATTTTCTTGCAAAGTTAATCACTATGCTACAAATAATATAAACTGAATAAATGTCTGTTTCTTGAGGTCTGAGTAAAATTAAAGTCATAGAACATAACTATCGTTTTCATAACCGGTCATCAATGACATCAGCTTTTGTAGTAAAGTGGAAAATCATTGCTTCCTCCATTGATAATCCGGGCAAACTGAGAAATACCATGATTTAGCTTGAGTTAAACAGTTGGCCATAGTTGTGCTCTGTATGCTCTGCTTAGCAACAACCGTCTGGTCTCCCAGTGATGAGAGAGCCCTGGGCGCTGTGTACTGACCCGTGGAATGTGTGGAGCGCTGGGTGTGCAGGGTGCTGGAAGGCAGGAGATTAAAGGAGTGCTGGCAAGCGTGGGCTGGAAGGAGAAGACAGCACTGAAAGACATGTGTGTGCCCTGTTCTTGGAAGAGAGCTGGGCCACACAAAAGTATCTGAAGGACGAAGCAGAGCCAAGGGATACCTGGTTGATCCTTTGAAAGGACTGCAGGTCATGGGAGACATCTAGGTACACACCCTCTATTCACTTCTAACTCCTTCTGTCTCACCAAACCTTGTGGAATCTTTATAAGATCATTTTCTTACATACTAAATCCCATATTTCATTGTGTCATAATTATTCCTGCAGATCTAAGATGACCTTGAAGAGTACCAGAGTCAGCCTTTCCACTGACCTCTCCTCATCAGTCAGGGGCTTCCCTTAGTCACATAGATGCAGTTGACAGCAGCAGGACTCTGGAAGGATCTGAGAGGTGACCGTGAGCTGCGGTTGGTGAGTTTCTATTTTAGAAAGGTACTTTCTTCAAATGAGAGCCTGCAAAAGTGACCCTCTCTAGCTGAGGCGTGAGCTCCATGAATAAAACAGTAGACATCACCTGCAATCTTGTCACCTAAAGAGGCAAGCACCATTAACGTTTTAGTTATTTCCTTCCCAGCTTTTTTATATACCTAAAAATTTTCTTTTACAAAATTATATGGTGATTATATGTATATTTGTATGAATATGTAAATATACACAGTATGTGGGTATAAATATAGCACATATATGTGCATATGTATGCAAATTTAGCTATAGCTATAGATATAGATAGTTGTATTTCTGCCTTTTTTACTTAAGATTATATAATCAATATTTTCTCATGCTAATAAAAAGCCTTTGGAAACAAGATTTTTTTAAACAGCTGTCATAAATATTATGTAACTAACAAACCTTTTTTCATTGCTAGACATTTGAGTTGTTTCAGGTTTTTATTATCAGAATAATACTGTAATAAATATCTTGCGTATAAATTTTTTGGTATATTGATGTTTATTTTCATAAAATAATAACAGGTAACATTTACTAGTTTCTTACTCTGTGCCTGATCCTGAACTAAATGCTTTACGTACATATTATCTCATTTAATCTTCACCAAATCCCATGAAATAGGTTCTCTTATGATCCCCATTTTACAGACAATGAGTGGCATAGAGGAATTAAGTAAACTTTTTAAGCTCACACAAAAAGAAAACGGTGGAATCAGGATTCAAACAGACAGCCTTACTCCAGAGACCGAATGAACTCAAAAGTCTGCTGTGACTTCCTACACAATGGAATTACTTGGAATCGAAGGCTATGGAGATGCTATTTATTAATTTGTGTGTTTGCTATAAAAGTAATTCCTGCAAATAGTAGATGAAAAGTCCAAACTGCATGTAATGGTATTAAATGAAAAATAAAACTTTCACATCCCACTCCCTAGTCCCGCTCCCTAGAAGTGGCAGGTAAACCCGCCTCCTTCCTCCTTCTTTCTTCTGCCTCTGCCTCTTCCTCTGCCTCTCCCCGTTCCACTTCCCCTTCCTCTTGTTCTGCCTCCATGTCTCCTTCTCCTTCTCCTCCTCTTCTTCCTCCCCTTCCTTCCCTTCACCTGCTCCTCTTCAGCCTTCTTCTTTGTTCTTATTTTGATGATTACCAGTATAACTTAATACAGTAGAAGCTTTTGGACCAGTAGTTGATCATCCAACTGAAATAGTCAATTAACATGGGGAATTATAATAAATGAGATGTATAAATCATTGAAGTAGGCCAAGGTCTTCTTTTTTATTAAAAACAAAGTTGCCACTTTGTATATCGCGTGGTCTGTCATGTATCAACCACAACTGGAATGCCTGGTCTATGATTTCTAGATTTTATTTTTTTTAAATTGGAGGAGCTTAAGTCTCTTACAAAACATCTTTGTGCAGAATTAATCGGGATTGCTTTACATTTTCTTCCAGTCTTTAATATTGCCTTCCCATGCCCAATTCAACGGCAATATTTTTAGTGACTTGCCTTTCACAAATCATTCAACAAAGTATTTTTAAAGGATTCGAATGACTTTTCATTTAAAAAAACCCTCTTATTTCACATTTATATTTTATCAGTTTATTTAGAATTTAGTTAAATTAAGTTACATAATGACATTATGTATTTCATAACATGTATTTGTGTAATAATTGTATTTGTCTGCTAAGACTGCCATAACAAAACACCATAGACTGAGTAGCTTAAACAACAGACATTTATTTTTCCACAATTTTGGAGACTAGAAGTCAATGATCAAGGTACTGTCAGGGTTGGTTTCTAGTGAGACCTCTCTTTCTGGCTTGTAGATGGCTGTCTTCTGGTTGTGTCCTCACAAAGCCTCTTCTGTGTCCTCACAAAGCCTCTTCTGTGTGTCTGTGTAAAAAAAGGGCGTGGTGTGTGTGTGTGTGTGTGTGTGTGTGTGTGTGTGTGTAGAGAGAGGAGAGAGAGATTGAGATCTCTGCTGGTTCTTCTTCTTCTTACAAGAGCATGAGACCCATAGAATTAGGACCCCACTATTATGATGTCATTTAGCCTTAATTATCTTCCTAAAGCTCTAACTTCAAATACAGTTACATTTGGGGTTAGGGCTTTAATATATGAATTTTAGAGGAACACAATTCCCTTCATAACAATAATGTATGTATTCAAACATAGGTGTGGGATTTTTCTCATCTTGTTTGGTCATAAACATGTGGAACAACACACCTGAGTTTTAGTTGAGTTTATAAATCAATTGGTAGGCATTGATGAGTAGGAATGTCTAGAGCGTGGACTACTCACCATCAGTCAGTATGTTAGAGAGGAAGTGGAGAGCATTGTTCATGCAATCTAAATGAGGTCACTTAAAGGAATGTCTGCAGTATTATGCTCAGCTCTATATTTTTCAAAGTGTTACCTTTCAAAAGTTTCTAGTGACTCTTATGAACCCTACACGATATCTTAACTTTCTTCTTCCTTTTTTTACTAATAATATTATTTTAATTATTCTGTTATTCACCTTTTTTAACTTAAATGACCTGAAATTCTATTTATTGTTTTATTAATTTTAGAAAGTATATCTTGACATCATATATTCTGTTAGATGAGGAAATTAGTACCTCTGTAATTCCCCCCATGTCTTTTCTCCCATCTCCATATTCCAACCTCTGAAAACTATATCATTATTTTATAATGTCTGGGTTTATAATATTTGCTTTTCATTCTGTAACTATACTTAACTCATAAAGTGTTTTGTTTATAGAGTGATTCTAAAAGTTGAAAAAAATAACTAGTAAGCTTTTGTAAGTATACACAGCGAAAACAATAGCATGGCTGAACCCATAGAGAAGAAAATAGCAATCCTCTCTCTATAAATATGTGTTGCTTAGAGGAGAATGATACAAGTGTTATAGGCAAAGGGATTCTCATTTTTTATATCCATCCAGGATGACAAAAGAAAACAACTGACACTGGTCTGAATCATATTCCTTTTTAATAACCTCTTTATTTTTAAAGCTTCTGTGATTTCTTTTTATTCAATCTTCTAAAATTGAACGATGATGTGTCTAAAAGTGAATCCTTTTTCCATTCATCCATCTGAATATTCATTAGAATGTTTTCTAATTTTTTTTTTTTTGGTTACTTCTTTTCCCTTTTTTCTCTTCTTCAAAACTACTGTTAGAGAAATATTGTTTTCTTTTTCTTATATCTCATCTATTTTTAATACGTTCTGAGATTTCTCTAACATTATCTGTCAGCCTTTCTATTTAATTTTTTCTACTTCAAGAATTGACATTTTTAACTTTTAAAAATTCTTCCCTTGTCATTGATTTGTTTCCTAAAGAAGAAAAAGTGGGAGCTGGTACGGAGATTTATACGAAGAGAGTTCATTATAGAGTGTTTACAGGATCAACATCTGTTGAAAGAAAGAGAAGGGGTGGGGGGAGCAGGATGACAAGACAGCTCTCTTTAACCACGGACAAGTCCTAAAGAGGGACTCAGCTGGCAGATAGCAGCTACCAACACTCCTGGAAGCTAGAGGAGTGAGTAAATGGCAAATTATGGTACCCACTACTGGCCACGTGTTACGTTATTCAAACCTACTTGTTTTATATAATATGTTAGATGAGTAGCCCCTCCAGGATTCCACTGGTTAATATCTGGGCTCCACTCTAAGGATGCTGCTGCTGGTCCCCTGGTATCAGTGTCACTTAGGAGCATCTGTCTAACAATTCTTGAAAAATGTACATATATCCCTTTCCCCCATTGTACAGTTACATAATTGAATGCCCATTGGTCCCTTTGAGGAATGGCTGAGCAACCTTTTGCTGTAATGTTGCAGTCTTTTCTCCTGGAGACCTAAGCACTCCTTCGAACTAATGGATTCCAGGTCTGCAAACTAGCTCATGGTCAGAAACGGGCTGAAGCTTCATGATCTTTTTATTGTGGTAGTTTCTCTTCACTTCCTGATCATCCATACTTGATTTATTTTTGTTGTATAGATTGAGCAATATCCTTGATGTCTGCCAAAATATTTCACTCCTTGGAATACCATGCTCTAGTAATCATTTTCATAGCTCTCTGTGGGTCATCCTCCACTGGCTGCCAGTCTGAACTTGTGACTCATTATAATAACTACACTCATGTTGCATCTGATGGTTAAGTGCCACCACCTGACCTCTATTATTTTGATATCCTATCATTTCCATTAGTAGAGTTCTCATGTAGCATCTTCCACCATTCATCTTGGCCTGCAAAAGACAGCCATAATTGAGCTTCTCTGATGTTGGTGACTTTCTCGCTAACGCATGTCTTACAGCTTTAGTGGCATCCTGTATCCAAAGATGGATGAATAAATAAGTGTACAAGACCCAGCTCCCTCCCTAAAATATTGCAAAATTTTGAAGAGCTATCCTAATTCTAGAGCTCCCTCTAGGATTTGCTATTTTTGCCATTCAGATTTAATTTGCAATAATTTATGTTTACATCTCAAATCCACACATTAAGGATATATTAGACAGGTCTATGAGCTATATCATTTTTCCCAAAATAATACACTGAGCCTAAACCATGCAATCAGATAATAAGGAATTACTATGTAATGACCCACTGTAAACAGACATAATATTTCTGAATCTGGAAAATATTTGACCTATGAAAGGAGTGCTTTCATATTCATATCTTCCATAATGACATTCCTGGATTTCTCTTGCAAGTCTTGGTAATGATTTCTTCATTTGTCAGTCAGTAGTCAACATATTCTGCCACAAGCAGGTCCTGCACTCTTTCTATTGGTCAGGGAGAGAGTGATGGATGGCAGCAGCTGGTAACTCAATGAGTCCCAGGTTCTACCTTCAGACTACAGAGATCATTGACTGAAATGCATCAGAGACCACTCTGATTCATTAAAGAGCCCACAAAAAGGCTGGCATATTGTGCACTTACATATGAACTGAATTTAGGAGTGTCTGGTTCATAGGAAATACAGCACCATCCCCTTTTCCCTCCAACTTACAAACACAGAGCATAAACGAGGCATGTCAGGGATTTGTGTGCAAACTGGCAAGTAGTAAGCAGCCTCAGTTCTTGAGATGAAATTAGGCAAAATGGGAAGGGTTTAACCAGACATCCTAGAGCCAGGTCAACACTGTGGTTAGTGTTTCACCACTTGCCAAGTGTGTCTTAGAAACTCTCTAGTTACTAAATCTAGAAACAGAATGAGGTGATAAAAAGGAAGTGGGGCAGGAAAGAGGCAACATCCAGTTGGTGCTAGGATCACTCAGGGACCCTGAATGGAGAGATCAGTGAATTTTATACAGCTGATTTTCTGAGAGTGCAGATTTTGGGGGGTACACTTAGTCTCAAGTTTTGAGGTGATGACTATCTGGATATTCATATTCTGTGTATAATGCTGTGAGTAGTGATTGCTTTTCAAGCATTCCAATATTCCTGGATTTGGGAACTATATTGACCCTGGAACACCTCTACTGAACAGCTGACTGGCCTCTAGCGAGTATCAATAAGCCCCGGAGACTGAGCAATGGAGCTGGACTGACAGCAACATCTGCTGCTCGTCCATCATCTTTTCTGGCCTATAGAAACAAGGCATAGCTGGTGTGGCTTGGGAAGGCCCTCGCTCTCCCTCTTCAGTGATTGTGCCAGATGAAGAAGTCATTACTACTCAGGGCTGGAAAAGAAACCAAGGATGTCTAAAGGGAATAAAAGAATGAGAGAACAAGATACAGTCAGCCAGTTGGTCACTGGGGCACATTTCAGCCTCTGGGCAGTCTTTCCAGATGCCTTGCATTTTTCAGTGTGTAGACACTTTCCCCATCCCTTCACTGGGGAAGTTCAAAGTTTCAGCAACCTTACATAATGCAGTCTTTGAGAGAGTGATAGAAATGTTTTGAGAAAGAGAAAGCCATGTGGCAGCCCAACAGAAGATTCGAAGTTTCCTCATTGTTTCGATATTAATTCAGGAACCTCAGTGAGAAACCATATAGCTCCCTAGGAGCCATGAATGTCATTTAGAGAAAGTGAGAAAGAAATGATAGACAGGCAATCATTCAATGCTTCTTCGACACTCTCAACATGATCCAGTTCTCTCTGTGCTCAGGATGTGTGTGTCTTTCATGGTTGCCCTTCACGACTATTTTTACATCCTGTTTCTCAAAAGCTTTTGGTTGTTTATAATGATAATAATACTAATAATATATTCCTTCTGAACTATATACAGCATTTACAAAGATTTTTCACATTCAAGACTTCATCTGAAACTCCATGAAATGAGAAAAAGATGTGGCATCATGCCCATTTTAAGAGATAAAACACAGTAGGTTAAAAAAGGTAGAAGAGCTAGTAAGAGGCTAAGGTGGAACTTTAACCTCACTCGTTATGTTTCCAAGTCCAGGGCTCTTTCCACACTCATGGTTGGTTCACATTACAGTAGCCCTGTCCACAACTCAAGTAACACCAGTCAGCTGTAATCTGGAGATGGGGGCAAGGTGAAATACATAGCACCTGGGAAGTTTGTCTGGAGTATGTTTCTGCCTGATGCAATTTCCCTGAAGGAAGCTACGTTCATGTCACCAGTGTGTATGTGTGTATGTAATAAAACTGTCATCTTTCTACTCACCAGATCAATGGTTGCTAAAATGAAATTGTTGAATAACCTCAATTTTGTTATGAAGAATATTCCCTCTCATTTGAAATTTGGTGTCATTTTCTCAGATCCTTGGGAACTGAAAAGGGGACAAAGTAATTGGCAAAGTAAGTCAGTTGACCTATGTTGAGATCTGACTGAATTTTGTGTGTATGTGTGTGTAAAAAAGCAATGTGATTCACGTTGCAAACCCGTAGAAAACAATTCTTAACAGTTAAGAGTAAAATTTATGTAGAAAAACTATTAGATACTGCAGTGCATACACAGAGCAGAAAGCTGTCCTTATACTATTGTCACCTTCCGATAAATGACATGTTTCAGTTTCCATTCCTCAGGATCCATGGTTTTAAATGTCCTTTCCTTTATCCTTTTTCTCTTTTCATAAAAATGAAATATATGACAATAAAATCTTTCCTCCTACCTCCTTAATATACATATATAAGAAAAAAAGGACTCTATTGCTAGCTTAAACTAAATAAAATAAAACAGCATGACCAACCTGTATCTCATTATTCTGAGGACAATATTTTTGCTTTTTTAAACTATCCATACCAATTTAAGAGATCTAAATTAAATATTGAAGCTTGGACATACTTTCATGTACCCTAAGAGTAACTCTTAGCAAATTTCAATTCATAAACCCTAGAGTATATGACAACAACAAAAACAATTCACAAAGCACATGTTAAGAAAGACAAATAATAAATCTTAATCTCTTTTTAGATAAATGTTAGAAAGATTAACAATATGGGATGAGACTATTAGAAATGTATAAAAATGGAAATTCCATTAAGATCCTAATTATTCTTTCTACCAGAAAAGCAATGAAAGCTTCAGTCTTTTCCTAATTTGATCCAGGACAGACTTGTCTTTTGCCCTCAAATCCATTTTTCTCTCAAGTTGTAAGAACTAAAACAAAAAAGAGGAAGGAGTAGGAGAAAAGTAGGAGAAAATAAAAAAACATAGCCCTGAAGGAGATAGTCACCTCCCGTGAATACAAATAAACTATAAAATGTATTGAACCAATTGCATCATTTACTCTATTAAGGAAAAAGCAGGAGGTTATAATTCTAAGGTATTCCTTAAAGTATAATCAAAAATTGTCTTCGTGTTTGATTCTTAAATAGGATTAGGTGAGTGTTCTAGAGTAATGTGTGATTAATATCATCCAAATTGCCCATACTTGGAAAAAAAAAAAAAAGAATACTAACGGTCAATATGCCTTTAATACTTACAGTGGGACTGTAATATTTAAAAAGTAATTCACAATGCAAATTCCTATAGTTTACAGAGCAGTGGTTCTCAAACTTTATGATGCAGCAAAATCACCTAGAGTGCTTAAGAAAACAAGATTGCTGGGCCCTGTCCCCAGAGCTTCTAATTCAGTAAATCTCGGGTGGAACCTGAGAATTCGCATTTCCAATAAGTTTCCAGATGCTACTGATGCTGCTAGTCTTGGGAATCACTGCTATAGAGGAATTAAGATAATAATAAAGGGCCTTTGGCTTTGGGCCAAGGGAATTCATTCATGAGCTAAAAAAAGAAGTTTCAGAATAGAGACTACATTCATCCAAAAACTATTTACATGTCCTCTATAGGCTACTAACTATGGTAGATACTGGAGAAACAGTGGTCACAAAGCAGGAAGGTCCCTGTCCCCATGGGAGTTAAATTCTCATGAGACTAATAATAAACAAGTAGTTATGAATATCATGAAGAAAAATGAAGTGAAATAAGGGAATAGAAGATGATGGGGATGGGGTGTTAGTAGGTCTGGGGTTCAGGAAGAGGCTTTTTGAGGGACCATATGTGCAGAGGCTTGAATTAAGTAAAGGTGAGGGAATAAGCTATTACAAGGAATACTGCAGGAATATCTAGGCAGTAGAATAACAAAGTTCAAAGACAAAGTGGTTTGCTGTCGCTGTTCCATGTTTCATAACCAATCTTCAAGTTGAGTTTTGGTCAATGACAGTTATTTTTGACAGGAAACATCTATGTTCTCAATTTAAAGAATATAAATTAAGTACACCTGAATACACTAAAAAGCACACATCATTTCTAGAAACGAATAAACAGCCAAGTAATGGATTCAACAAATAAATTTAAAAGTAAAACATTAGTAAATGTTTATTTACTTTATTTACATTATTTATAAAATATTGTGTGAATACCATGTATCCAAATAACAAAACTTTAAGTATGATATACACAGAAAACAGTGGAAATCTTCTAGATTTAAGAAAAAGTATTTTGAAATTTGATGATAGAATGACCACTCATTTAAGATAGATGAAAAATCATAACGATAAAGCAAAGAGTCACTGTCTAGTGTGAAGAATTCAAAGTGAGATCATTAATTTAATGAATAACAAAATGAAAGAAAATTAATCATGGACAAAATTTGAAAAACCACTGTTACTCAGTTCAACTAAATTGTACCAGACGTCAGAGCCATGTTAATGTTAAAAATCATTAACATTGATTTTTATATATTGTTGAACTGTGAGAGAAGAAAACAAGAATATCATCACAATTAGTGACTATTTCCTTGTTTTTACACCTAATGTAAAAAGTAAAGGTTTTGATTTATGTGAATAAAGCAATAACTTTAAATTTTAGACATTAATTTTAAAACTTTTAGGTGGGAATCCTAAGATAATGACACTAATATTGTTGGTTAAGAAAAAAATATGCAAGTCACATTTTTAGCTGAAAACCAGAAAGTACTCTGAAAAATATAATGTGCACTTTGAATTTGTTACTAAGAAACATGGCCTCAACTGTAAAAATAGTAATGACTTTTGGGGAAAAATTTAAAAATTATATGCAATATATTCTGGACCCATTCAGTAGGAGAACATCTCCATGAAACATATCAAATATAATTTTAAAACCACTCTTGGACATATGATGGGGATCCTAAGTGTTATTAAAGCAATTTAAGTTAGTTGAGATATGAGATGCACAAAGAGAATTAAGCGAAACCACAGAACATCCTCAAAGAGTGAATCAGGGACATTGGCCAGAAATGAAATTAATTTTGAACTTGCAGTAGCCACAGTTATTGGTATGAATTAACTGTTGCTTGCTATTATTAATGTTAGCAACATTCATCAAAACAAAAACAAAAACAAAAAAACAACAAAAAAAACACCCAGCAGATAGAACTTTAGCAGTTTCAATTCATAAAGAATTTTTAAAACTTTTTAAAGATTTAAAGACGGTATTTAAATTTGAAAATAAACTATGCTATAAAAGTAACATTCCAATAAACTATAAGGAAATTAAAACATGGGTAAAACAGTTCACGAGTTTGTGAAGTTGATTCACAGATAAATAATTCTGAAATGAATTTTCATTTATATTATTTTCTGGTCATTATAGATCGAGTTAGAGTTGATCAATATACTGCTATTTTTTCTTTGGAATACATAGATATTAGAATTTTTGAAAGAAAAGAACTTAAATACTGTACTTGACCTGCTTTTAAAGAGAGCAATATTATGATATAAACGATAGCAATTTATATGATGAAATTAAAATATCTTGTAAAATTTTCTGTAATAATGGTAATTTCTCATATGCTAAACAATAACAATGTATGGTTCATTTCCAAATGTAATTATTCCTTTAATAACCTTACTGACGATTCCGTTGCTCTTGCCTCAGGAGAGCTATGTTTCTCCAAATTAAAATTAACAAAAACTATCAAAGAACTACAATGCCTTAAAGTTGTTTAGTTTGACATTATTGTTGACAGAAAACAAATTGTTAAAATCTTCATTATAACATAATTAGTAATTTTGCTGAAATAAAGGCAAGAAAAATACATTGTCATATTATGCTATGTTGTCATTCATCCAGACATCACCAGTCCATCAACAGAACACCTAAACGGGCACAATAAAAATTCATTTCCATTGTCATTTGTTTTTGCCTAATTTAAGTCAGATAATATATGTCACACGTATTTTTTATTTGTTATCGTAAAGTAGATTTTCAAGGGAGAGAAATAAATCCTACTCTATATGTTTATTAGCTTTATTTCTAACTTAAATATTTAGACTTCCATTTGGACTCTGGCTGCACCCCCTCCAATGTTGGGAACAGGCCTGGTTTTACTCAAAGGAGTGCTGAGGTCGCAGTTGGATCCTTCTGTGCTTGCTGCTTCTTAGACTGAGGAATTGCGTCAATAATCTCCCCAGATTTTTTCTCTCCTTCAGATACTGCTCCTCAGAGCACCTAAGTTAGTGCCCCTCCTTCACATCCTTACCTACATTCCCGCCCACATCCGCTTACCCCAGGCTCTGCAGCTTTTGAGCCCCAATCAGCCTTGGCTTCCTGAGAGTGGAAGGAGGATCGTAGCATGAAGTGATGACTCTCATGCATTTGACAAAACTCATGTTTTCAGGTTGAGTTCATGTGCTGGGTCAGGCTTAGAGATAGGTTTATAGTAGCTTCAAGTTTAGAGTTTTGTTTTTTTTAGGGTTAGTTTTTTCCTAAGCCTTAAGGTATAGTGCTAACTTAGGTTCAGTTTAATTTTAAGTGTCAATTTTAGTTTATGATAACGGTTAGGTTTAAGGTTAGGGTTAGAATTATATTTTAGGTTAGTGTTTTTGTTTACACACTGCAAAGGGTAAACTTTCTTGAGTGCAAATTATATCTTAACAAAAAATTGTTTTAATGTACTCAAGGAAAAGGGAAAGAAAAAAATGCATAAGGAAATGTTGTAATGCTGCAACTTGTTTGATGATTTTTCTCCAAGCTATTGACTCTTCCATTTTTGATGCCCACTCACAGCCTATGAAATTTAGTTACATCATAACAGCAAGTTAGAAGTCAAGAGTAAACGTGAGTAATCGATATATCTCAGACTCTTTTGATAAACTTCAGCAGATAGACTGGAAATGCAAATGTAAAGTTAGGTCACTCTTGCAAGGTTTATTTTTTTATTCGACTCCATTTAAATTCTGAAGTGCACTTATGTCTCAAATTTAACCCATACTAGGAAGGCATCTCACTTGAAGCCTATCTTGTTGATGTAGAAATGGAATGTGTTAAGTAAAATGTTTTGAAAGTCATTGTTATCAGACTAAAGAACATAAATGAGCAGTTATTACAAGCAATAACTTAATATTCTGGCACTTGTAAATGAGTTGAACTTTTACAATAAAGGTTTTATGAGAAATGCGTCTGGAATGGGTTACTATGATAATCCATTGGAATAAATTACCATGGTACCCCAATTTAGCAACCATGGGCCTCAACAATGCAATAGTTAAACAAAGAACACTTGTTCCTGAAGAAGATAATTGTGCTCTGTGGTCCCTGACTTTCAGAATAAAATGTATTTGATTACCTACGTGAAAGTAGATTTCCTTTCTTTTCCAGCAGCTGAGGAACAAAAGACATGAGGAGCAATTGTTATTTCCCTAAGCTACTTGCCCAAAGAGCTTGAAAGTCTACCCACACTCCTCAGCAAGGAAATCTCCAAATTTTAACAAGCAGGCATTTAAAAAAAAACAAAACAAACAAACAAAAACCTGGAGACTTTCCAAGACTACTGACCAGTCCGGAGGTGGTGAATTAATACCTCTCTTTTTTCCTATATCTAACTTTTATTAGATTTCATATACATATGTGAATTGCCCCATAGAACAGATGTGAATGACTTTAATCATAAAGAATTTAGATAACAGAAGCAAAGAAAAAAAAAATACTAGATCCAACCCATGTAAATCCTTTTTCTCTACTGCTCTCTTTTTCCCAAACTCAGATCTCTTGAAGATGAAGAGATTTTAATTTTCATTAAATAGGCATATACAATGTGTTTTAAAACTACTTCAAGAATACGTTCAGGTGCTTTGTTCTGACCTCTGCAAGCAATATTTGCTAGAATATTTCATCATAAACAAAATCTTTTAGAAAATAAAAAAAAAAAGAATATATTGGCCAATTAAAAAATTGACAAGACCATGTGTTAGCAAGAAGGTTTAGAAATGGGAACTCTCTCATCTCCTATTGGTGTTAATATAAGTGGATACAATGAATAACAGAAAAACATCTGGGCATTAATTAGTAAAGTTAACCATACGTAAATCTTATGACTAGCAGTTTCACTCCCAGGTATATATTTTAAAGACATTCTTGTACATGTTCATAGCTGTATTTTTCCAATATCAAAAAAATTATTAACGACTCAAATGCCCTTCAACAACAGAATGAATAAACCGTTGTTTTATTCTCTACAACAGACTGTTATACAGTAATGTGCACAGCAGAAGACAAATGGACTATACTGTACATATCAACGTGAATGAATAGCAAAAACATAAATTTTAGAGAAAGAAGCAGGTCAAAGAAGAATATAAGCAGTATAAATCAATTTACATGAAGTTCATAAACACAAAAGAACAAACAGAATGTAGTTTAAGGATGTCCAACGCACATGAGAAAATTAAGGAAAATAGACAAGGAAATGTTTTATTTAAAAAATTCAGATACTTTTTTTACTCTGTTAAGTCTGAATTTTATAGATCAGTTCTTTACTTCTGCAGTGGTCAGAACTTGGGTTATGAGTTGCACACTTATCTAATGGGACTCTGACCCATAATATTATTTACAAAGTATAAAAATATCTAGTTCAAAATAAATCTAAGAAAAATGGCCAACAGCCTCTAACTTCATGTAAATAGAGGTAATTTATAAATTTGCTTTCTTATTGTCAGATTGTAATGAGAGTATACTCGTATCATATAAAAGAAAATAATACAAAAAATGTTGCCATGATAAATCTGTTGTGATCTATTTAGTACCTTCAAAGTTATTTGTACAGTTCAGCATTTATCAAGATATAAAACATTAATGGATGCTTAAAATCCAGGCCATGCTAAGATAATATTGGGACATTATATAATCATTAAGATCTTAACTGAGTATTTATGGAACAATTCCCAAGACAAAATCTAAATCTAAATAAATCTTTCTTGTGACTCATAGTGAGAAACTATACTGGCAAGATATTAGAGAAGAGGTAAATGCAAACATGAGTACTGGCTCTCCTACTATTTGGCTCTGTGACCTCAGAAAGATTATTGAACTCCTAAACATCAGCTCCCTAACATATAACATGAAAATAATAATAGGAATGTTAGAAATATTTAATAAAATATATGTAAAAGATGGCTAAATATTCAGAAATGCTACCTATTATTAATGCAATTATTAAAATATAGAATCAGTAACATCTAAATTAATCTGGAGCCCTGACAATTTGGAATGCTCAAAATATATTTTTGTTGTTATTTGAGTTGTAAAAGTTTTTGTTAAGTAAGATCATTGGCTTAAAGTTTCTTTATGCAAAAAAAAAAAAGGCATAAATTAATTTATTGATTAACTGGAAATTTCAACGATTTATTTTGTTTCCTAAATTTATATATGCAGGTACAGCTTGCAGTGGTGGGGTGTAAGTTTTCAAAAACTCCAAAGGAGAGATATCTTTTATTCATCTCTCAGAAAAATGCATTTCAAACCTTATTCAATAGTTAAGAGAAAAAAATTACCTCATCTTAAGGAAACAGCCAAAACTTACTTCTAAAGATATACAATAATTCTTATTTAAATATTTTGTTATAAAACAGTTCAAAGGAAAGATAAAGAGAAAAACATACTAAAACATGCCCATTCCCCAGCCCTGTCAAGTTTTGTTATATTTGACTTGGATTATGTTAAACCATAGAAGTCCCACATGTGTACCTCTCATTGTTCCCATCTCCCTCCCTTCCCATTGGTAGCCACTATGCTGAAATCGCCACTTATATGTCCTTTGCAATTTTTGTCTTATTACTACCTATGTTTGTATCCATAAAAATATACGACACTATTTCATAGGTTTTCAAGCTTTCTGTAAACAGTATCATACTGTTTTGGCAACCACTTTTTAGTTTTTGACTGTGCTGTTGATATTTAACCGTATTGATACATGCAGTTCTAAGTCATTCATTCTATCCACTGTAGAGTATTTCACTGTATTAATGCATTACAATTTATTTCTTTCTCCTACTTTTGTATGTTTGTTTTTGTTTGCTTTGTTTTATTTGAGTTGGTTGTTGCTGTTACGTTTTGTCTTGTTTTTGCTATTACAAATAATGCTCCAGAGAAACTTTCCATAGGTATTTCTTTGTGCTCATGTGCATGAAGTTCTCTGGAGTGTATACCTACAAATGAAATTGTCGAATTGAAGAGCATGTGAATCTTCAAGATATAATATACAAAATTTGTTTTGAGAGGTATCTTTACCTCATGCGATGAGTTCTGACTACAGAGATACTGAAGATGTAGCCAGGACAACAGGTCAGCAGCCATTCTTCAGCCTCTTTTGTGGGCATGAGGGACCCAGAACAAGCCCTGATTTTAGGCAGTGTGTTCGACTCAGAACTTTGGTCCCAGAGCCCAAAAGAGCTGAAAGCCTGATTACCAGCTTCCTGATTACCCAGACCTCCGCAAGCCCATGGCATCAGCCTTGCTCATGGCTTTGAGTGTCTTGTCTATTTTTGGCCTTAGAATGTTTACCTTGTTGTGCAGTTCTGTTATGTTTCCTTGTTATCTCTTTCTATGTTTTCTTTATGATTTCTATGTGTTTGAAGCAAAGGGGGCAAGCCAAAGGGTAAACTCACTGTCATCTCTACAGAAACTGATTCTCAAATATTCTTTAGGATAAACAAAGTAAGGAAATTTCTACCTAGGCTAAGACTCTAAACATAGTGTGTGTTACTGCTCATTTTCTTTCAGAAATTTAGTATTTAAAAGTTCACTTGTCTTGGGCAGGGGAATTTGTAGTACTAATAACAGAACGTTAAGACTAATAATAGTAAATTTATTTTCTCTGTTAAAGAAGCTACATATATTACTACTGCACATTGAAACATGCAGTAATTATATAATGTGAATATGATAAAAAATTTTAAATTCTACTTTCAAAGTCCCAACTTTACTCAGTCTCATGAACTTTCAGAAAGGTCGAACTGGATTTCCCAAAGAGCAGACACCAGGTGTACATACACATGCTCAGGCCATAGAAAGCAGATATGATAGGCAGCTTTGCTACCAATCCTGCCTAGCCAAGATCTCAACTTCACTCGCCCGATGCTTGGAAGACACAGCTCCTTTTTACATTTCCCTGGCATTCTAAAGGATCTCTGGCTAATTCTACTCAATCTTTAATAATAGGCCCCTGCTTAGTGAGAATTTGAGAACACTAAGTGATTTCTTTTCAAGTAAAGCTTATAATGTGCTATTCTTCAAAAAGGATCTTAGGTTAGAAATAACACTGATACTGAAAATGTTTATAAACATTGTACACTATTTTCAAATCAAACATGAGATTGTTCTAAGTTCAGAGTTTGGAGCCATAAACATCTTTAGATAGAGATCATATAGTCCAGTTTCTTCATTGTATAGATGAACAAACTGAGAGCTTAAGGGGTGACATCATGTCACACCAGTCAGAACCTTGAGTCTTGCTCGCCAGTTCATCATTCCTTCCATGCTACTCTTCAGCCTCCTTCATTCTAAAGAAAGTAGTTAAGTAATGCCATCAGGTTGAGACTGTAATGCTTTCACAAAGAAGGTAGGGCAATGTCCCATGAAATGCAGCTAGTGGGCTGAGATCCCCAAGTATGTGACCTTTAGAGCTATAGGCACCCAGGGATTAAGTCTGCCACCTCACCTCATGTGCCAATCAACAGCATTGCCTTCCACCTTTCCCCTCACATTTTAAGAGATAGGGGTTCTTTCCAGCTACTTGCCAACACATCTATTGGACAACAGTGCTTTGAAATGTCTTCTTTTGGATACCCGCTATTGAGATTTTCTTTCTACTGAAGTAACTCTCTCTGTAGTTTACAGGTCTACTACCCAAGATAAAAAAAGATCTTTGCTTTTCTTTAATTTGTTGGTATGGTTGCCTTA
The DNA here is from genome assembly GCF_902729225.1 of Pteropus medius. Lineage (NCBI taxonomy): Eukaryota > Metazoa > Chordata > Mammalia > Chiroptera > Pteropodidae > Pteropus > Pteropus medius. The sequence continues at coordinate 33,165,262 of NW_024340696.1, forward strand.
ATTTAGTATTTTATTTTAAATTCACAGATATAGCTTATTTTTCTAAGAATAGTTGTTTGGTAATGGAGTTTTGTGCTGTATTACTGAAAGGTTGTTCTACCACATTTATCACCCAAAATAATAAAGGATAATGCCTTGCAATAGCTACTCTCTCATGTACCCAGGAAAAAATCTCTATACATTGATGTAGAATAGGGCTTTGAATTTATTTTGCCACTGAATGCCCACAGAGAAAAAGAAAACTAAGGGGTAAAAATATGTGTTAATTTGAACCATGTTAGAAACACTATCTTCTTAAAATATTACAAACACCAGCAGACATTAAAGGTCATGGCCATATTCTGAGCACACATATGTTTGGAGAAAGAATTAGCAGTGCTTAGGAGTATAAGCATTAATTTACTAATATGGGAAGAAGTTTCCCTGGAGAAAGCCCAATTTGAGACCTCAGTTTTTCAGTTTGATTTCTTACATCGTCTTCTTTAACTGGTTTTCATTCCAAATATTCTGGACAACTGCCAAATTGCCCCTTGGACTCCATGTGGCAATATCCTACATGAAGCACATAAAATGTTATACTATTCTTTAAATTTTACATTTAGAATTTTTAATTTTTTTAAAAAATTCAGGTGATGTCACAATTTGGATTATTTTACAAATTGACCGATTCATGCCTGTCATGAAGAAAGATGAAAAAAGAAAAAAAAAACTGCCGGTGAGGTTTAAATTTCATAGTCAACAACTGGACTTACACCTTAAAATATGATGCACAGTATTTATAGTGTGAAGTTAAGAACAAAAATAAAAGCTGTGTTCTGCTTCGGGGTCTGCAGGCTAAGTGTCCTGATGTACCATCGAACCTCATGTTGTACTTAAGGCACAGTTAAACCTACTTTATTTATTTGTGCTTAAAAATTAGTCACAATAGCAGAAGAAGTTAAAGACAGACAATGCCAGTCTAGCAGTTAGTGCTAAAAATTCTTTCACACATGCCAAGAGAATCTTCCTATGAGAGAGTTTCTAAGAAGCTGTTTCAAGATCTCTTGAAGCATGTGACAGGACATCACACTCAGATGAATATCTTCACCTTCTGTCTGCTATTGCTATGGCCTCTTTTTAATCCCTTTAGCATCCTGTTGAAATGAAGTTTATAAACAGAAGTTTGGGAATGGATCAACAACAATACTGTCAAATATCAAAGTCAGCACTTTAAATCCTTGAGTCTACTTCCACCTTCTGATTCTGCAAATACCTCTATGTCCAAAAGGAGTTTCCCACTAGTCGATTTCTAGGCTATCCTCAATTGTGTGTCTTTTTTAAAAATATTTTTTTCTCTGTGGTCAGAAATTTAAAACAAGCAAAGTGAGTTTTCTAGCCAAATAAAGATGAAAAACAACTTCTTCCATTAATAACTAACTGATACACTCTCCCTGACTTAACTCTTTGTGTCCAAGTAAATATTAGAGAATGTAAATTTCCTCCTAATTTCTCCTCTCTTGTAAAAATCTAACAAACCAAAATATTTCTAATATTTACTTGGACACACTTCTATTCCAAATCTCTATTTTTTCCATTTGTTTTCATTTTTAAAGATTTGAGTCATGAATTGTGTTTGTATAACATCTTTATACTTACTATGCATTTCAGAGAGACTTTAAAAAGAACTCATTTATGAAAGATGAATATGGTATTAAGTACATTTCCAATCTTAGAACTGGACATTAATGTCAACATGAACTAAAGAGAAAATTAAATTCAGAAAGTTATGATTATTTCACCTAAGCTAAAGTTGAATTGTACATGACATGAAAAAGTCTTTAAAATACAAAGGAGAAAAAGTTTAACATTCTTATAATAAGCAAATATATGTCTATAATTACAAAGTAGTTTCATCTGTTCATTAGGTCAAACCATGGAGAATTTTTACCTGAAAACACTGTTAAGACCTACTGTAAGTTTGTATAAAAATAATTGAATCTTCTTTGTCTTGGTTTTCACTAAGTCAAACTGGAATTCCTCCACTTAGTTTTTTAGTGAGATTTCAGAGTACAGGAATTCCTCTTTTTTCTGTTATTTCTTAAAAAATAAAATTACTGTTCATTAATTACTAGATTACCATTGCTAAGTAACACCTCATACCTAAAAAAGCTAGTTGTTGCAGACATGTTTTCAACTAACAAATACCGTTAATAGTTTGAATCCACAAAATCTTGTCAGCTACTCTCCAAATTTGAAACACATTTCTGCTCTGTAATCATATATATATGATTACCACAGTGTTCATCCCCTTTGGTTGGCAGAATAAGGCAACATAAAATGCCAACACTCAATGATCCAAATAAACCATGAGTGAGGGAGAGCCTGGGCTGGCTGTAGGTCAGCATTCCTAATTAGTTCTATTTATACATCCTTCCTTTAAAGCTGCTTCTTTGCAGTTTTCAGAATAAGATGACACAAAAAATTAGAAGGTAATGAAATCAGTTATCAGAAAAAAATGAGAAGCAATCCTTCTGAAGAGAATTTCATTGTGACATTATCTCGAAAAATGTATTTATTCAAAAGTAATTTAACTTCATTTATTAACTTTGAGAATAAAAGCAACTTTTATTTTCATGGTTCCAGATATTGTTAGAATTGCACGCTAGAGCTAGAATACTAGAAGGAAATTAACTTAAATTTCATATGGCAAACTCCCTCTTGGCAGCTCAATAAATTGCCATGAAGCTATCATAAAGTGTAATTCATTTCTAAAAAAAAAGTTTTGCTATTCCCTCTATCCAATTAAGAAGTTAAACGGCAATTAGATTAGTAATTAGTAACAGTTGATATTTCTAGGGGTGTTGATACATTTGTCCACTGTACTCAAGTTTCGAGACCTTAAACTGTTCGGTTTACAGTCTTTTCTCCTGAGTGAGAGGAAGAGAGACTTTTCTCTCACTTTTCTCCTTATCATTGTAGCCAGCCCCTTCCCAAGGCTCTGAATCAAAACCTGACTTCTTTGAGGTGTCCATATCCTGGTGGTTTAAATGACTGGGAGAGTGGAGGGGTTTATATTTGGTGTGTGTGTGTGTGTGTACGTGTGTGTGTGTGTGTGTGTGTGTGTGTGTGTTTCTGCTTTAGCATAAAACAAGGTCATTGAATTCAGAAATGACACCCTGTGTGACAGCATTTCTGATCTCTGAAAAATTAAGATAATATACAGATCTTTGGGTGTATTTTTAAACTGCAGACTGTTTATTTCTTTCCTTCGCTTTGGATTTGAGAGGAGAATTTTCCTGCCCAGATTCAAGATTGATGCTCACTGGCCCAATTCCCTGTGTTCCTTTAAACTCTTGTGCAGACAATACCCTTATTTAACTTCAGCAAGTTTTAAAAACTGATTCAGGAGGAAATTGAGAACAGAAAGCAGCCTTAGGTAAATGGAAACACATTCTCTTCGTTTTCTTCGCTCAAAATGTGGTTAATCGCTGCCCCTACAATCCTTTTCAAAAATAATTAATATTTTGCTGGGCCTTGTCGGAGTCAGAGAGGTGGTCGTTTTCTCCTGAATTTGTGGGAAAATCAGTGTTCTTCTAGTCCCATGGCCAAAGTAAAATAAAAATGTCAAAGTGACAGGGGACAGGAGACAGGAGGTGGCTACTGGAAGGTGAGCAAGGACAAGTCGAGGTTCCCAGTATTGGCTAAACAGACGTGCGATCTCGTGCTAGCCTCCTACGGCTTTTCCCGCGCGGTAATGCGGACCAACCTGTCACGTTGCGCAGTCTGGGTTGTGCGGGAAGGAGCGCGCTCTCGCGACAGATGCTCCAGCCAGATGTGCCCTAACAGGAGGAAGCCAAAGTAGAACCTCTGTGTCCAGGGATGGACAGAGAAGCTTGCGCGAAAGCGGGGAGTATGGCCCGCGGGGTCCGCGCCTACTGGCTGCGATCTGTTCTGGGCGCGGCGACTGCGTGGGCACCTTGGCTACTGCGGTGTCCTGAGACCTGACCCAGGGCGCGCGGGCCGGGCCGACTCAGGCCTGTGCGGGGCGGGGTGGTGCGGAGCTGGCCCCCAAGCTAGGGTGAGCTGCAGTGGGGAGCGGGACTGGGACCCGAACGCCTACTTCCCACATTCGCGAGCGCGCACTATGGCTCTCCAGGTGCTAATTCGCTCTTTTGCCCTCCTCCAAAACTGAGGGTGTTGAAACATTTGTCCACTGGGCCCAAGTATCAGGACATTAAACTGTTTGGTTTACAATCTAAAGGTAGGAAATGTCTTACTTCACCTGTGCACCTAGTTGGTCCAAGGCTCCAAAACCCGGCCAAGCTCAGCCCCGCCTCTAAAAGGAGGCAGAGGTAAAACTAAGGGGTGTCTTTATTTTTTATTTTAATTTCCTTTCAAATAGATTGCATCATAGTTAATTAAAGAAACTCTCCAATCGCTTAGGACAACTCACCATTTCTAAATCGGATTGGAGACGTGGAACCATTTACCCATTTATAATTCCGGCAAAACCAAAAATTGAACAACGAAGCAATTTGCTTAAAATGATCATGTTTTAAAGACAAATATATCTTTAAGGGTTCATTTATTCGCGGTTTTATAGCCTGAGAATCGATGTCAAAATTTTTGTTGGATTTAAACTGGGGAATAATTAGCAGTTTCTTGCACTCGTAATCCGCGATGCCTCTTCCCTGAGTCCGGGCTCGCAGCGCTCCCAATCTCTGCTCCACCTTGTTCCTCCCAATCTGGGCCACCACTATCCCCATAACACCCCTTCCGACACCTGAGCAACCGTACAAAGTGCCTTTCTCAATTCATTCCTAAACTTATTGAACGGAGGACTCCACTGTGACACTCCCCTCCCCAGAGGTTGAGGATGGTGGTGCTGGGGGAGGCTGGAAAGCCTCGAGCGTAGCAGGAAGCAGGTGAGAGCCGGGAATTCTCTCAGGGCAGAAAAGATAATGGTGATGAGTGTTTCACAATTGAAGTGCATTCTCCTTTATCTCTTTAAAATGAAACAAAATCGCAGCTGCTGGATAAAAGGCTGAAGAGGCAGAGAAAGACCTCTCTGACCTGCCTACAGTTCCTCGGACGACTCCTCTTGCAGCCTGAAACTTTTAAAGACGCCAGTCGAGGAGACCCAGAGTGGCCGGGAGCTGAGTAAGGCCTCCTGGACTCCTCGAAAGCAGTTCACCTCGGGAGGAGCCAGAGGCGGGGCACTAGCTACACAGGCGGAGCGTGTTCGGGTGGAGCACATCAAAGAGAAAGGGGTGGGATCCGACACTAAAGGGGCAAAAGGACCGGCCTCTAAGTGGAATTGAGTAGGAGCTGGCAGCGGATGGATCGGGTCTGTGGAGGCGCATAGGAAGTGGAGCAGGGCAGAGGCTATAGTCTCCAGTCACTGCTATTTCCCCGCAGAGGGAGCTCCTGCATGCCCTGTACGGGTCCCTGGACTCCGTAGACATCTGTTTTAGATGACCGGGAGGTCCTAGGGGATTCCTGGGGATTGCGCAGTCCCTCCGGCACATCACCGGGAATTTGCCCCCACCGCGCCACCCCCGGAGGCACACACTTAACTCTACAGTGTGAGCCCGGGGCTCTCCTACAGGACCTTTCCCTACCACGCACCAACTTCCTCTCTCCAAGTGTAGGAGTCCCCATTCTCCCACCCCCACCCCCTCTTTCTGTCCCTCTCAGTCTCTCTCCAGCTTTAGCCTGAAAACTCCATACACCTCACGGCACAAAGCCTCAGGGCTCAAGCTTCCAGTTGCTCAGTTCGCTGCACGCTTGGCCACCGGGTAGCCCGGGGAAGCACACCCGCATCCCCTCAAGCCCTAATCCTTCGCTCCCCATTGGGCCCCCAGGCCCCCGCCCTCCTCCCATCCTCCTCTTTCTCTCGGCTGCCTGGGAGTGGCGTCAGCACGCCCGCCGGGCGTGGGGTTTAAATGCCCACTAGCGGGAGCCGGGACGCTTCTGTCCCGGAGCGCGGTCTGGGCTGGAATTGCAGGGGCGGGAGGGGAGCGTGCGAGCGGGATCCAGAGCCGCGGAGCGCGCTGCCCCTGGCTCCGCCGTGGATGACTCCGGAGCACCGGTCCAAGTACCGCCCATGCAGCATCCCTGCGCTCAACCGTCCGGGAGTTAATGATAAAACCCTTAACTGTCTCCGCTGCGGGGAGCCATGAGCTGTCTGGATGTTATGTACCAAGTCTATGGTCCTCCGCAGCCTTACTTCGCAGCCGCTTACACCCCCTACCACCAGGTACGTGTCTCTTCCGGGCCAGAACCTCGGAGACGGGTGGCGCGCCCCGGTTCTCGGAGCAAAGCCTGTAGCCCGAGGTCCACCGCGCCTCCGCGCAGGTCCCGGGCGTCCGACCCGCGGCAGGAGCCTCCAGGATGCCGGGATTGCCCGCGCTGCTACCGGCTAGATTGAGCTAACCCCTTTAGCTTGCCCGTTTGCTCTCTTGGGAAGGCAGCTAAACCCTGCTTATGCTGGGAATAATTAGACGAGGTTTTGCTGGGAATAATTAGACGAGGATCGCGCCTGCTGGATTGTCTTAGTTTCTGTCCGCCTCTAGATTTATCCGAGCCTGAGCCCAATGCGGGTACGGGGAGATGGGAGCAAAAGATCACGCATATAAAACCAAACCTTGGTCCCAACAAATCAAAGGCCTGTCTCTATCTTTTTGTTTCGTGATCCAAAGACCCGCGTTCTCATCCGTACAAGCTTATACAAGGCATATATTTTATTTTTTCCATTTCAATTCTCAGGAGCTCAGGCCAGTTAATTCCAGAATCAAGGAATTCATTACAAAGAGTACCGCACGAAACGCATCTGTTTTATAATCTTTGTTCTGCAAAGTTTTGAGGAGTATTATTGGGGAACGATTGACTGGACAGGGGTCAGCTTCATAGACAATAATACTTCAGCTTTCAAGAGCTTGAGGAGCTGAATAGGGCTGCCCTGCAGCCAACAAACCCACTTTTAAGAAGGCCGCTTAACCCCGGTTCTGCAAACTTAAGTTTTGTTTAAATATTTTTATTTCTCCTTTCTCTGGGCTGCGTCCGTTGAACAGTTCTTTACATTTCCTCAGTTGATGTAGTGGAAACTGAGGACACTAGTCCTGGAAAAGAACAAGACCACATCGGGGAGGGGGTGCGGGTAGGAGGCGGGACCAGGTTAGAAAGTGGGAGCCTGGAGTCCTGCTTCGAGAAAATTGAAATACACTGCTACCCGCAGTTCATGTTTTCATCTGTTTTGCTTGCAAATTCAAAATATCTATTCAGCTTTTGCTTCCCACCCCCCTCCTCTTTTTTAAACTTCCCGATCAGGAGTTTATTTGGTCTTAATATTAATTTTAGGAATCACCAGAGTACCTCATTGTAAGCCAAGTGGGAATGTGTTAGAAGTGGTGATATTGCTAAGTAACTCTTTTGGCTTCAGTGTCTAAGATGAGCTGCTTCTCACGCTGGGACTATTGCAAAGAGAGGTGGATTGTTTTTCTGTCTGTTTGGTCCTTTCTCCTCCCTGACCCCAGACCAATCTATTGCATTTCTGTATGGTCAGTCCCCCTTGGAAGCCACCTCTGCCTGCATAATGCTTTAACACTGCATTCAGTCCATTGATCATTTCTAAGAAAATGTTTTAAGTAGCTACACTTGGTTTTTTAAAATCACTATTGGACAGTCACAATTTACCCAGCCTCGCAGCCAACATCCTCTGCAGCTCCTTTTTATTACTTGTTTCCTCAACGTGCACAGAGATGGTGAGAGTGGAAATTCTCATAACCCATTGGTTTTTCTTCAATCTAAAGATCTCTTTTAAAAAGGAGAAAGCCTTTTAAATAGTGTATGTGTGACTAAACAAATATCAACTTAGGTTTACTAAAATGATCCATGTCACGATGTTATTCCACCTTTTACTCCACACGATTCTGTCATAAGTGGAACTCTTTCAAAACTCTGCGGCATTTCTTTCTTTCCAATTTGCTTGTGTGGAGTGGATTTTTATATTTTCATGTTCTATCGTGAGGATGCTTATCCTGCATCTTGTGCATCTGTCTTGAATTCTCAAGCAGGGAACAATCAGGCCCTAACTGGACTTGGGTGCCCTTTACCCTTGGAGCCTGATTTAAAAATATATTTACCCTGAGTCTGACCCTGCGAGTTAAACTCCACTCATAACCTGGCTGCTTAGGCATCTTCTGGGACCTTCACCCTGATACATTCAAAGACCTTTCCCTATGGCCTGGCAGCATTTCTGGTGTGACAGAGGCACCAAGAAGGTCAACATGCCTCTCAATAAGCCCACTTTTGTAGGGATGCAGGTTGGGAGGCCTGCTGACTATGTAGGCTACCTTATTGAGCATGGGCTTAAGCACCCATGCCAATCGCCCCTTGGATACTTTAGGGATCAGATGAGGGAGTTCAGTCTAAACTCAATTTGCCATCTCTTCTGAAATTGACCTCTCTATTCTTCTCTCTTTGAGCAGAAATTAGCCTATTACTCCAAAATGCAGGAAGCCCAAGAGTGTAACACCAGCCCCAGCAACAGCAGCGGCAGCTCCTCCTTTTCCAGCCAAACTCCGGCCAGTATAAAAGAAGAAGAAGGCAGTCCGGAGAAAGAGCGCCCACCAGAGGCGGAGTATATCAACTCCCGCTGCGTCCTCTTCACCTATTTCCAGGGAGACATCAGCTCCGTGGTGGACGAGCACTTCAGCAGGGCCCTGAGCCAGCCTAGCAGCTATTCCCCAAGCTGTACAAGCAACAAAGCACCGAGGAGCTCGGGGCCCTGGCGTGGTGAGTATGGGGCTTCACTGGCAAAGGGGATAGAAGGCCCTCTCAACCTGGTATCCACCTAGAGAAGCTCAGTGAGAAGCAGTGGAAGGAATACTAGGTCTCAGAGAAGAGGTGAGGAGGGGAATTTAAGGGAGATAAGGAAGTAGAAAGAGGATGGCCACAGGTCTAAGATCTCTCCTCCAAAAGGCAGAAGAGCAGAGCAGAGCAATGACCTAGAAAAAAAACACTATCCTTGGAATTGGGAGGCTTGGGTTTGCATGTTAACTCCTCTATGTCCTAGCAATATGACGTTGGGCGAATCTTTTAACCTCTTTGAGGTCATTCTATTTACTGGTCTCAAATTAGAATGATACTTGCCCTCTTAACTATCCCTGGAGATGGCAATAAGATAAACAGAAAAATCTATGGAAATGTGAGGTTTCCAACACTCCTCCAAGCCAGAAGGGAGGAGGATCTTCACATACTACAACTTTCAGGGCCCTTACCCCATTTCTTAAAATTTACCCAGAAAGAAAAGTCACAGGTCCCACTGCAAGCAAAATCTCCTGAAGAATGTTTCCTGGAACCTACCTGTGCCATTTGTCAGGTTTCAGTTACAAGATTTCAGGGAAATCTTGAAGCAGAAAACATCTTTCAATAAGCAAACAAAGTAACAAAGAAATAAGAATGTAGGTAGAGCCAAAACATTTCTAAAGGTTTTCCCCCAAACACGTCCCTCTTTCTTGTTCTGCTCTTCCCACAAAGCCCACTTTACCCAGCCTGGGACAATGATTTCTTGGACAAGTCAATTAAATCTCCCTCCTATTCTGAAATCTCAACCTCCCTTTATTACCAAGACAAGGGTAGAGTTAATTATTTGGTAAACTTCTCACTAAGCTTTGTTTTTGATGTGTGCCAAGCTGGGAAATGAGGACTTTATTGTAAAAAGGAAGACATATTACATTTTTGAGGAAATGACAACCATCACTCTCTCTTTTTTTTTCTTGAGTTTGACAGTTTGTACAAGCCTTGCCTAGACAAGCTCCAAAAACATTAGTTTTAAATACAGAACATTCTTTTTATTCTCAACTAAAGTCAACTAAATATTTTTAATAGGAAGACTGTTCATCACTTAAAATGCACTTTAAAAGTATTCTCTAGTCTGTGTGCCTATGCCTTCTGCAGAGATGCTCAATGAAGATCACTTGAATTAAATGTTCTTTTATCCCTCCCTCCTCACTAAAGGAAACAAATTTGATCTAAATGTTGTCCTCTTAAAATGCTTCTAAGAACTAGGGGTCAACAGCGATTTTGACAGTAGCAGTAGCAGCAGCAGTAGTAGGAGTAACAGTGATAATAATAAAATTATTATAAGTGTGGCATCCCCACTTTGGTGCAGAAAGTTTGTTAATTAAAACTTAAAAGACCTTTCCCTTCCTGTCCCTCTGTGCAAGCGATACAGCTGCCCTTTTAGTATGTCTGGTTTACTCTTTCGATTTAGTTCTTGGAAAAGAATATATATATTTGAAAGAAGTTTTCTAGAAAGGAGGCTAATAATAGCAATACTTCGAAATATGTCGATGGACTTCCAGTCTATCAGAGGCACATTTTCTAGAGCAAGGGAGGCTGAAACGCGAGAGGAGGTGGTAGTGTGATCGCTAGGCGGCCAACTAGGAGTGGGAAGAGGTATCTTTAGCTTGAGGAGAGGCTGCGGGTTGGAAAAGGGAGACCGTGTCTGCTCCAACGCTGTGGAGGCAGCGTGGAGTGGGTGAAGTTCCCCGCGCCCCAAAACCGGGGCTGGAGGAGGAGGTCTATCCGCTCTTCCTTTCTCCCTCAGTCCCCGGGTTTACTCACTGGTCACTTCTGCAAAATTCGAGGAAGCAGAGACCTCCTCTCAAAAAGATTCCCACATTTTTTCGTGCCCTGACTTCAAATTCACAAGCTGCAGCCCCCTTAGAAAGACTCCGCCCCAAAGCCTAGGCTGCGGCTGCTTTTCCGTCCCTGGCCGGCCCTGCGTGTTCAGCTCTCCAGCGGCCTTGCGCGGTTCACACTCGAGTCTCCTGGCGGTGACATGCTCCTTTCAACCTTTGCTCCCCTCCGGCTCGCCGGCCCGCAGACGGCTCCTTCCCGATGAGCCAGCGCAGCTTCCCCGCCTCCTTCTGGAATAGCGCGTACCAGGCGCCGGTGCCCGCGCCGCTGGGCAGCCAGCTAGCCGCCGCGCACTCGGAGATGCCCTTCGCCACCGCCGACCCGTACTCGCCCGCGGCGCTGCACAGCCACCTGCACCAGGGTGCGGCGGAGCCCTGGCACCACGCGCACCCCCATCACGCGCACCCGCACCCTCACCCTCACCCTCACCCTCACCCTCACCCTCACCACCCCTACGCCCTGGGCAGCGCCCTGGGTGCCCAGGCCGCCGCCTACCCGCGGCCGGCAGCGGTGCACGAGGTCTATGCGCCGCACTTTGATCCGCGCTACGGACCGCTGCTGATGCCCGCTGCCTCAGGGCGCGCAGCTCGCCTCGCGCCCGCCCCGGCACCCGCGCCCGGCAGCCCGCCCTGCGAGCTCTCCGCCAAGGGCGAACCTTCCGGCGCCGCTTGGGCCGCACCTGGAGGACCCTTCGCGAGCCCCACGGGGGACGTGGCCCAAGGTCTGGGCCTCAGCGTGGACTCAGGTAAGTCGGAGAGGGAGCTTGACAGACATAGGCCCCTCTTGTCCTATGCCTCACCCTGGACTGAACTCTGGACCCCCTTAGTTCTCTTTGGATACCCCAGTGACACTGTAGTGCGAACGTCTGCATGGCGGGGTTGCGTTTCAGTAGACAGATGACTCTGTGCCATCTGTGGGGGCAAGATAAGAATGTAGGACCCTGCCGTACCCTGATCGGTAAATATTAGAGGACTTTAAAATTTAATAAAATTTTATTAAATTTGTTGGAAAGATTCTAGCTCTGCGCTGTTCAGTTCTGTAGCCACTAGCCACGTGTATCTGCTGAGCACTTGAAATGTGGCTAGGCCCTACCGGATGTCTCTGTAAGTGTATAATACATTCTGGATTTAAAAACTTTGTCCCAAAAAATAGTAAAATTCATCTCCCTAATATTTTTATTGATTGCATGTTGAATTATTTTAAACACTGCATATTGGATGTATTGGGTTAAATAAAATATGTCACTAAGATTAATTTTCACCTGTTTCTTGTTACTTTCCTTCAATGTGGCTGCTAGAAAAATGTGGCTCCCATTGTGTTTTTATTGGACAGCGCTGATCTAGAGTAACTGCTAAGAGTAGTTTAAAATTCTCTACATCTTGGGGAAGGTGAGTCTTATTACCTAGTGACAATTATAAGGAAAGAAAAATACGACTCTGATATCAACTTAATTGCCAAATTAGATAAATCTCTTAAAAACGTAAAACTTAACTAGAATACGGTTTAAAAGATAATATTAAGTTTCTGACTTAAAGAGTTGAATTTGGAAGGTACATTCAAATAAGGGTTTACTTTTTTGCTTGCTTTAGTTTTAGGACAAATGAAAAAAATAGTTATAAATGCAATCTTTGGCATGTAGTCTTGCCCACTGCTCCTTCCGTCAGGTGAAGGTTTGACATTTCTGTTGACTTTGCTTTTACTTTCATTCATGCTCTTTAGATGAATTCTGTGACTTTCACAGTAAGACAGTGGTGTTTGTCTTTCTCTTTCCTTAAATATCTTGTGCCTTCCTTTCTCTCCTCTCTCTCCTTTTCTTCTCCCTCTCTTTCTTTTATTTTCTCTCTGCTTTCAGGTTTGCAGCCTCAGGACAAAAGCAAGGATCTGTACTGGTTTTAGACAACCCACCTTCTCCCCTGTAGGTCTCTGCCTAGCGCACTTGGTGACACTCAGAGCTGAATCGAGTGGGTTTGTAACAGCTTCTGATCTTGGTTTGCAGCTCGTCGTTATTCCCTCTGTGGTGCATCCCTCCTGAGCTGATCTGCTGACCCAGGGTTCCCCTTACCTTTCCCTTCCGACCAGCCAGGAGGCTCGGCAACTGTGCCTCTCACGTCAAGGATGAGGACACGGGGGAAGGCAGAGACTTCAAACTTCTCCGTGTGTCAGGAAAACCAAAACACATATCTCAGAAATTTCGTCTAAAAATAATTCTTTCTGCCAAAACAGCAGATCCGAAGACTCTGATTACATTTAACAGCTTTTGGACAAATCGCTGGAAGTATCTGTGGTGAGATCACTTAGGTGATATAAGATATTTTTGGAAGGAGGGAAAGAAAAAGAGACTTTTTGGTGTGAATATTTTTTATGCTGATGTGAATTATTTCATTAAGTAGTGTGATCATAGCACTACTGATGTCAGTATCTTCAGATTTAAAATGTTATTTGTATTTGCATTGAAGACTGTGGTAGAGAAGTAAAAAAGAAGCCAATTCCTTCTTCCTCACCTCTGTAGCCTCCAGCTCCCTTCCTACCCACTCCCTCCCTACCTCCGCCCCTGCCCCCCAGCCCCCCAGACAGACACAAAGACACACTTTTTCCTTTGGATTATGAACATGGAAGCCTCAGCCTGAATGTGAGTGGCAAGTGGCTTATCTGGAGCCACCTGCCCAAGTCTTATTGAAATGCAGCTGTTGTGGGACAACTGTTGAAAACTCCAGAAATACATCGACCAAGGTGGCACTTCCCAGTGTTTGGCACAACAATTGCAATTGCACTGGATATATTTTATATGTGTGTGTATATATATATCATATTTTTTACAAGGAACATTTTACGATGAAAGAAGAAACCCTTCTCTGCCTTCTCTCCCACAAATTCTGCCCCTTGTTCTAATCTCCTCTGGATAAAAAAAAAAAAAAAAAAACAAGAGACCCTAACTGTCTTCATGAAGAACTAGGAATCAGCACAAGGAGAAGGAATGTTCCATGGAGTCTCCGATACCTCGAATATTTTTCTTAGTCTCTATGGTCATGATTTGGTCACTTTAGTAGTGGGACAGGGAAAGGGGTCTGTGTGTGGGCAAAGCTAAAGGATATGAGGAAGAAGAAACAAACATTAAAGATAATCTGTTTACTACAAGGTCGCTGTGTTGTTTCATAAAAAGAAAATAAATGTCTTAGTTTTTCTCTAGAATAAAATAATTTATAGAAGATCTGATGTCAGAAAGTAATACTACTTGATATTTTGTGTGTGCATATGTGTGTGTGTATTATTTTCAGGAAAAGAATTATTCTTAAATTCTAGACTCTTATGACAGTAGAGTTGTCAAGATAAAAAGTGTCTTTGAAATATTGGCTATCTTTATATTTTAATAAGCTAGGCTAAGAATCCAAACCTACCACTAAAGGAAAAAAAAAGATTACTAAGAAATTAATGGTTTTCTCTTTATTTCCTCATGACACCAAAGTTACTCATGTATCTCATTGAGGGAGATATTTTGTGTTATGCCCAAATTGCCCTTTAGATTGTTAAAGCATAAAAATATTAGTTCAAATCTTGACCTTCATTTGAACATGAGAGGCAAATATAATTTATCTTGAATAATAGTCTCAAGAGTTGGGGGAAGTTAAGGGACCTTACTCAGCATGGCTTAGCAAAGTTACTCATCATGTCTTCTTCCTATCATGTTGGTAGCTGTGATGTAGATTACAATCATTACAAGGGCCTATTATTGTTTTTGCTCAGATGGAAGGTACTATATTATTATACTGCACTAGATGTGATAATAGTAGTAACAACTAATGTTAATTACTTATACACCAGACACTAGTCTGAAGGCTCTCTATATAGGTCAACTCATTGAACCCTCATAAAAACATTTTTATATTTATTATTATGATCCCCTTCTTATTGACAAAAATCTGAGGCTCGCAGAGGAGAAATAATTTTCCCAGTCATGTAGTTAGTAAAGTGGTAGAGCCAAGATGTCAACCCAGACAGCCTGGGTACAGAGACTACACTGTTATCCACTGCAATAACTGCCTGTCCACTTCTGACTTGTCTTTGGCTTCTCAACTTTGGACTTAATTTCTCCTCCCTAATCGATGGATAAGGAGGGGGAGAGGCAGGGCAGCAAAGACTGACACACTGTAGAACTTATAGAATCCCAGGTCTCAAAGGAACACTCATAGGACATTGTCCAGACTCCTTTGTTAGATTTCACTACCTGTAGACCAGTCACTCAGTTGAAGATTTCCATTCTTCTCCAAGAGGGAATTATTATTGCTTCTCTTATTAATTCATTTTAGTATTTAATTAGCCTTCACTGCTCTGAAGCTCTTCACAGCCAACCAAACCAAGTTGTATAAGAGTTAGCCTGAGGTTTGGACTTTGAAGCAATAACTAAAATTAACTTTGGACTTCTCTGTGGATTTTTTTAATCCATGTTCCATTGGCATGGATTACTGCAGCATACAAGCATAAATAAAATGCATTAAGTTCCAGCTTTTTAGAAGTTGCCACTGATTATGCAGTGAAAACAGAAAGCACAGCAGTGCATCCTTTGCTAGACATCTCCAAGTAGTCCTCAGCAAAAAAAAAAAAAAAAAAAAAAGGCTCTTTATCTGTGTCCTACCTGCACCTGTAGTAGCACTTTCAAGTTTTCTGATTGGAGTCTACAGGGAGCATTTTTCCCAGCCATGAGGTTCTGATTACTGAAACCACTCTCCTGAACTGCATCTAACCTGAATATCAGGTTGCTGGTGAGGAGACTCATTCACTGGAACTGGCCTTTGGGGCAGCCCTGAACAGACCATCCAGAGTGTTGAGTGGGGGTCCAGTGACATGGCCCATAGGACACATGGAGCAGAGCATTTCCATACACGTTACATGTTCCTAAAGTAGAAATGCAAGATGACTTAGAACTGTAATGATTCAGTCCTGTGTAATAGCATCAAAGAGAACGTTGGTGAACCAATAGCCCTAGCTGACATTCTTTAGGCCCACCAAGTCAGGCAAAATACGAAGTCCCATGCCTGTCTTGCTCATATTCATGAAACTATGCAGATTAGAGAAGATTCCAGTAGTTGAAAAAAAGAGGACAGGTAAGGAAATGAGACTAGAGAAAAGGATGACAAGAAAAGGCAAACATGACGTTTTTACATACATTACACCTGGTTGGGGGCCTGTGAGAAGATTACAATCTCCTCTAAACATCCCGATTGGCACTGGTATCCTCATCCACAGTTTTTCCTTTGTACTTGGCCTCAGCTGGGGGAGAGGTGATGAAAAGGGGAGAGACAGCTCTCTGCCACCAAGTAATCCTTTTGCCGATTGCCCTCTGGCTGAGAACTCAGTCACCCAACTACAGGGAACTCTATCTGTTCTACTCCTTTAGTTTAAAGGAGTTGCCATCCTGTTTCATTTCCCCTTTGAAGTTCTATTTCAATGGGTGGCAAATTCTAGCAATGACTTAAGATTGACTTGGGCCTGGATAGGAGGGAGGGTGGGGGTGGTGGGTTTTGAGGCTCAGACTTCCTGGCTGGAAGCTTCTCTTGCCACTCTTTCTGGCTAAGTACTGAATTTTTCTCTGCCCTTTTACATCAGAGAGAAACAACTGTTAATGTAACCTTAACCTCCAGTCTGCTTGAAATCACAAACCCTGCCTCGATATGCAGGCACCCATACATCTATCAAAATAAACAAGAGGCTCTTTTTTGTAAGCACTTTGCTTTTGTTACTTTAGAGTTCAAGGAGATAAAAAATAAAACGTAGACAAGCTGCTTTCCATATAAATGCCATTCCCATAAATTGCATTTTAAAATGTAATTCATTAGGTGTCAAAGCATGGAAGAAAAATTGGAGGATATCTGAAAATACTTAAAATAAATGAAACAAAAACATGAGATTCCTTTTATAAAGCTGCTTTAACATTAAGTCTGTTGATAATTTGCATGCAAATAATTCACATTTTGATTGAACTCGTCAAAGTCTTTGCTCTATAGATTCCATTCTTCCTTGCAAGATTTTTAGGATTTATTATTCATTGCCTATTACATATTCCTAAAATCTGGAGAAAAGAAATAACATAAAAGCAAATGCAGCTGCTGTTTGTACATAACTGAAATTTTGATATTTACATAAACAACAGGGTTAAGTAAAAATAAATTTCACATTTTCTCAACACCAGCTCTCCCTCATCTCCCATGAATAAATGAAGCTCTAATAATACAAGTACAGTATCCACACAATAGAATCTATCTACAAATATCACACACACACACACACACACACACACACACACACACACAGGCCTAAAGAGAAATCAGAGACACCGAGCCCGCAGACAGGCACAGACATAAATGATTATTCTCACTTGACAGACCAACTGTACTGCTCTTTCCTTCTAATTCATTCTAGCCCCAGAGGGCTGGATCAGGAGAAAGACACTTGATAGCTGCTGTTTCAGTGGTTGAAATATTTGTGAAGTTAACGCATAATCTGAAAGCAGAAGCTAATAAATTATAGGGTGCTAATTGGAACTGGAGTGGAGTTGTCAATCATGATATCCTAAACACAGAGAGACCCTCATAACCTAAAAAGGCAAGGCAGCCTTCAGGAACAGCTCCCATTCGTTTCCAGCCTTGACTTCCAATCCAGCAGAAACATTGCATACAGAGTGGCCACTGGCAGAGTCGGCAGAGGTGATTCTGCTAATCAAAGCTCACTTTAAGAAGACAAATTTGCTTTTAGGGGGAAAGATAATTCTACTGAAGAATTAATGTTTTGAGAAGCATATTTTTTAGAGAAATATATACTGAATCGACTAGAAATGTTTTGGCAAAACATTACCTTTTATTTGGAATTTTTCACTTTAAAAAACAAGTTTGATTCAATAAGAATCAAAAGTTCTCCACGAAATAGTCTCATGTCTACTTCAAATTACAGTATTTCTATGAGATTTTCAATATACTCTTATAAAGCTAAGCTCTTGAAAACAAAAATAAAATGTCCAAATTTCCTCTGCTTTACTGGAATTCATTTATTTCACCTAGAAAAGCAGCAGCAGCATATTTCTTATTGCTTCATTTTGTTCTTAGAATCTTCTAGTAAGCTCTCATTCAGCTTATCTCTCAGCGTTTCAAAACAAAGTGATTTTGCTCAAACTCTCCTCCATTGTCATCATTATTTCCATCTCCTATCAAAACACCACAAATGAGTAAATATGTAATCATCATTACATATGAGACATTTAGATGAAAGGTAAACTAAACTTTGGAAGACAGAACTAAAAAAATTAGTTTTCTGAATCCTAATCAATAATTGCATAACTCTAATGATCTAGTTACCAATTAGAAATTTTAATCAACATTTATCTTTAGAGTACATTAGTCTTTATGTGTATTTACAACCACTAAAATATTCCATTTACCTTATAATTTGGAAGTTTCTTTAGAATATTTCAAATATCTTCACTTAGGAAAAGCAAATTAGGTACCTTAAAATTCTAAACACACACTTGCTCAAAACAACAATTATAATTAATGGGAATATCATGAGCTTCTTTCTTTTCCCACTAATTCTCATTACTATAGGCTTGCCCTTACTTTTGGCAACTACATTTTTGGCCCTGTTCTCATAATTGTATGATTGAGAAATGGTATGGAAAACAAAACAAAACAAATTTTGTTATTGGTGTTTATTTTTACTAGGTACAATCCTATTTATATTTTCTTCTCGTGCATTTTACCCAAGTGTAATCTATCCCAGAAAACAACTGGATATTTCTTCCTTTAGTATCATGTGATTTTTTTTTCATTATACCTGCTTTTATGTAGAATTTTTTGATGTATCTGGAAGTATTGCCTGAAAGTTCAATGCTATTAGTATTATTCCACCTTTGTGGAGTGTGAAATCTCTTTTTCACCTCAGGCACTTTCTCTTTCACTCTCAGAAACTGAGAGAAGGTCATTGACAGACAGATTCTGGTAAAAAAAAAAAACAAACAAACATAGAGAACAGAGCTTATGATATTTGTTCTTCCCTTGTTCAAAGACTTCTTCTAAAAACACATTTCTACTTGTATCTTTTTAAAGGAGTAAGAAAAGGATTAGAAAAATGTCAGCCTTATATCCTGAGGGAAAACCATGATGACGTTGTATTTAATTAGAATTGGTGAGAAGGAAAATTATTCACAATTTTACACTTAACAGTTCCAAACTATCAAATTAATAAATAAAAAATGATAATACTGGTACTATCATCTGGCATTGAAGTCTGGGATATATGGTTATTTTATATTTAAGAAATATTGTGATAAATAGGACTGAAAAATTTTAAATCTACCATTGGGATACTGCCATCTCCCTTTTTATTCTTGAGATATAAAGTGTATTGAAACTATAAAAAAATAAACAATGTTTCACAACTATAAAGTGAAGCAAGCTGCGGGTAATATTGGCTATGGGTTTTAGGAGAATAAGACAGAGTGTAGGTATCACTGAATCTCCCCATGTCACAGAACAGAAACAAGGCAAGACATTAAATTAAAATGAAACAAAATTATATAGTTTAATAGTTTATATTTTTCAGATTATAAAAGCTTTTGACTATATTTTTTACTGCTATTTTAGAGTGCATATTTAACTTTTGTCACTGCCTTTATTAGAAGAATTTCTAATTCAAACTCAGTAATTACTCTTTACTCCCCTTCTTACTATAAACAGAAAAGTTCTAAAAGTGACATTATAGAAAATGCTTTGCATGTTGTCTTTTCATTTCCTGATCTGGTCCTTGTGCTTTCTTGTCCTGTGTGTCTATAACAATGTTCAGAATAAAATCAGAACTATCCGGACTCAGTCTTCAGAAGGACATCAAGCTCATCATCAGACAATACCAGCACACTATCTAGAAATTACCCAAGTACCTAAACACGATTCTTCTAGTTGACTGTTACTCTGGAATAGAGCAGTCTGCAATATTTGTCTCATATTCCATAGAAGGTTCCTTGTAAATTCCTGCCTCCTACTATATTAGAGAACCTTCACCCTAAGTGCCCTTATCCAAATGCTATCTATTCTTCAAAGTCTAGCTTAAGATCTACCTCCTCCACAAAGCCTCATCTCCACACCAGGCACAGAGAGTGGTCTCACTCTTATCAGAACTTGTAACTTCTACCATCTATACCACTTACTTGGCATTTATTACATAACGACTTGTGACACAAGTTCAGGATTTAAGAGGTTGCCCTGAAGTTCATCTTGTTCACTTGTGACTTACAATACTCTTTACCCTTAACTAGGCAGTAAGTACATTGAGCAGGTACCACTAACTGTTGTGGGGAAAAACATACACACACAAATTGTTGCACTTAATTTTTAAATTTTATTATGTACAAACCAAGGCAAAATATAGGTTGATTTGAGTTTTAGACTACAAGTTAAAAAAAGAAAAACTGTCTGAAAGCCTGCTTCAGTAAAGAAAATCTTATTAAAAGGAGTGTGGAGAGGTTCTGTCACTTTTAGTAGGAGCCAAATAGTGTCAAATATCCTTTTCCTGCACTTGTATCCAGATCCTCAATCTCTGTCTTCTGTTCAAGGACATCCACTTCAACAATTATCCTCTCTTATTCTTGTATCATTACTTTCCCCTCTTCACTGGATAATTCCCGATAACATAAAACAGACTGTAATATTTCCTATTAAAAAAAAAAAAGCCTCCTTGACCCCATTACTCCAGTTACTAACTCATCTCTCTGTTCCTTTTAAATGGAAAAATGCCTTAAGGGAATCATCTTCTTGCTCTCCCCACTTACTTTTCCATTTTCTCTTATATCCACTCTAATTTAGCTTCCACCACACACACACTTGTCAAGGCCATCAGCTCCATATGAAAATCAATTTTCAGTAGTCCTTTTACTTGTCTCATTAGTTAAGATATCCTGATAAACAGATACCAAGACACATACCATGCACACGAGGCCTTATTCATATGTTCTAGCAAAAATACTACATCTGGCATAGCAACTGCCACCAGGACTACATTCTCCAGGATTCACCCAGTTTCTATAGTGCTCTGGTGAATTAAATGGAGATGTAGAAACCATAAACCCCACCACCTTCAGATCTTTAATGGTGGCACTAATCATTGTCATCCTCCTGGGATTTTATTTTTTACTGACTATTGCTGGCCAGAGGAGAGAAGGGAGGAGGTCATTAGTTTCAGAGGTTTCCACTTGGCCTTCCACACCATGATATATTTTAAGCCACAAGCCAAGCATCCAATGATCCAATCACTAAGTACGTTGATCCAAATCACACATTTGAAGAGTAGGGAAATGACCACTGTTGGGGCCATGGACCCAATGGACACATTGTAGGTTAGACTTTAGCCAAAACTCAATTAATATCTGGCTCCATAAACCCCACTCTAACGGAAGTAGGCTACGATGATGCTTCAGGTCTCTGAAAACCAGTGTCAACTGAGATCCTGTGTCCAATAGTCTGAGGTGCCTGGGAATTTCCCCTTCCCCAAGACACAATCACTAAAGGAACTGGCCATAGTTCTTGTAGGGGAAATCATTACAATATATACTATAATGCTGTTACTTTCTACCTAGGACCTGACCACTTTTTCAGTCAATGGGTTATGGATCTGAAAACGCTCAGATCTAGGATTTGAGCAAGGATCAAGGATCATAGGATTTGAGCAAGGAGCAAGGATCATAATTTTTATTGGAATGACCACACCAGCCTCCTCCTCCTCCTCCATTTTTGCCGTTTTCTGATTGTAGATGTTAAACTAGCTGCCAATCTGTTTTGCCCTAGGAACAACATGCTTTTTAAACCATCTCCATAACTTTCTATGGTCAATCCCATTGACTGCCTCTCCATCATTATATGGATGGGACTCCTCGGGCTCCTAGTGCAGACATTTAGCCCCCATTATTTCAAGGCTGTGTCATGCCCATGGATGTTAACAAACCCACATCTGGATGGCCTCTCCTACCATCAGCTCTGGCTTGCAAAGCAGGCTATCACTGAGTAGTAGGAAGAATGGAAGTTACCACTTATGGAGAAGGCTGCAGGAGAGAGGATTCATTTTGAGAGGTGGGGTGGCAATGAGAGGTTCAGTTTGGGATATGTTAGTTTTGAGATGATTGTTAGAGATCCAAGGGGAGAAGCTGAGTATGAAGTTGGAGAGGGGATTAAGAGGTGTCCAGGATGAAGAGTCATCAGCATGTAGATGAGGCTAAAACTAGCCATGAGCTTAGATCTACTTAACCAGTAGTAAATTAAATAAAGAGGAAGTCCAAGGATTAAGGCCAGAGTCATTCCCATGTTTGGACATTGGGGAGCTGAGGAGAGACCTACAAAGAAGACTAAGAAGGAAGGGTTTAAAAAGTAGTAGGAAAATCAAGAGAGATTGGAATCCTGGAAGGCAAGTGAACAAAATGTTTGAAGGATAGATTTATGAATTGTGTCAAATGTTATTCACAAGTATGGTAACCATATGTCCTAGTTTGCCTGGGATAGTCCTAGTTTATGTCACACAGTTCTTGATTATTTTTTAGCTTACGATGCCTGCATAATTGGACCTCCAGTAACATTCTCTCCTCCCTCACTTTACTCCTGATCTTATTGGTGCTGTTCCTTATGCAGGCCAAGCATGTTTGCATCTCAGGGAGGGCTTCTGAAGTTACTTTATCTTCTACTACATATTCTTATGACCCATTCTTTTACTTATTTCAGGTCTTTCCTAAGTATCTCTTTATCAGAGTGGCCTTCCCTGGCTACCCTATGTTAAATAGCAACTACTCTCTCTCTCTCTCTGTCTATATCTTGTCCCTGATACCTATTTCTATTAACTGTCAGCATCCTCTGTCATGCCATATATGTAATTTTTGTCAGATGCATTTTGTTTATTTATCATGTCTGCTTCCCAACTAGAATGCTAGAAAGAGACCTCTATCAAGGCAGAGACTTTGCTGTATTTATTACTCTATTCCAAGTGCCGATACTTCCTGCATAGTAAGCACTCAATAAATATTTATTGTGAAAGAATGAATGAATGTGTAGATCTACAAGGGAGTGGTAAACCAGAGCTAATTCATCCTAAGAGTTTTTGTTTGTTTGTTTGTTTTTGTTTTTGTTTTTGCAGCTATTAGGAATTTTTAATGATAAGGGGGAAAACATATGCCATCATGTTAAGTGGAAAAAAAAAAACAAAACTAGGAGAGATACAATTACTCCTCCCATGACAATAAGCTCACATTTAAGAAGAAAATAAAACAAAAAGCTGGAAGAAAATATCTTAAAATACTCACAATAGAATTTGGGTGGTATATTTTGGACCCTTGAGTCTTCTTGTTGTGAAAAACCCTATAAAGACTGGGTAGGTAATCTGATTCAGGCACCCCATAGCCCTGACCAACTATAAAACACAAAGTTAGACTGGTTTTATTTTACCAAGAGGAGAGGATCAAAGAGAAGTATACCTAAAATTTAACCTATCTCCATAAAGGCCATTCTGAGGATAAAAGGTGGGTTTGAGACAGGGGAGAAACTGATAATGATAAAATAAATTTTTGCCTCTTTTAGCATATGTTCACCACCATTTCAAGGGCTTCCAGAATTTCAGGTCCTATCTAAGTCTGATCTTAATCTCAAAGCAGTCCTCCAACTTCTATAGTCTGTCTAGGTCTTGGGACATGACTCAGCATCAAAAGAATCCTTTTGAATCCCCTTTGGCATTAGACCAATTTTCTGGCATTCCTCCTATGAGCTACAAGTGAGGACTTGTGCAATGTGTTAAAAAAGGATGATGAGAAAATCAGCCAATTAATCCATTAAACATGAATACCTACTTTGACTTAGAGAAGATACAAAGGGTTAGAAGACACCACCTGATCTTCAGAAAGCTGGAACTTCACTTAAGTAGGTACAATAACATAGAAATAGGATGGAATTACATGTAGTTACTTCCAAATGAGGAGTAAAGACAAGAAAGGCAACAGTAATTCTGAGAAGGGAAAGGGAAGAGGGTTAGGGACAAGCTTTTCTAAAAAACTGGAATATACTCCGATCCTAAAGAATGAGTGAGATTTAGATAAGCAGAGAATGGGTGAGGAGATTTCAACAGGACAGGGAAAACTGGAATAGATAAGCCACATAGAGTATATCTGGGGCCAGGGATGGGCTCTTTTCTCAAAGACATGTTCAATAAAGCTTTTTTATCAGAATTATATCAACATGTTAATTTTACCTAGGTAAATTTTTGTTCAGTTGGCAATGTTAAATCATGAACAATGTATTTATTTTTTCAACTTACATACTTTCCTTATGGATTATTACAACTCCTTGAACAACTTAAAGTGAAGATTAGATTTATTCATCAACTTTTGTATATATATATATTTTTTTAACCAATTATAGCTTCTGCCTTTGGGAGTCATTATTTCTCCCAAGTCTAATATTACCAGGTCATATTTTGCAGATAAAAAATTTGTCAATAAGATTCTGTACCTCTGTTACATTTCAGTGAAAAACACGTTTTAACAAGTGCCATTTTTAGCCACTGCCAATTTTCTTCCTCTTGACTACAAAATCTAATTTTCACAAATTAACTTATAAGTTAACTTATAAGTTTTTAATATTACCAGTCATTTGTATTTTAAAAATTACTTTTATCTGTAATAAATTTTACCTGTGAGATTTGAGCCACTATTTTATTTAGCATTACATATTTCTACCAATATTATTTATTATGAGTTATAAAAAAGACTACTAATCTGCACTTACATTTTAGCTGAAACATGATATTTTATGGGCTGTTCTCAGATATTCTATAGATTTATTTATTGTTCAAAGTGTAATGTAAAAGCATTGTACTAAAAATCCAATTCTACATACTTCTGATCTCTTTGTGTTTTTCAGAATAAAGGTTCATAGCACTGGCACAGCAAAAGTCCTGGTAGCAAGCAACAGAAACCGACTCTGGCAGATTTAACATTTATTAAAAGGATATAGGGGTAACTCACAGAATCCCTGGGAGGGCTTGAGAACCAGACTCCGGCCGGAAGCAATGGCTAGAAGCAGACAGCAGAACCGGTCAGTCTGGTTACCCCAGCTGCCAGAGGCACCAAACTGCAGACTCTGCTCTGCCAACTGTGTTGGCCCTGGACTCTGCAGTCCTGCCAGACCAACTGCAGTTGCCACCATCACCAGAAAGACGCTGTGATCCCTGTTTCTCTGCATCCTCAGCTCTCAATTAGAAGCCTGTGGTAGATGTGTCTGTGTGGTGGGGGCCAGGTCACCTGCCTGCGTTCTTGCAGCAAGGGATCCTGGAGGAGCAAATGGAACACAGTTCCTACCCAGAAGATGAAGGTAGAGGAATTCCCTAAAACAGGAAGGGGTATCATATGCTAGGCTATCAAGAAGAATGATAAATGCCCTTTAGAGGGTCAGAATAACAGAGAAAATATCCTGTCTTGTTCAGTGGAATTACAAATGTGGCAGAGTAGCCACAAATCCTGGATCTTTACTTGGAGGTCGTTCACCACAGAATACATGGACTTCCCTGCATTCTTCACCATACAGCCAATAATCTGTGAAGATTCTCAGACAGTAGGCAAGTTTTAAAATGAACTAAATTATCCGAGGTAGAAGTAGATATGTGTCCCTCTTTCGTGGTAGATTTTCGCAAATGTTAGAATCAAAATGTTTTCTGTATATCTAGCAAGCATCCTGTATGCTGCAACTGAATAACACCCAGAATGCTTTCATTAGTGTTGCTATTAGAGCAGTTGAGGCTTTCAGATTTAAATGAGTAGCTGCAAAAAAAAAGAAAAAAGAAAAAAGAAAAAAAATTTGCTTAAAATCATAGTGTTTCTCTGAAGAATTTTTTAAATAGTTCTCATTAGGTATTTATTATTTCATGTCGTTGCTAAAAATCACAGAGCTTGAATTAACATTGTATAATCATTTACATTTAATTTTAAGGACAATTTGCTATTAAATGTAATCTTAAGTACTTTATATATAAAATAGATATGGCAAATAAAAAGAATCTTCATATTAGCTAATCTCTATAACAGCGCACAAGTCACAGAGCGATTTTCATACAACCCAAAGATCGCAGAATGCTAAACTTCAAGATTTAGAGATCTTCATGGTCCTATTTTAAATATGACTGAAGCTGCTGTTCAAAACCTTCAAAAAACAAAATATTTTAGAATAGACATTAAAGATAATATCTTATTACAGCAATAGCTTTCCAAGAGATTTCTCATGTCATAGGTGCTAGTTCCTTTGGTATGTGTAGAGTGATGTAGTCATTTTCTTGGTCCCTTTTGGAATAATCTGTAGTTCAGTCGGGCTTCTGAGCACGTTTCTCATCCCCCTTTTCCAGGTCCTTACTTTGTCTCTAACCATAGACCACGATGCTTCTTTTACAGCCCAGACTGAAGGTTGGACAATGGTAAAGGATGAGGGACACCAATCTCCCTTCCAGACTCATGAGTCTCCCTAAGCTTTCCAAACGCTCAGTGGTGTGCCTCGGAATTTTGCTGAAGTTTAGACAGTTGGTATGGAGATTGTCAGAACTGAAACCAAGTGGCTTTCGGAACCAAGATTAAAATCCAGGAACTCTCCAGCGTTAATTCAGACCACCACAACATCTATCATTCTCCATGGGTTGGTTTTCTTTCCGTGACTACTTAATGGGAGTGTTTATTTCAACTCTGCATTTCTCAAACAGAGTTATTAATCAGACCCATCTCCATATCCACTGTGAGTGAGACAGGCATAGTTCAGGCTTTCAGGCTTGCCAGGAGGGCAGTAAGCCACTTGTTTTTCTTGGCAGATACCTTTGTCTGCATGTGGTTCCTTCTCTTCTTTCCTCAGACCACACGATTCAGATTCCTTGGAGCCTAGAGGACCCTCAGAATTATCTTCACCTTGGCTACATTCTGTAGCAAGTACCATGTAGTTTAACCCTTCTTGGTTCTTGGTTTCCATTAAAGCAACTGATGTGCCATCACCCAAATTCAAGCAAATCATGTTGCCATTTTCATCTGTAAAAAAATTATTAAAGTTATTCTAGCATCTATTCTATTTCCTTTATTTGTAACGTACAGGATGTCTGAGAATTATAACACCACCAACTTTATACATTGGTTCAGCAAACATTTATGAGGACCGCTAAGGGAATACAGAGATAAATAAGACATGTTTCCTGTCTTCGAGGCTATTGCAGTTCAGTAGGGAGCAGATATGATATCACAGGAGATGACGTGCACTATATAAAGGAATATATAAAATGTGGTGAGAGCGCAGAGCTGATTAACTCTCCCATACAGGTAGAACAATTAACTCCTTTGTGATAAAAATTAAGTGGCCCTAAGATGCCCTTTTGGTCTAAAGTGCTTATCCTTCCCCCTTGCCACCAGAGCTAAAATATCTACCTTTAAAGAAGAATTCTTTTTTAGATTATGTAATATAATCATTTATTTAGATAATATTTATTGGATGCCTAGTGCATGCCAGGCCGTGTTTTAGGTATTGATGGCACAGCAATGAATGAAACTTGTTTGTTCTTTGGTTTACGTTCTAATGGGGGGAGACAAACAATAAATGAGTGTACAACTAAAGCTATGTCAGGTGGTGATAAGTGCTATAAAGGAAAATTCAGCAGGAAAAAGGACAAGAAAGTAACAGTGGCAGAGGGTTGCTATTTTAGATAAAGTGTTAGCAAAGTCCTCTCTAAAATTCAAGTCGGGACCTGAATTAAGTGAGAGAATTCACCATGTGGTTATCTTAGGAAGTAGATTCAAGGGAGAGAGAACAGTAAGAACTAGGGTCTGGAAGCAGGAGCATGCTGAGTGTGAACTGAGGAACAGCTAGGCAGCCAATATGGCTGGCGCTCAGTTGTCCCCCTGATATAAGTAGCATATAAACTATCAACACTAATTAGCAAATTTAAAACTTGTATATTTATGATCTCTAAGGATGAGATTCTCCAGGGAATGGACACAGGACTGGCAAGGATAAATGGAAAATGACATGAAATGTAATAATAATTATTGTTATTCACACTTATAGAGTACTTCCTATGCATCAGGTGCTTTTCTAAGCTCTACACTTACATTAACCCATTCTTCTATTAAGTAGATACTATCTCCATTTAACGTATGAGGAAATTAAAGCACAGAGGAGTTAAATAATTTGTCCAAGATCACACAGCTGGAATTTGAATCTAGACTGTCTGGCTTGAGTCTCTGTCCTCATTTTCACCCTCCACAAGGCGAGGACAGAGTTGTTTCCTTGGTAAGGAGGACCCACGTGGTGGGCAGTGTGCTCTACAGGGTCCTTGAGTTGCACAGACTCGGACACACATGTGTGTGGTGTAGGAGTGGCAGCAGAAAAATGGGCAGCCAGAGGGTAATTGATCCTCTTCACAATTACACTCATATTATTTTGTTTTTCTCTACTTAAAGGCTGACTTTCTTACTTAGAAAAGCATAAGAATTCCTGCTGAAACCTAATAGCAGAGCTTCTGAAACATTTCACAAAATTCTAGCCAATCGAGAAGATAAATATACACTGTAAAATAAATATACAAATATATATTGTGGGAATTGTTTTTTATCCACACTTTCCGATCTCTGTGTTGTATAGTACCTGGGTAAAAAAGAAAAAAAAATTACAATCAGAAATATTATTGTCCTTTCATGAAGTGTATTTGAAAAATCAGAAATATTTCAGCAGATAGATAATGGTCTTTTCCTTTTTTCTCCTCACATCTTCTGGCTTGAGAGCATCCAACTGTGTGGGTGGGGCCTGCTGCACTGCCAATCTTCCGTGCTCAGCCCTAATGTACATCCAGGTTGGGTTTATTTGGAATGAATTTGAAATTGAAATATGGGGAAAATGAAATAATTTCAAAGGACTAAGGGAAGTATCATGTACCTTTTTTTTTTCCTGGTGGAATTTAATGGATCTATTTACCAAATTCCAAACCTGATACAAAGATTATTTTATTCTAAGAGCTTGTGAATTACTGTCACTACTCTGTATTATTAGGTGCTGACTTTTCTCAGCAGATCCCCCCTCCACCCAATGCCAACAAACAGGATGGCCAAGTTACAGGCTCACAAGTTCTCTGGCATCATTTCATGTTCCTCTTCATTGTTCAAACATCATTATGGCATATTTCAAACCACATGAATAGTCAGAGAGTGTTGCAAAGTATCTCCCCTATAGAAATAACTTTATTAGATGCCAGGTTTGGTTAGTGCATAAGTGCTGAATATCTATGGAAGGATCTAAATATTATAATTATTGTCAATATGTACTAATAGCCATTGGGAAACTCATAAGAATAATTTGCTATATATGATAATAGCAATAGAAAATATCAAAAAGTGAGAGAAAGAAAGAAATGTTTAACTGTAAGTAGTCCAGTGGCCCAGATTATTGAGAAAATTAGGCGGTTCCTAAAGGGCTTAAAAAAAGTTAGGCTAAAGAAAAGTTTAGAATTTCAACAAAAACTTTAATCTGCAATATAGGTTGAGCTACTCATGTTACCAACTGCTTCACTGTCATAC
This sequence comes from Pteropus medius, assembly GCF_902729225.1. Taxonomy (NCBI): domain Eukaryota; kingdom Metazoa; phylum Chordata; class Mammalia; order Chiroptera; family Pteropodidae; genus Pteropus; species Pteropus medius. The sequence continues at coordinate 33,194,543 of NW_024340696.1, forward strand.
TTTTATCCTATTAAATAGCGTATTAGGAAACTTTCTAATGAAACACGATTTTTTTTCTTTGCTTATTGTTATTTGAGAAAAAAACTTTTATATAAAGCAAATAAATGATTTAAAAAAAAATTCTGGTGCCACATGTCAAAGAAAAATCATTAGCTAACTATTTCATTGGTTCATAGCACTTAGAGCAATATTTAGTAACTTGACCCTGGAAAGCTTTCAGCAATTAGTACATCTTCTTATTGCATAAAGAGATGGGGGGGGTTATGGGGGGACTGTTTGTTTATTTTTGTTTAAAAACTAACGAATGGAAAGCCTGCAGGTCAGACCTTAAAGCAGAGGTCCTGAACAAAGACAGCATGCACTCGGCAACCCTCTCTTTAAGAAGGAAATATTAAAATAAAGACTTCCAAGTAAGACGGGGTATTAACAGACGAGACATATGCCGGCTGACTGGCTATGTTTAGAACAGCAGAGGAGCATTTAGATTTGTTTCCTGTAGAACTCTCTGGGACTGATGAGGTGATGTTTACACAAATGTTTGGATGAAGTCACTGGGATATTTTTACTAGATGCCCAGATATGTTACTAATCTTCTCTCTCTATCCCCTCTCTACCCCATTAGGTCAGTAGGACCATGGAATAGGCATGGATTTATTGCTCCCTGTTAATTTTAATGCCTTTTTTATCTCTTTTCAAAAATGTCCTTCCCCCTGGCTTTCTTATCTTTTTCCATATCTCCGACAATAACAAAGAAGACAGATACTTCACTGACTTTGCTAAATATGCCCTTCAGTCTACAAAGTAGTATATGATTATTAAGTACATTTTCTTTTATTAAAAAGGTAATTAAGTTTAGGCTTGCTTTGAAGGGACTGTCCCATGACCGCCCTCCTTTTCAAATACGCAAACTCTGTCTTTCATTCTATTTTTTCTTTATTGTCTGCCACTTTTGTTCAGTCACATCTCAATTATCAAAATTTTTAGTCATTCCCACATCGCTTATTCCTTATCTTCAAAATTACATTCATTGTAAATAGCATAATGAGAATTTCCCTTTAACTAAAATTGCATGTCTGTCATAGAACAGAATTGCTTGTTTCTATTTAAATTATCAAAGTTTGGTTACATTTCCTGTTAAACTCTTCCTGTATCATTATTCTGCATGTTTATATCTGCTTCTCTATGTTTTTGAACACTATTTAGAATTTTAATTCAGTCTGCCCAAATAAATTTAATATAACCAGGATGAATTGGTACATCCTTTCTAGTAGGCCATGAGTAATGTTTTTTCACTATACCTAACTATGCACCACATTACTGGTAACAAACTAGGGTTTGTGCTGGCGGTTTCCTTACCCAGCTATGTCTCTGTGAAGGCTGAGAGCACAGGCTCTGGAATAGAGTCTGACTCCAACCCCACCTCAGCAGTATGACCATGGGCAAGTTGCTAAACTTCAGTCTTCACATCTGTAAAATGTGATAATAAAAATACCCACCTCATAGAGGTATTGTGAGGATTTAATGAGTTTACTACAAAACACAGTGAGTGGCACAGAAAAAAAGTGCTAAAATAAAGTTAGCTATTATTGCAATTAATAGTCATTTACAAAAAGGGTCTTATTCTGTGTATTTACTGTAAGCATTGGATGTTACTTATCTCAGCCTCACAGGTGAACTAGGTAATTCAATATGCTAAAAAGATTTTCTCAAGGGTTTATGGAGACTTCTAGTAGAGACTAAGCTCTCAGGCCCTCCTAACACCCATTATGGCAGCTTCCATGATTTTTATTAACAATGCGCACATATTAGAGAAAAGGATTCCATATGCAAAGAATTGCATTTGAAAATATAATACAAGGCAACTGTAAAATCCTTGCATCTTTTTGGAACTCTTCTGTAGCATTTGATCACTCCCTCCTTTGTAAGCCTCCATGAAAACACTCTCTAACAGCTTTACTCTTTCTTTTGTGGTTTCTCATCTCCATGCTCACCATATTTCTTTGTTGGTCCCTCCTACATTGGCTGTTCTCTCAGTCCTACACATCGTTCACATCTCTTCTTAGTCTGTACACTCTAAGTCAATGCTTTCATCTCTACCCTTGACTTCAATTAACATATATTTACAAGACAGGCCTTTCTCCTGAATACTGGGCTTCACCACTTATCCCACACCCAGCTCGAATCAACCATGTACAAGGCTGTTCCTCCTCCTATTGCCACATCTCTGGGAAGAGCACTACTTTTCGCCCTAGCTTCTCAAATCACTGGGGCTCATCATTATCTCCTCTCTCTTCTTCATCTAATTAGATACCATGTCCTATAGCATCTACCTCTGCGGTAACTCTGGGATCCATTTCCTTCTCGCTGCACCTATTACCATTTATTAATTCAGTTTTCATTAATTTTCATTTCTTACCTGACTAGTGTAACCACTATCTGTCCAATTTCATCACCTGCTACTTCCCCTCCCTCCATGTATGATAAACTACATACAGTTCTATGCACACTCCACTCACTGTTATTCCCTGTCTTTCTACCTACCGCTCCTTCTATCCTGAAATACTATTTTTTCTCTCCTCCCTGCAGAACTCAGCTTAGAAGTTACCTCCACCCAGCAGCTTTTATTGACTCTTCCTCTGTCGCACAGTGTGGATTCAGAATCCTTCCTCTGGACTCCCACAGAACATGGATTCCCTCTCAGTGACAACATAGAATGCCTCCTGGCTTCTGACAGATGTTACAGTATCTGCTCACCAAATCTTTAAAAATTTACAAATTTCATTTGTAAGGAAAAAAAATAGTGGAGAACTGACCAGAGAATCTACAACCCACTCATTTGTCTAGATTACCTAAATTTTATCTCTGAATCCAGCCAGTACACATACAAATATACTTAAATGAACATTTTTATAAATGGTTGTATATGCATATAAAATATCTAGAAGCATATAATCAAATTGCAAAATGGCTAGCACTGGGACGTGAAGACACAGAGAAAACAGGAGACTTTTACTTTTTACTCTTAGATAATTTTATGTTTTTAAAATAATAACTATAAATTACTTTTATAATAAAGATCTAGAGATAAGAGAAGCGATTTAGTAAGAAAAACGTGCTTTCAATGCAGTAAGCAAAACCACATTCTGCTTGCCTTTGAGATATCTATACATTCAACTCAACCCAGTTTAATTTAATGTGTTCCATGGGAATGCTGTAAAGAAAAAGATGTGAGAATATTTCTTTCCTCTGAGAAACTAGAGTCAACTTAAATTTCTTTAATTTTGTATGTAAAGTTTAACAGTGAGCTCTGCTTCCACTGGTGATTTTGATAAAATTTATTTAGAGAAATGCATTAAGTTTATCTGTCTTAGGAACAAGATTTAATTTTACTTACTGGCAAAGCACCGCATTGTGGTTCCCTAAAGTTGCCATATATCGGGCTATGCATATAAGAACTGGGTTCAGCAACAGCAGATTCAAATGGCTTGAGCAAAACAGTGTCATTCAATGAACTGGTGATACCCACCTTTCCGGTGTTGAGACAGTCTCATGACAAGAACAACTTTCAAAATCACCAGTAGAAGCAGAGCTCACTATTAAACTTGATATCCAAAATTAAAGAAATTGACTCTAGTTTCTTAGGGGAAAGAAATATTCTCAGTTCTTTTTCTTTAAAGCAGCCCAGTGGAATACATTAAATTTGGATACTTAACACTATGCCTTGGACAAAAGCCAATGACTATCTGTTAAAATCACTTTTAAAAAAAATTCTCAAAATTTCATTTAGAGAAATGCATGAAGTAAATGTTTAGAAAATGAGGACTTGATAGTATCTAGAATGGCTTACAGGTATGTTTTTCCTTATCCTGTGTCATCTTCACATAGGTAAGTATATGTTTAGAATCCTCTGAAAGGATGGGAGTTGCAGTAGCAGTTATAACTCCTAAGGGCTTGACCCTTGGCACTCTTAGATTCAGCTCAGTTCCATGACGAGAAGGCAGGTGGTGCCAATGTGAGCAGTATTAATAAGGCTTATCTAATGAGGGCTATGATGCGTGTTCAAGGAAAGCAGAGCCCTTTCCAATCTGTCACCTAGCTATTTAAGTTAAAGAAGCCGCATGATCAGTCTTATTTCCATTTATGCCATGGATCCAAAGTTACTCCAAATACATAGTTAGAAACATGGCAAACAAGACAAGCAGATATTCCTCTTGGGCTTCTTATTTTTCCCTGCTATTAGTCAAGTGCATCACTCAAGGTTAAGGTCTCACCATGGGCTACAGTAGAGAGATGACTCCATGACAGCCATCAGTGAATCATTGCAAATACCAAGAGGCCTAATTTCTGAGAGATTCTGAGTCATGATCCATCTTGCCAGGTTTATTTCTAAGCTCTTGCAGTTAAAAAGGGGGGTGGGGTGGGGAGGGGCGCCATGAACTTTTAATATTGGGAAGGAGTTCAAAGCAGCCAGAAAAGATCATTTTGAAATTCATTTTTATGTAGCCAATTAGGCAAATGTATTGTAATCTGATTTTGGAAATGAACTAACTACTCTCAATTCATTTTAATTTTGTTTTGTGCTCTTCACAGAACTACAAGGCTTAGTCTGTCCATCACAATAGAATGTCTCCAGAAGATTATTCTCTTATTTGCTAAAATATTGAAGTTGTGGAATCCAACTAGACTGTAGTAAGGTGTGACCAACTATAGAAGTCATACTATGAGCCAAAATACTCAGCAGTTAGAAACAATGGATTAGCAGTATGGATGGCTCTTAAGAACATACCACTTAATGAAAAAAAGAAAAGAAGCATTATATAACATAATAGCAGCTGTGAATACAATGCACATTTTGCAGAAAAATATACAAATAAAAAGATACACATTAAAAACATTAACGGCATGGGAGAAAGGAAGAGAGGAATATGGAGATAAAAGGACTAAAGAAATGAACAATATAAAAGAGGAGCCCTTCATGTACCAATGATGATAATGGACCATAAACTAAGAGTCTATAATTAATTCACTCTGCACTTGAGGTCCAAACTGGTGTGAGGGGTGGAGCAAAAGAACAGACCTCATGAAAATATAGTCTAACATGTTAATTCTCCTCCTTACTATTTGAGATTCTAAATCCAGAGGCCATATCACTATTCTCTTTTTTAAAATTTAGTATGCAAATCAAAATTATTTTCAAAGAGGACTATAATAAACTCTTACTTATTATGAGGATGGTGTCAGTATAATTTTTTTCTTACCCACAGTAAAATGTCTTCTGTATATCGCCAATCTTAACCTTATTCAATCCATGCTGTAGAGAAAGCCAGAAAATGTTGACGAAGAATCAAACTTACCTTCGAAGCCTTCATTTAGGACTCCACTGGGGTTTGCTTCTTCTCTGTATTGAGAAATATTATTTAACAAAAAATTTCTGAATAACTGAAGCTGGTCTTGAATTTTCTGGAAAGTTGGTCTTTGGTCAGGTTCTTGAGCCCAGCACTGGGCCATTAAATTCCACCTGGATATATGAGTAAAGACAAGAAAGTGAATGGTGATTGGATATTATTAGGCAACCATTACTGATAACCCAGTTAAGGTCATTTTAGAGGGTAAAAAAAAGGTTATTTAATTAATGCAATTAATTAATTATATTTAATATAAATGAAATAATTAATATAAATGAATCAGTACAAAATCTTTGGTTTCTTATTTAATAGTGGCTTGCAACATTACTACCTTTATTAGATAACACTTTTCTTTTGAAAAGCCAACATTATTTTAACAGTTATTAATCCAAATAAATAGGTAAACAGATGGTTGCATAATGTTCACTCAATACACAAGGAAACTAAGAGCTATAAAAAATATTGACAATTAAGAAGACTTTACATTCATATCTAAAACAAAATCTAAGATTACTCCAAACCATACAAATATTTAGTGGTAGAACCAGAGATAGAAGTCAGTTTCGATTCTAATGCCTTTACTCTTCATTACACTGTCAGGTTAAGAGATTCAGTTCCTCCAGCCATGATAGCTGGTTGATTAAATATTATCTTTTCCTTAACAGTTGTCTAAGAACTGTTGTGCAGCACTCTTAACCTGTGTTCATTCATTCATTCGGCAAAGATTTGTTGGGCACTTATTTTGTACCAGCAGTATATCCAGAGCTAGAGATGTGGCAGTATGGCTCCTGTCTTCATAGGGACATATGTAGTAAATGTAACAAGGTGATAACAATTATCTCATTACAAACCATATGAGCAAGAAAAAAAAGTAGCTCATTCATATTGTCTGTAACTAATCAGGTCTTTCTCAGAGCCCCCACCTAGCAGAAGGAAATTAACTGTTTTTAGCACAATGCACTTTAAAATCTAGTCCAATTCAATATTTTAAATAAACTTTTTAGGTAATGCTTAGTCTTTTCTGGATAATAGCTTAATTTTTCTTATTTTTAGACTATTTTACTCCCTCTATCCTCTTCTCCAAGATGGTGTCAGAATACACGATGGGTGAAAGCTTTCTGTGATTTTTAACAACACGGTGAAGGATCCTTTGGACCCCACTGTCCCTCAAAGTGAAAAGATCAGGAATTCCACAGGAGTGCCTGGTGTGCTCCACTCTGCAGGCATCAGCTGCTATCTGCAATCTAAGATCTCTTTACCTTTTCTTTTGGCCTTTCCCTACTGAACTGGTCCACCTTTTTCTGAGACTTCTCTGAGACTGTACCACCCTAGTATTTGCAGACAAGGCTCAGGGAATCCATTCCTGTTTCTGTTGCATGCCCACAGGGTACTCCTTGGCCTAATCTCTAGCTTTCAACAGAATGTTCACACTCTTTGGAAAACAAAGGCAGCTTAAAATTTCAAGCTACATGTTCTCAGTCTGAACAGACATTCTACTTTCTTCATGATGCTGGGTCTCCATGTCAGTGTGAGGGTCCCCTACTCAATGATCTCCTTGCCATTTTCCCACACACGGAGGAGTGGGCAGTTGCTTCGTGCTCTTGGTATTGCCCCCACCTAACGTGACTGAAGCCTATAGAGGAGGTTGCAGGACCTAAAAAACCAAGATCACCCTTCTGCCTCTCATCTGTCAAGGTCTCTTCTTACACTTCTCCAAGGCTTAGAAAGAGTGGGGTTTCTACTCACTTCCTCTCTTTTAAGTTAGTTCATTCTTATGTAGAATTTTAGGTCCTAGTCACTCAAACTTGGCATTTAATATGTTAACAATGAGCAAAAACTAGATAACGCTCTTTGCTGTAGGCTTGGTTTTCAAGTCTATGGACTTACTAAAAAGGTCAGGTACCTGTTCTCTTATTTGATTTTCTGGACCTACAAGGCAGATTGGGGGGCAGGGAGAGAGAAACTGATAAAAAAACAAACAAACTAGGAAGTATTTTATAATATTAGGACTATTATATCAACAGATAAATCTATAATTGCAAATTATAAGTTCTATAGACAATTGGAGGGATTACTTTGTAAATTTATATATGTGTGTAACCACTATGCTGTGTACCTGAAACTAATATAAACACTGAATGCTAATCTAATCAAAAAATAAAAATTAAAAAAAAAGAAATATGACTTGTATAGGATGTATTTGCCAAGTGCAAAGAACAAAACAGAAATAAAAGCATTTTTCTTATAAAAAATTAAAAAGTACTAAAGAAAACAAATGTGAAATCTGATAAAGATGGAACATTTTTGGTAAGTTGTTCACAGAAGTCCTCTCTGCAGTGGTAACATTTCAGCCGAAGAACTCTGTGAGGAAATAAGATGCCAGTTATGGAAATGGGGGTGAGGGTGGGGGATGGGAGTCAAGGAACACACTAGAAAAGGAAAAAGCACGTGCAAATTTCTAAATTTGGACAGAGCTTGGCACACTTTAGAATCTGAGAGGATGTGTGTGTGGCTAAAGCGAGGTCATTGACAGGGAGAGTATAAGAGATGAGGTCAGAGGAGGGAGGTAAGATCATGCAGGTCTCAGACCAGGCTAGGAGCTGAATATGACATTACAATGGGAAGCTGCTGAAAGTTTTAAAGCAGGCGTGATCTTTATATTTTTAAAGGATTACTCTAGCTGATACGTGTGGACTGGAGTGTAGAGGGGCAAGTTGAAAGCAAGGAAGTTATTAAAGAAGACTAGGTGAGCAATAACGGTGGTTTAGACTAAGGTAAAGGCAATGGAGCTAGAACAGGGACCTATTCAATCACTAGTTGACAATGATCCAGAAGTCATTATGGGTATTGTAGTTAAAATAGCTAGTATCTATTTTAGGAACTGTAATCTCCATTTTTGATAAGGTGGCATGAAAATTCCACTTCTATCTCTTTCATTTTTTGACAAACACCTCAGGTCGGAGTAAGTATTCAATATTGGAGTACTATGGGGAAAACTGATATTGGTCTACTTTCTAGTATTGATCTGATGACTTTTCATATATATGATGAAGAATTTACATTCTGGATATAGAGTGCCAAACTTGGCTTTATTTTTTAAAAATCAGAATTGTAGCTGAGAACCTACTCTTTTACATATTTCTTTATAACCTGAGGCATTTAGAAACAGGGATGATAGAAAGATCCCAATGAATGATGATTAGATTTGAAATAAAATATTGTTAAACATTTTAAGTAGTAGTTAAACCAGAATGTTGATGACTAACCTAAGGGTAGTCTTAGAAAGTGAAAAGAGAAAGTAAAGTATAATTTTCCACAGGAAGCATATCCTTTCTGAAAAAGAAAGTTATGATTCAAAGATATTGCCAAAGAATAGACAGACTCTCTCAAGACTTGTCATATTTTAATGATGAAGTTTTTACTTCTTTTCTTATTTATATCCTGCATCATTCTACAAAGAAGGTAAGACACTTCATGGAGATTATTTAGAAGGAGAGAAAAGAAAAGCAAGAAGCAAGAAGGGAGGGGATGAGGGAGAGGAGGAGGGTGAAAGAGAGAGAAGCTACCTTCACAGTTGCCACTTAGCCACTCTGCACCTCACCCTTTCACACTACCCTCCTAAATGTCAGCCTCTTGTTTAATCTATGTAATATTTAAGCAGATATTCCTATTTTTTTTTTCATTTATAGAGGCTTGATTTACATTGAGTCGCTAATCATTTTTCTTAATTTCCTGATGACAAAAACATATCACCTTTTCTCTTCCACCATCCAGGGACAAATGAGCACCAAACTGTCCTAGACTAAGAAAAGAACTCTATAAAGCCATAGTCACTTAAAAGTTAAGAGGACCACTTGGGCTTTTCAATGGCATTAAGCTGGCAGTGGAATAAAATGAAGCTTTCAAGAATTTAATCCTGAAAAATGAATTTTTTACATCTTCCAGGTAAATTAATAACAACTATTTCTTTGATATAAGATTCTTTCCTTAAAAATATGCACTTGTCACAATTCAATACCATGCATTAGGTATTTATATTAACTTATAGTTACAAATATTATTCTAAAATAAACTTACAAGTAATTAACTTTTGTTAAAACTTACCTGGGCTGGTTGTTCCAGCTCTAAACAGATACACACTCATACTGGAAATATCTCATTTAGCTAAGGGTTTAGGTTCAAATTCCTTCCTTCACCATGCCAACCCTTTACTCCTCTTTGCCTCAATTTTTTTTTGCAAAATAACACCAGAGTCATTAACTATGTTCATTATTAGCGTCTATAAGTAAAGTCCTTACATTCATAAAACAATTAAATTCAACAGATGAAAACTCCATGGCACCTTTCAGTATTAAGGGGGTAAGTTTCTATAGGTATTTAAACAAAGCACATAAAGTACAGATTTTAAGAACTCTCTTACTCATTATGCTAATCCTGGAGAGTCAATTGTCATCTAGGTGTACATATTTTTAAGGAGTGAAAATAAGATGGTGAACCTCTGGTTCTCCCATTGTTGCTCCCTTCATTTGAGAGACTGTTCAGTAATTCCAGTTGCCACTGTGATATATCTATCAGAGAACCCCAAAGAGCTCTCACTTGAAGTAGATTGCCCTTTGATCCTGTTTCTTTTTGAGAGTGGTGTGGTTGTTGTGCAAACCAAAAGCTGAAGAGAATACTGAGGACTGGGCTTTCCACCATATATCTCAGGCTATGGAGAGAAGAGAGGAATGCTCTGAACTCCTGCATTCCATTAATAGCTAAGCATAGTGTATCCATCTACAGGCTCACCTGACCCAGAGTGCATCCAGGTGCTGAGAATTTAAGCAGTGAATAGAAGGTGCAGCATGGCTCAGTGAAGACTTTCATCCCTCTAAGCTGGGCCTGTGATCTCAGAGAACTGCTTCAAATAAAAATCAGTTCTCTCTGTACTCTAAGGAGAGTAGTTAATCTTTATCATGACAACTTAAGGCCATGGCCAGATTGAATGGCATTGCTCAGAGCTCCATTTCCTAGCACAGCTTATTTTCCTGGTTGGCAATGAGTTAACCCTTCCTGGGGCTCTGAGAGTCACACAGCACTTGGAGAGAGGGCTGGGAGCATTGTTTACTTTTTAATTTATTGATGTTCAAATGAACTTCAAACCATCAATGGAAATTTTTAGTTTCATGGAAACTATATTTTCATAAAATTAGAGCAATAACCATATCCAACTAATTTTTCAAGATAAAATTATATAGAATATTATCATTTTCTGCTTATAATCAGGTACATTTTTTTCTAGCATTTTTCTAGCACACCTTCTTCTTCCTTCCAGTTGCATTTTTGGATACCTTGGAATAGAGCAAAGTTCAACATACCTACATTTTTCTGCTCCACAATAGAGCTATTAATCATGTACCTCTCTCTTCTCCAAACAATACAAACACATCAATCAAAATGTATACTACAGTGATTAATTCCTAAAGTGCCTATCCAAAAAAAAAAAAAAAAAATGAATTATTGTGATGAGGTATATTACCCCTGGGAGCAGGAGGGAATATGCCAGATAAAATTCTAACAGCACAATGAAAATTTCATGTGATTAAAATTCTGGAGAAATTTTCTGAGTATTTGATATACGTGTAAAAATGCAAAATAATGATTAGCTTGCTAATTATCTTAAAAAAATGTACTTCATATTTAGGTATGCTGGATTTCCCCCCTAGACCCTAGATCGAAGGTTTTCAAATTTTGTATAATTTCTTATCCTTAACTTACAAAATTTTCCCCATCTCTTCACAAAATATTTGAAGCATATTTTTAGGCATTGTTGCCAAACTTGTTCAGGTATGTGTATGTCTAATCTCCCTGTAAATATCCCAGAGGCTATAAAAGCTAACTTAGAAACAAGCAGTGATTCAAATCTTCTTCTAGCTGGAAGATTTAAATAATACAAAAACATTCACCAGTAGAACATCCAACCAAGGTGCCCAGATCTTAATCATCTTTTGGCTCCGGTCTGAATAATCCTCTAAATAACACAGCACAGTCAAGGCAGTAGAACCATGGTGTGTATCCGCATACTGCTAATTCCTTTTGCACTTGTCTGTACCACACAGTTTAGCACATTATTACATGTTGGCTTGTTATCCAGCTGCTCCATGTGTGTGTCTTTTCTTTCAAAACACATTCTGAGATGCTGAAGAGCCATGGCCCTGGTTTAAACAGCTCTTTATATCAGATAGTCCTTAGTATGGTATCATGCACATAATAAAGGCATTTATGCTTGTTGCTTGTATGTTCTTTTAGAAACTTCTTGGGTAAAACACCTCTTGGAAAAAGTTTCAAGACTTAATAATTTTCCATTATTCAAAGAAGGTAGATTAGTACTTAGCAAAATAACTTGGCTTGTTTTTCTTTTATAATTCGATCAAAATCACCAACTTTTTGAGGATCATGAATTTGTTAGAATTCAATAGTGGCCAGAATCAATTTGATAGTCACTTATACTAAGTCACTTCATGTTAAGCTCATAAACAGCTAACAACCTATATCATTTTTAGTAGTACTATATCCCAATATTGGCTATATCAGTCCAACTTCTAAACAATGTATTCTTATTTAATAGGATCTTTTAATTTGCAGATTAGAGTCAGATCTTCCAAAATAAAATGATATACACACATACACATACACATACACACACCATACACATACATACACACACACAAAGAATTTTATTTATTAGAATTCACTTAACCAGGAATAAAAATACATTCTACTCTTCCAATATTGTTTCTGAAGTAAAATATCATGTGTACATATAACTAAAAAGAAACCATCATGTATTTAGTAAATTGTCACAATCCATTTATATTTCATGTATGATATAAAAATATATAAATTCCAGTTTTTATTTTTAAATACTCTACCTATGAGGCACAAGATTGCATATGTACTTTTTTTTGGGGGGGGGCGGGTGCTTATGTTAACATAATTAACTTACAGATCATCAGGACAATGTCTCGGTGGCTCCAGTCTCCCTCCTGTTTGCACATAATTTAAAACATCAAGGTTGGAATGAGCTGGATAAGGCTGATGACCAAGAGTTAAAATCTCCCAAATTAGAATTCCAAAAGACCTAAGGATATTAGAGTTTGCTTTAATTATACTTATTACAAATGTCGTGTTTACAGCAGTTTCTCCAACGTAATGTTCCTGGGACTATGGGGGTCTATTTTGTGATAGGCATTATTGGCCCTATCAAAGGCAACTGGGAGACTTAAAAGCAAGTTGACCCCAAGAAAAAGTAGAAAAAAGCAACTGCCTACTAGCAACACTTAGTGGGACATCAAAGACGCCACAAGACACACACACACACACACACACACACACACACACACACACACACACACACACAATGTTGCTTCTCTTCCCTGGCTGAACCTGAACTGCAGACCTCCATTATCCAAGGCTTTTATGGTGTCAGTATGTAGACACACTTACTTAGGAGTGAGTAAGAAAGCATTTCACAGTTTTGTTTTGTTTTTTTCTGAGTTTGAGTGCTAGTAAACTTAGCGAAGGCATGAATAAAAACTGGCAGCACTGAAGAACTAATTTTATTTCATCACCCATTTTGCCTAGGGCCAGTTCAGCGCAACCATTATTGAACAAATCTTTACATTTTGAGCAGCTCTAATCAAAGTTTGGGGTCAACAAGCAAAAATGATGAGCTCTATTCAAATAATAAAAAGTTATCTAAACCTCCTCCATGTCCTAATCTTTTCAAGATTCATGATTTAAAGTCTACTTATAAATTAATGATCAAACATCCCAAAATAGCTGGCATCTGGACACATACTTGGACATTAATTCATAGGTACCAATTTCTATTAGTCATAGCCTCTACACTTTGGGAGAATAATAAAATACCTGAAGTAAATGTAGGTATTTCATATACACTAGTAAGATAAAGGATCAAAACTGATTGGGGAGAAGTCTCTAAACTTCTGAGACCCAGGAATAGTCCCACCTTAGCCACCAGCTTTTACTTTACTTAAGGCAAATCAAAACCTCTCTGGTCTTCTGTTTTCTCACATAAAAAACAGGATTCGATAACCTTTGAAGATCCCTTTTGGCTCTGACATGAGATGGTTCTTCCCACGTTTCTCTGTATCCTGTTAAGCTCACCACACATCAGACTGAGTCGTGAAGATTCCATCTATCAAACTTTCTGGAGCCATCCACCGAACAGGGAGCAGACCTTCTCCTCTCTTTCTATAGTAATCATTTTTATAGATGTCCCTCGCAAGTCCAAAGTCCCCAATCTTCACTATCCGTGATGGGCTGCTGTAGTCTTTCACAGAGACGAGGCAATTCCGAGCTGCCAGATCCCTACAACAGAAGCTATATTTAATAATAATAATAATATAATAATAATAATAAACATGATGATGTTCCAGAGATCAGACAAATTGTACTAGTATGTCTATAAAAGAGAGAATTTTTACAGAAATTGTTGTTATTTTGAAAGAATGAAAATGTTTAATTATCTTGTATGTTTTACCTAAACTACAGATGATTATTGTGCCAATATCCATAAAAACTTTGTATCCAGGATATCACTGTACCTGTGAATGAAGTGCAGCTGCTCCAAGTAGACACAGCCTTTTGAAATATCTACACACAGGTCTACAAGGTCAACTAAGGTGAGTAAAGGACCATGAAACTGTAAGAAATAAAAGATTATAGGTACTTCTCCAGTTTGCACAAAATACACACACTATACACACATATATAAATAAATGCCTCCATATTTGCACATGTACACACACTCATACATATATATTGTTTTAAAGGAATTTTTAGTTATGGTTACAATAATTCAAGCAAAGAGGAAGAGAACTAAACTTATATGCTTTCTGCCCAAATGTACATAAATATTTAGTAAGCAGAGGCGGTATGGGATCTTTGTTGGAAAGATCTCAGGGTATTAGTTCAGAGAGACCAAGATTTGAAACTCAATTCTGCTACTTACTTGTTGTATGAACTTGCTTATTTTGCTTTATTAACTCAACTTTCTCACAGGTAAAATGGAAATAATAATCCTGATTGTGTAGGATTTGAGATAAGATATGTAATCTTGCTGGTATATAAAAGCCACTTAATAAACAACAACTGCTCTCATAAGCAGTAATAATGATAATTTAATCAATGCTAGCTAGTTTAGTCTTTGGCTCAATGTCACACTATAATATTAGTCATGACCATGGGTTCATTCCTCATATGAACCCCATATAAATTGTCAGCAATACAGACACTATTTCAAGGTGACAGATTACTCCACTTATGTAAGAAATCCAGCACAAATAAACTGAACCTGTACTGGCTAGAATGATCTTTACATGAAAAATGCCAGTTGAAGCTTTTATTAGAACCATATGGTAAAAATTCAAAGTTCCTGCCAGGAAGCTACATTTACATACTGTCTGTCCCTCGCCATTTCCCTGCAATTACCCTGGTTCAGGCCTTTATCATCCCTGACTCATCTCAAACTTCCCATGTCTCCAGCCTCCTGTGCTTTAATTAGTGCCTTTCATTACAACCCACTGCTGGTAAGGTCGATTACAGAGTCCTGAGTACAACCCCTACGGCAGCCCCAGGCTGCACCAACCTCTCCTCATATCCATTTATTTCTCATTGTTTCTTTTCTCACCATCTGTGCTTCTCTCACACTGGGAACTTGTGGGGTTTTATACTTTCTCTGAATATCTCAGCTTCTCTTCTATATTCCTGCTATCATTGTTTCCTGGAATGCCCTCCTCATCCTTGATTTACATCCACATCTTTCACTGAGCATCCATAATGATTCCCAATCTTGAAATCCCTCAATTCCTCATAGACAAGTACTCTTAAGTGCTGCTCCCTCTGCCTCCCCTAGCAAGCTCATGCCTTGTCCTTCAAGTAGGAAGATTTCTGATATCTGGGATTCAACACTGCCATGGTTCTGCTCAACCACACTGAGGTCTGATTACTAGGCTAGACCTTGCTTCCAAGAATCAGTCCCCTGCAACCCTATTCAAGTCCACTAGATGTCTCACAGTCTGGGTCTGAGTACCTGCCAGGTATCCCAGCTGGTTTACTGGTTCCTCTGTGAATGAAACTCTGCTTTGCTCTTAACAAAACCTACCCTACTTGTAAGGACTCTCTTCACAGAGAATCTTGCTCCTGAACTTTAGTCTAGCGGTTAGCGCCCTGTTTCAGAATGCTGCCTGACTGCTTGCCTGCCTGCTTGCCTGGATCTCTATCGCTTACTCCCAAAAGCCCCTGTGACAGTCTGTTAGGACATTTCATCACCCCTTGTTGTACTACCTCCACTCCAGATGCTGCCCTGGGCTACCATCTATCATCTTTTGCTAAACCCTCCAGACACACTGAATTTCCATTCGGGTCTGTCCCTGGTCAGAGCCTTCCATGACTCATGTGGGTGTAGTTTCAGAGACTGTTCTGTCTCCCGCCTTGGTTATGTCTCCTCCATGAAGCCTTCCCAAGACTTCTCAGGTGGAAATTTCTCTCTCCTCTATGCTTCAGTAGTATATTCTCTACTCTATTCTAATGGGCCCTCCCACTTTCCACCATAAATGAGGTTATTAATATGTGACTTCCCTCCCCACCATGTGGCAAGTTTCTTGAGAGCAAGAGCCACATCCTTCACAGTTGTGCAATAAACACTGAGCAAATATTTGATGAATTCAATTGTTTCTGGATATGTATTTGTATTATTTCAATAGCTTGGTTTTGTTTGTTTTTACTTTGTTTTTACTTTCTGTGCCTTAATATAGTCTTAGAAAACTCTTGAGGGAGTTTTTGATTTGATATCCCATTTTACAGATGCAGAAACTGAGACCCTGAGAATGCAAGAATAGAATAAGGTTTATGGGCCTAGTTGCAGTCAATTTCTATGCAGTCAACCCAACAATACAGTCCCAGCATAGGGATAAGAAGGACGTTTGTGATTCTGCTAGAACGCTGCTCTGAGCCCTTTCAGTGGAGAGATGGATGGCCAAATGAACTGTGCATGATGAGGGCTCAGAGCCTGTGGTGTTCCGCTAAGGTCCCTGAACCTTAATTCTGGCACTCGGCACCTAATAGCACCCTGTCCTGTATGACCAGAATGACGGAGATGAAGCACGGAAACTGTCCTGCACAGGTGGCAGGAAAAGCAGTAGAAGAACTGAAGTGCACTTGAGAAGTAATTATTATAATCATCAGGACCCTGGATGAATAGGAATAATTTGCAAAAAGCAGATCTATGTTTTCTTTTAGTCTATCTTCATCTTCTCTCCTCAAAAAAAAAAAACAAAAAAACTACAGATAAATTTTCTTATTAAAGATGAAGGACTGATGCATTTTTGGTTTCACGGTTTCACTCTCTCCCCAAACCTTACTGAAATGACAGTAGAAGGGAAGTTTTTATAATCTCACAATACAAATAGATCAGAAGATTAGGTATAGCACAATGAAACATTTTGGAAGAGGGAAAGCAGATGGAGAAGTGGGAATTCAGAGGAGCCAACAGAAGTGAAAGCTGACCGCCTGCAGAGGGAGAAGATAAGGATTAAGCTGTTTTCACTACAGAACCCCATAAAGGCTCTGGAATTGGAGGTAGCAAGTATCTCTGAATGTAGGGGGAGTGGCAGGACTGAAAGCAAGAGGAATGTTTAGAAGTTTATTTTAAGGGGTGACTAAATCCTAGATCTCCCCACCACGGCAGGAGGCTTTCCTCTGCAGGAAACAGGCACATGTGCATGGAACACAGAAACACACACACACACACACACACACACACACACACACACACACACACAGAGCGGCACCATATTCAAAGATACCAGTCATATTAAGGCACTGTGCTGAAAATGGAGAGGGGAACTAAATGAGTATGCATGTGCTGAGCCTTGAGACCTCCAGCCCCCTTCAGCATCTTGACTCCCTGAACTGAGGCTTAGGCTCTACTGCCCAGTCAGGAAACCAGCAGGTTGCTTTCTGGCATATGCTAGGGAAGACATCCAATGCTGTCATGAGGGGACCCACAATGGAACAGCAGGGTCCGACCTGACAACCAAAAGGAAGCTGTCACAGCCACATAGGTTCTAGTCAGCTCCTTAGACCTTACTATTAAATATGAAGACCACATAGGTTCTAGTCAGCTCCTTAGGCCTTACTATTAAATATGAAGAATTACCCAACATTTGAGAAATTCCCATATTACAAACAGATCCCAGAACAAAGAAGAAAGGAAATTAGGACAATGCAGAAAGAAAATTAACTACTTTTAAAAACTACAAATTAGTATCCTAGCGAAATAAGAAAAATAAGAAAAGATTTTGCATGAATGAAATAAAAAACAGAAAATAATTTTAAGATGTGGTCAAAAGAACAAGTCTGTATGAAATTAAAATTTTAAGTTCTATAAAACAGAAAATCTACCAGAATTGAGAGCAAAAGGACAGTTGGAAAATAAGAGAGAACAGCTAATATAACAAAAGGATAAAGCAAAGCAAGCAGTCCATTATCTAACTAATAGGGTTTCTAGAACAAGGAAATTTTAAGGAACAAAGTGTTTTATTTACTATCAAAGAACTCATATGAAAAAAAATTTCTGGAGCAGAAAAGAACGTTTTTTCCCGGGTGAGTGTTGAGATGGGTGAAAAGTACCATAGATAAGGAGAGGTTCCTCAAGTTTTCCAAAGAGGAGGGGCAAAAAGCAGGTCTCTGATCATAAGTCCAGGAATCAAAATGACAATTGTAAAAGCTAGAAAACATAAATGTCATGGATTTATTGTTGAAGAAAGGGGGTTTTCAACCTAGAATCAGCCAAATTATTAATCCAGTGGGAGGGAAGAATAAAGCACATTTTCTCAAAGAGAGAAAGGGGGTGGGAAAAAAGGACCCCCCCCCCTCCTTAAAATCATAGAATAGAGGAAACAAAGGTCCAACGTGGAAATTACCAGGGTAAATGTGAAGGAAACTCCTTGTATCATAGCTGTGTAGACAGCCCAGAGAACAAGCACCCGTATTGGCCCAAGGTTGGAAGTGCCCAAGAAAAAAATGTTTGGTGCTAGATTATCTGATATATTTAACCATATTGAGAAAAGAGTTAGGAAGTTTAGGTATATAGAAAACTAAATGGGGGGGGGAGGGGGTGGAAGAAACACTTATTAAACTATCCTAAGGAAAAAAACACAATCATAGCATTTGAGTAATTTGGCTACAAATAATAATTACACAGTCAAAGTAATGTAAACCTGCAATATTGATTTATCTGAAAATTGTGGTACAGTCAGAGGATGGGAGAAACAAAGTTTTTCTGTGTGTAGAGCTGGTGGGGTTTGGGCTGGTAAATGAATAAGTCTAGGAGAGTTAAATCTTCATTTTTTATAGTAGGCAGGTAATAGATTTCCCCCAGGATTGACAAATTAATATGCAGTATAAGCAGAGTATTCATTTAGAAACCTAGAAGTAAGTATCATGAGAAATGTGTTGATGCCTGATATGTGGGGATTAAATAGCATTTGGGATGAGATAATGAAAAACACTATAAACCTTGTCATACATTTAAATTTTTTAGCTACCTACTGTGTAATTCAATAGAAACGAAAACCATTTTTTTAAACTACAGATTTAAATTTTAGTTACTTGTTTTGTCTCATATGTTTCTCATCTAATGAATAAAGTCCGTTCCTCCAGGTGCTGTCACCCCCTGGCACTCATTCCACAGTACTTCCAGTGTCCACTGTGCCAGGCACTGCTCTAGACACTGGGAAGAAAACAGAGAATGGATTTGGAGCTGCATTTTGTCAGCAGAACTGTGGAGCTGTCAGGAACTATTAGTGTGGCTGTAGGAAAAGAGCAAGGAATTGAATGGATGGCTTGGGAAAGGATGTATGAAATCAAGTTTTGTTTTGCCTCAATTAAGTATGAGCTGCCTATTAAAATCCAAACAGATATGTCAACTGGTAGGGACATAAAGTCTAGTACTCAGTAAAGACATAGGGCTGGAAATATCAATTTGAGATACATATAGATTCACTACAAAGAAGGATGTGCCTTTTCCAATGCCACATAATCTCTGTTCTCCAGAAAACATGTTTCTGGCAGTGAGGGACCTATTTTCCTGTAAAATACTGAAAATAGGCTCAAATAACCAGAAAATTCTAGACATTAGTCCAGGGTGCTAATTGTTCTAATCCAACATGAAGGAAATCTAAGAATTCTTTCCAAGAAAGTTTTCTAAGGTTCTATCATTGGCCAAAAACTGGATTTAAAAAAAATTAATAGGACATTACAGGGCATTTGCATTACAAAACCAATACTGTGGACCCCGTTTCCTACCGCTTTCATCCGGGCTTTACGCAAATAGGTGAGAAGGTCTCCTCCTTCCATCAGTTCCAGGATAATGTATTGGGGTTCATTTAGCAGGCAAACTCCAAGCTGCTTCAGAATGTTGGGATGATTAAACTTGCTAAAAGGTGGAAAAAGACAGGCGGGATGACATGACAGCGATAGAAGTCCTATCTGAGGGCCTTTGTGGAATAGAGCAATTGCTTATCTATAGTTTCTGTCAAAACAAATGATTTTTTTTTTCTCTAATAAATGAAAGCTGCCTTTTCCAAGCGTTGGTTTGTGTGTTTGCCTTACAAAGGTAATACGGCAACCCCTAGTGGCCAATGCATACAGATAGAGTAGGGTGAGTTTTAGAAGAAATCACATTTATATTATTTTATATTTTGAAAAAGAGAGTAATTTTAACTAACGTCCTTCTTCAAAAGATAGTTGAAAACTATATTTTGGATCATCACAAGTATGAGATATTCTCTCTTTTTTTTTTTTAAGAAACAATTCAGACAAGCAGGTTTGGCTACAACTGTTTTCTCAAGAAGTCAGAAGCAAGTAAGCCCTGATCTAATAACACAGCTTGGGACCTCATTGACTACTGCCTGGGTCTTCCCT
Organism: Pteropus medius; assembly: GCF_902729225.1. Taxonomy (NCBI): domain Eukaryota; kingdom Metazoa; phylum Chordata; class Mammalia; order Chiroptera; family Pteropodidae; genus Pteropus; species Pteropus medius. Next base: position 33,214,939 of record NW_024340696.1, read on the forward strand.
TTACGATGCCTTTGAGCCATTTTCATGGTCATCAACTGACTTTAACCTTGAGATAAGTTATTAAGACAAGGGATATTTTCATTGATATTACTGTACTTAGGAGAATTCTCTCATACTTGGTCTACTACCCATTATTACACAGTTAGAACATAAGTATATTTAAAGCTGAACAGCTTTACAAAACACACTTCTTTTTTTCTGGTGCAAATTTAATTTTATTAAACCTTGTAATGAATGTTGTTGCTGTTTGTTTCCTTTTGTTTTGTTAAGAAAGAAAAATGTTTTGCCTAAGCACTACCTATGCCCAGGCTCAGAAGACTAGCTTCCATAGAATACTTGTCACTACAGACATGTTTCTGTTTAAACTTCAACCATGTTCATTTTGGGCAAGATCTGTTACGTCAAGTCATTTTGAATGTTGAAAATCCACCAGTCAGCTGTAAAAGTTTCCCGCCCATACCAAGCAAGAATCATTTCAGAGCTGCCCTGATACCTCATCAGATGTGCCTCCTTCAGGAATTCAATCTTCTCCTGGTCTGTGGAGCCCTTCTTCAAAGTCTGTGCAATGTAAAAGAAAGCTGGGAATCAGTAGAGCAGACATTCCTGTGAGCTCAGTGGGTTAATGGAGACAATCTTTGTTTCGTTTTGTAATATCTACCCTGAAAGCTCGAAACAGATAATGGATAATGCATGTGCATGTGTTCTGCAAGCCTATTCAAAAGTTAGCTCTTGTTAATGAAAGTATTTAAGTAGGAAAATCTGATAGATAAAAGATCTAGTAATATTTACACAAAGTCTCTCTAAAATGTAGAAATTTTAAAAGGAGAACAAATTTGGCATATAGGCAAATTTCTTAATTTTTCAGTTTTCTACCTAATATCTATTTTCTCCTGCTTCCTTGTTAACAATACCCTAATCTGTTTCTTAAAGACAAGGTACCCACTCTCAGATCATTGATTTAAGGTAATCATGAAAATCGTGTTCCACAATTCTCCAGCCTCTCTTGCAAATAAGGCTCAGTTCTGGTCAATGAATTCTCTGGCCTGTATGAAGATGCGATGCCAGATTCTTTGAAAACCATCTTGGGACCATGAGGCAACACACATGCACAAAGTCAAAAGAATTTCAGATATAATGGCTCTGACCTGACAGCCCTGAAGCCAGCAGTCATCTTGTTATGTGAGAAAAAGAAACACTTATTTAAACCAGTTGAGAGAATTTTGCCAACTTTTCTGGTTGTATAGCATACCCTTAGAGTAATAAATTCCTAACAAGCTTTGAGCAAGATATTGCTCAATTACATAAAAGACTCATCATCCCTCAATCAAAAGAAAATTTTACAAAAATCTGAGAGTATATCCAGCGCTTCCTTAAAATGACATTAAATATACCACGATGAATAATTGTGTAGTTTCGAATGGTTGGAAAAAGTATAAAAAAGAATGATATTTCATTACACATGAAAATTATATGAAATTCAAATTTCAGTTTTCATAAGTAAAATTTACCTGGAACATAACCACAATCATTGGTTTACAAGACTATGGCACTTTTGCACTCCAATAGTAGAGTTGCATAGTTGCAAATGACATGATATGGCCAGCAAGCCTAAAATATTTACAATCTGCCCTATTCCTAGTACCTTGAGAATGTGCTTAACAACCCCATCTTTATTATATTTGAAGAGCAGAAACTGTCTGCTGGGTCTTAACTAATTAGTAATCAAAGAGGTTACTATTAATTACAGAGCTTATGTAGGAAATGGAAGAAAAACATAGTGATTTCTGTAGCCATGGACAGGCTCCTACCTTCTGCCAGTTCCTTCTTCTATGTAAATCAAGGTAAACATGCTGACATAACATGTCAAAGAGTTAAAAGATCCACATTACCTTCACTGCTACTTTGGTTTCTCCACTTCCAACTCCTAAGATGTCTACTGCTGTCCCTTCATACACTTCTCCAAAGGCACCACTTCCCAATAAGAGACGCAGAGTCAGTTTTTCCCGAGGGAACGCAGGAAGACTTTCAATCTCCTCTTGGGTCGGAAGAGTACTAGAAAATAAGAATATTTTTGGTCTCCCAAAAAACATATGATTTACATGGCTTGCTACGCTTTAGTACATTCTAGGTGATACAGTGACATGAAATTTTGAATTCCTATTCCTCCCTATTCTATCATTCAGAATATTTCTTTCTATCCCCAAAACCAAACAGACCATGTCGCTTAGCTTCTAGCACCTTCATTTTGATAGACACATGCCTGTGCTTGCATTGCCTCAAGATCTTCTACTATAGCTTCTTTTGTTAAAGTTATCAATTATTAATTTCTTTAGGTTACCTATGGTGTAAACAGCTATTGCAAACTAGTCATAAATACATCTGGATATATGAGCTAAAAAGCTTTTATTTTAACTATTTCACACATCTGATTTCTTATGTAAAAAAAATTTCCTATGACCACAAAAACCAACTCCATCACTATCAGGTTAACTTTTAAAAAGCCAAGCCTTTTACTTTTAATATTATAAGGTGAAAAAAATCCTTCTGCTTTAAAACCTTTGAATGTTTAAAAGAGAATCTTGAATGTCAGATGGGCTGAGTATTTTCTCAAGGAAAAGTCACCTCTAAATAGCTAATTTAGACCACCCCTGTGTCTACGTCAAATCCTTTATTTTTATGTCTTGTATTATAAATTCCAAGACCTATGACTACATAATTCCTTTTTGTATAGACGAGAATATAGTGTATCATATAAAAAGACATTTAAATGTTTTCTTTAGTCATGATGACAACAGAAATTCAAAACTGATCTAGCTTAAAGAGTTTTTTGAGGTAATCCCCATACAACTTCTGAAAACAGAATTAAATTGCCTTAATAGAAAACACACAAGACCTTTGAAATTCCTCTCTTCCAGTTGCTTCCATCTGAACCAATCATGTTACTATCTACTCTCTTCGACATAGTATTTAAATCCTTGTTTCATTTATTTTTGAACTACATGATAAAACACTGGAAAACAATTGATTTTTGCTTGTTTTCCTTAGGATAGGATACCCACGTCATTTGCCATCCATCCCAGGTCACATCTGAGAGTGGAAGGGTGTATTATTAATAATTGTGCTAGACTAATGGGCATAAACCAGGATACCCCTGCCCACTCTTCGTCTACATGCCCCATGACGATGGCCCTAGTCACGCACTGTATTGCATAGCAGGCGTTAGCCAGTCCTACTCCAGCTGCCAGACCTCGCAGCTCAGCCAATTCTTTGTCTTCGTTTATGAGAACTGTCAGCCTTTCCTTGGGAGTTTTTTGATTCTTTAGTCTTCTATGCCAGACTACAAAGAAAAAAGACATAATTTGCAAATAAAGCACTGCTTCCTTTTCCCTTTAGAAAATGTTAACAGTACATTTTAAGCATTTATATATAAGAACATTATTGGTACAACAGAATTTGATTGAAAAATATGCCCATAATAGAAAAACTAATTAAGTCTAGGTACAAAGCTATATAAAAACACATAATTTATACCATCTCACTTTTCATCTCAGTTTCAGAGTAGTTTCATATATTTCTTATTGCTCTTATAAACAAGTTGAAGCATCTTAACATCACAGCTTCTCAAAATCACCCATGAACCAGGGTCAAAATAAACCAAAACACACTTGCATAATAATTATTAGTGAAACAAATTCATTTCTGAGTCCAGATATGCCCAAGTTATACTTCTCAGTAGACCTGAGGAATGCTTTCAATAAAATGGCATGCCTTTTAAAAAATGCAAAATACAAGAGCACATATCTATTGTTGCTCATATTCATATATACGAATACAGAGAAAAATTATTGGAATGAAACCCGTCAAATTTTAGCAGTTGTTTCCCTAGTTGTGGGTGATTTGTATTATATTCTTCATGTAATGAGTGGATATTATTTTTATAATCATAAAAATAAATGATATTTTTGAAGATTAAAGTACAATTATGTCAATAAGGTGATCCATCTATGCAAGAATATTGGCTCAAAAGCTGAAAACAGCAAGGATGCTTTGTGAAATGATCATGAAAATCTGAAATTTATTCCATAGTAGCTTCTGTACTCAACAAGTTAGAGTTTTAGTCAAGTGAAATTCCATCTGAGGGACCACACAAGGAAAGATCTTAAGTATTTTTGCTAATGCAATTTCTCAAACCTGAAATGTTCTCAGTAACCTTCTTAGTTTTTAAAGGCACAGGTTAAGCACCCTTCCCTCCCATCTTCAGTGATGCCTTCTGAGACCTCTGCAACCTCTTCTTTCTGAACTTATAAGGCTAATTGTGGCTCTCAGTGAGCACTCTGTCACTATCATATGTAATTCGATTACCGTTGCCTTTTACTGGGTAGCACATATTTCATTATTTGTCTTTTCACACAGATCAGTCTTACTTCTTGAATTAAATGGCAAGTTTGCTAGGTCAGCAATCATGTTTTACACTCTATCATTCCCTCTGCTCTCAGCATATGGCTAATGTTGCACATTAGATATGACCACTCACCAAAGCAAAGGATGTCAATGCTTATTTTTAAACACTTGATTCGACTTTATATTCATAAATATCAGACTGAGGAGAGCTCTCAGCACAATACAAATTTTAAGACAATTTCTACTTTCCATTATTTTAAGAATTCAGTCTTTTCTCATGCACTTACACACTCCTATTAATAAAACCACATGCACTGCTACAAAAGCAAATAACCAGATTAGCTTAGCTATACTCAAAAATCTGTGAGTTCCAAATAGAATAAAGACCTTTAAGTCCTGAGAAAGTCAGATATCCATAAGATGTCTTGAAAGCACAATAGGTTGTCTGAGATTATCTCATGTTCATCCACTAGAGTTAGGGTTTAAACAATGGTGATGTACAAGTAGGCAGGCAAAGGTCAGATGAAAGATTCTTCATGTAATACTTCTTCCCAGTAGGAAAGCAGACAAGCAGTCAAGCCTATATGCCAATTTCCAAATATACTGCAGTCATATGTGTAATTCTGGAGGGGCTGGCTTAGTGGCACAAACATCAGCTGTGCAATACGTAGACTCCCTGGCAGAGTCAGCTAAAATTTTTAGCTTTCCAAGTTTGCTGGAGTTCCATATATTATCTGGGAAGAATATGTGAAAACAAATCTCAAGTCAATTTTCAATGTGCTCTCCAATAGCTCATGACTCCAGTTCGTTTGGGAAAAGAATAAAGATTTAGAACACTGAACAAAATATTGGTTTCTTTTATCCTGAGAGAGTTCAACTTTGTTTGTGACTTTTCCTTATTTTTGAAAAAATAAGCCATAATTTTCTGAATATGTGTGTGAGTTTTCTTTTCTGGTAAAAATCATGCCTTTCTTATAATATTTCAGCTCGTCAGAGACTTATAATGTTAATAGGGCAACCATACATTTTATAATCCAAACCAGGACATTTTAGGTCTGAAAGAACGTGATATCAATGTTTATGCTGAAACAATAGGAATGAACCAGGATTTATGATCACCATAATTACCCTGCAGGCCCAATATCTGACCAATTCTTTTGAGATTATCACTGTATTTTTTCATCATTAAAATGATTTTTTTAAAAAAGAGTTTTAGGATAAGCATATTACCATAAAATGAATAGTGGAAAAAAGATAGTTTTCTATCTACCTAACTTTATTCTTCTGCTTTCATGGTCATTTATAAATGAACAGAGATTTGAGATAAGCAAGTCAGACATCTAAAAGTGAGAGTGAATCCTACAAGCCAGAAATGGATCTTCTGCAATAGAGGCCCTGCTCATTCCAATTCAGGCTGTCTGCCTAGAGACTCAAACTATTCCAACCAAGGACTGTCACTGGTCTCCTATTAATCCTACACTTTTTTTTTTATACCCAGAGTAATTTTTTAAAATTTATTTCAAACTACAAGCCACAAAACACTTGTGACATAGCCAATCATAAACAAATTCTGTTTTAAAGAAAGTTAAAGTCAGTGTCCTTATAAGCAGTTTAATCTAAAGTATACCACAAAATGTAAATACAGATATATTGTTCAGAAAATAATTATCCCTAAATCTAGAAAACAATTCACAAAAGATAATGGTTAAGAAAGTATAGCCAAAGGTAACATTGTGAATTTTATAAATTTATTTCATGTGAGAGATTACATAAACTAAGAGATAAATCAATTAGTATAATCAAGTAAACATTTTACTACCCATTTTTAAAAATCGATATTACTCACCAAAGATCAATGGCATTATAACAACCAGAAATATTCCAATTATAATAGATAGTATAAAGCTTGTTTCTGGTATCCAAAAACCATCTAATAAAATAAATGAGAAAAAAATTAATTCACAAAATAAAGCTAGATAGTCCCAGAGATCTGCCAGATATACCAGAACTAGCTCCTAAAAGATTTTTGCAAGCCAGTTAAGCCATATAACTTGAAATAATCTGTGATGAGTGTATTTACACCATGGGAAGTCAAAATCAAGGTTTTTTCACTTTTTTTTCCCCAAAGAGCCAGTTTACCAACCCGCCATAAGGACATACCTACCCAGTTTTCTACTGTAAAGTGACCGAGAAAACAGGTATAATTTTTTTAACGAATTGAAGATAAAGAAGTCTCAGTCTTCATTATTATGTAGTTGGGATTATTTCTTCTTCTATACTATCTGCATGTACATTTAATCCCATGGGTATTAAACTAAGGAATATAAACATAAAAACATGGTACCTTCTCTTAGGTTGAATAGAGGAGATAAACATGTAGACAGAGCTTGGCAAATTATGGCCTATGGGCTAAATCTGGCCATAGTCTGATTTTGTCCATGGGCTAAGAATGATTTTTAAAGCATTATTTAAAAAAAAAAAAAAAGAAGAAGAAAAAGAAAAAATATGCTCTAGAGACTGGATATAGCCTCCAAAGCTAAAATATTTAGTATTTGGTTCTTTTCAGAAAAAATTTGCTTAGCTCTTATCCAGATAATTAGCTATAATATAAATAAGAATGATATGTTTTATGTAGCATAATGGGCTGTGTGTATATAAAATGCAGTACTTTTTTTGCCTAAGGAGTGTCAGTTAAATATCACGATGAGTTCATTTAAGTTAGGCCTTGAAGAATGAGAAAAATCTGAATTGACAGAATGTGAAGGAAAGGAAATCCCACCTAACAGGATAAAACGTAGCTTGTGGGGACCTGCATTCTAAACTGAAGGAAACAAAGGCTGAAGACCTACGGTTATAAAAGATATTTACCAGTATGACATGGCTACAGTATAGTGACAAATATTGGGAAAGGTGAACCACAGTTGAAGGACAAATCACAGAAGGCCTTAAATGCCACACAAAAATTTGTACGTGGTTCTGAAGGCAGTGAATAGAGAGCCATTTCAGGCACTTCAGAGAGGAGTTAAGTGATCCAGCTGTGCTTTGGCTAGATTAACTGTCAGCATATGATTACGCCAAGAGCACAGGCAAGAAACGATAACTTAAATAAGGAAAGCCGATTAGGAAATAGAAAGATGGGAACTCATCAGACAGAAATCAAGATGGTAAAACAATGGAACTTGGTGACTGAGAAGAGGGGGAAAAAATAAAGAGGCTAGAGGTTTCTAGCCTATGCGATAAAAAAGATGACATATCATAAACTAAAGCAGAATACACAGTGGAAGATGTAAATATTGGGGAAGAGGCAAAGTATAATTTTACACCTGTTGTGTAGAAGATGAGAGTACCAGGAACCTAATAACAAAGACAGCCTTGGAAGTCTATCTAGGACCATACGCTTGATGAAGTGGGCACTAAGGAGTAGCTAATGATCACTGAGAAGAAAAATGTCATCATGATATTGATATTTTAAGAAGATAACATCAGAGCAAATGAATAGTTCAGTAGTTTGAATAATAAGTAATACAGTCACCCAATTTATTGCCAATGTTAAGAATATCCTACCTTAACTCTGAGACTTGGTGTAATAAGTTAGTATATAGATAGACATGGTAACATACCTCCAGCTAACATAATATTCTCACTGATTCCACTATATTCACCAAATCCCAGATTATTTGCAGCTACTACTCTGAACTGAAATGTTCCTTTCAGATTTTTGGACCTCCATGTGCAAATGCTATTGCAGGATCCATTAAATGCCATCTTCCACATTAAATTCTGGTTCTGTGAATCATTCGAAGTATACTTTCTGAAAAAGAAAGAGTAAAATTATGAACATAGAAAATATATGAGACAACATATGTGTTACTTCTAGATGCTCATATATCATTTTAATGACAGAACTCCAGAGCATCTCTTATTGCACACTTTACCCTTGATCTCACTATTCTCACATGTTTTGGCCACAGAACACAGTATGGTGTTGTAAAGTCATCCCAACAATACATAGAGCCAACCGATTCAGCCCATCAGGAAAATAATGAATAATCAATTGCTAAGAGAAGCTGAAGTGCCTTTTCTTACTATCAGAATGTGTAAACCTTCTTCAGAATTCCAAAAACATAATTTTTAACTGGGAATTTTTAAAATCTCTTCTTAATTCTCAGTCTCTATGCACCTATAGTTTACATATACCACATCTGGATAAAATAATATACACATCTGGATAAAATTGATAAGAAAGGTGTAATAGTTCAGCTACTAAAGTTATTGTTACATTTGAGATCCCATGTTTCATTGTTGCCATTTGTATTAGCCTATACTCCCCTCAAAGTCAATCTACATTATTCTTCATATGAAACATGGAAAGAGCACAAGAGCTTCATTTAAAAGATGTAACTAGAATGGCTTTTAACAGAATCATAGACTGAAGGCCTTCCATTTATGTCTTCTCTGACAACAAAAAGTCGGAAACTTTTCAGACCACAACAGTTTTAGGACTTGGTATCAACTCACAGTAAGGTTGGAGGTATGTCATGAAAACCGGCCCTGCTCCTGAAAGAGTGCTCATCCTGGAAGAGCAACAAGGACAGCAAAGGCTAAGCCAGAGAGGGACGGGAAAAGGGCAGTAACATCAGGAGGATCAGGGCAGAGGAGCTGGGCACAACCGATACCAGGAGCTGAGTGTCCTAGGGACCATCCTGACTAAGCTTTAAGACGCACTGTTTTTGTAGATTTTGCTAAATCTCATGTTAGGATTAGCAATTTTATAGTATGACCCAAACAACTCTGATCCAAAAGAAAGAGATCCTTAAAATTTTATAAAATGGCTGTTGGCCACTGAGAAAGAGAAGGAAGAATTCTGACATTGGTTGAACACCTATTCACAATACACCATACTGGTGCTTTTCATATGTCATTTCTTTTCATTGAGTCTTCACAACAACCTGAAGAGGTAGATATCATCATCCCATTTTACAGATAAGAAAACAGAAGTTCAAAAACGGAATAAAGCAAGTAGTTAAACATGTTCTGTGTACTGGGTTAAATAGTTTCCCCCCAAAACTCATGCCATGCCAGACCCTGTGAATATGGCCTTGTTTGGAAATAGGGTTTTTTCAGATGTGATCGAGTTAAAGAGATCATATTGAATTAAAATAGACTCAAACACAATAACCAATGTCCTCTTAAGAAGACAGAATTTAGGCACAGACACACACATGAAGAACATCATGGATGACAGAGCCAGAGACTGGAGTGAGGCATCTACAAGGCAAAGAATTCCAAGCATTGATGGCAATCACCAGAAGCTAATAAGAAGCAGGAAAAGATTCTTTCCTAGAACCTTCAGAAGGAGTGTGGTCCTACTGACACCTTGATTTTAGACTTCCCATCTCCAGAACTTAAGAGAATAAATGTCTGTTGTTTTAAGCCACCCAGTTAGTGGTACTTTGTTACGACAGCCCTAGGAAACCAATACAGTTCGTTCAGCTCCCAAGTTCACGAACTTAGCACTATCACTACCACTGTACTTATAACACAGGGTATACTAGAGTGTCCTGACTGAAGAAGTGACTTTGAAATACTAAAGGTAGAGCAACTCACTCTATTATCTCATCGTCCCTGGACTGAGACTAGAAACTTGGAGCAATGAAATGCAAAGTATTTATGGAGCTATGCATTTAAGGTGTTACTGAAGGGAACATGCTAAAGGAGTCCTAGCAAGACCATGGTGAGGCCTGGCTGGTGAACATAATAAGAGTCACAGTTCTGAAGGTCAGAATATATTTATTCTGCATGAAAAATAGTAACAGAAATTTCAAGAAGGTTTCAGTTAGAAATGTGGCTAACGTAATTCTCTAGCATGACCAGGAAAATTTTTTAAGGTAATGGGAATGCCAGAGCAAGATGAAGCAAAAATAGATCTAAAGCTCAAGTAGCCAGGACTATAATTATGGAAGTGACTTTTGTCCTTGGATCTTCTTAAAAGATGGCTTCATAGTCCCGTGAGGGGAGTGTCTGCGGAATTTGGAATTCTCCCTTCATGTTGGCATAAAATCAGTTCATCTAAGCCAGTTATGATTCACAGAGCTCCTCATACTGGCCAGAGGTTGCATGTGTTAATCAGCTGCTTAGTTTTCATCGAAGGCACATTTTCAGTCCCTGTGAACATACTGCAAATAGTAATCTTTGCAGTAGATACAGAATCCTGTGTTATCTATACATCGCAGACCATTTCAGACCCTGATCTGATTTTACATTCTGAAAAAGACCTAGCTCATTGCCAATTTTCACTAGATATTATTCATCTTGCTAAAAAAATTACTGTGAGAAATTTATATGCATACCATCATCTAACACCAAACATCAGCTTAGCTTCCTGAACAGGATATTAAGTAAATATTAGTTGTGTGTGCCAATGATTGAATTATTTCCATAAAGTTTTGACAAGCAGTTGTAGATTTCTGAGAAGACCACCTTATATAATCAGAGTGCCAAGGCTGGCTGCTAGGAACTGAGCAAAGAATGTAATGATGCCCTCAAGGTCCTTAAACCAAAGATCTTTTAGGTTTATTCATAAATATACATTGAAAAATACTGTTAATTCTGATCTAATAATACCTTATAATTAACTGCTGAGCTCTTTGTTGTTTACAAAGCACTTTTACAAACAGACATACCTGATCTCAAGGATATAGTACTTGAGTCTGCTTCCATTATCATAGGCTTTTTCCCACTGTATTGAATTTTTACTCCCTTCTAATAACTTTGGAATTCCTGGTTTACTTGGGACTCCAGCTTTGGAAACAAAAGAAAATACTGATTGATTAGAAATATAAAATATTTTGCATAACATATCTGTACAGACTATATTTACTAAAAGTAAAGCCAAATACATTAAAGAAATATTCAGAAATATTCTCCTATTAGTGCATTTTTAAATGAGTATATGAAATTTCTTTTTAGTGATGGATTAGATGGATTAGTGATAGGAATTACAACATATCTTAGCTTGACACAAAATAAGTGATACAAAGAAAGAAAATATTGTAAGATTTGGAGCATTTCCCCTTGATTCTTATAGGAATCAACTTGGAGTTATAGTATACCCTTTAGAACACTAATGTAATATACTTTTCAAATTTTTTATTTGTAGCATGTGGTTATAGTAGTCAGTAAGTAAGTCTTTGTTGAACACTCACTCAGTAACACTGTTTTCATTTAGTTCTTACTGGAAAATATCATATCTAAACAGGAAATCACAACACCAAAAGGCAAAATAGTTTTGCCCAGTTCAGAATCTTGCAAGACCAGGTGAATGTTATCCCATTACTGCTTATGAAGACTCCTAACTCTTTTCAATTTCTTCGCTCAAGCTCTAGGAATAATAATTAATTCTTTTAAGAAAAATTTCAGCCTCTAGGATTGGTGAAATAAGTGATGAGAAAAAAATTGAGACACACGGTTTTCTGAGTGTTATATGTTCATACTCACCTTTTGTCTTAAAGCTTTCTGGAAGTGAGGTGCTATTTTCTCCTGTCCTATAAAGCACCACTACTCGGATATTATAGGAGGTATAAGGCTGTAGATCTGTGATGTTACAGACATAAGCAGAACCTTGGCCGCATGAAGCATTAACATAGTAAAACTCATTGTACCTCCACTAGAAAAAGAAGTCTCAATTAACATTTTTGTTTCTTTAAGAAAACCTTCTTTAACATAGAAATTCACAAGCCAAGAAATTAAACCTTAAATAAAATATATTTTCTATTAAAAAATAATAGCTCCTTTATGAGTGTTTGATCCCCTACATCAGCCCCACCACTGACAGCCATTTTATTTTTCATGACAAGCTATAACCGACTTGAATGATGGTTCTTAGGATAAGTCCAAGGTGGGACACAGACCTTTGCAGAAGATTTAGAGCTTGACTTCTTGTTATTCTTAATTGTAGACACTTGCATTAAATCAGCATGGCTAAGACTACGATGGATCAAAACCATGATACTTTCAATTCCACGGATTTGTTCATTTCAAAATACTATTTTTACATATTCTGATTCTTGAAGAAGTCTACAGTGACTTATAGATTAAAACATTTAGTTTTTCCTCCCCAAACTCTCTTCGGACATCTAACTAGCATTTCTTATTTTTATACATAGGAAGCCTTTTAGATCCCTAAAAGGAAACTTTTAGACATCATCATTTAGCCAGTAAGTAGCAAGGTTAGAAGTTAAATACAGGAAATCTTACTCCCATTCCAGTTTAGAGTCTCTAATTATAGCTTTCTGAACTTTATATGTGTCCCTGATTTTTTAAAAATCTGTGTATTTGGACCCTTAATATCATTATTTGAAAATGGTGATTTTTTTAAAGTGTACAAATAGGAAAAGACAGAGGATGTGGCATTTTGTCAAGGGCTCTTAGTGTCTTTTCCCCAGTAGAGTTTCCTAAGAAGGTCAGCTTCCATAAATAAACCTTACTTTACATCTCCTTTTTCATTTAGCACTCACAAGGTCACATCATTTCATTGGATGAACACTTTATATTACTTTTCTATTTGGTTAGAAATGATTCTCTATACCACCTTCAGGAAGTATGCCACCTCGTTACAAAAAGAAAAGGGAAAGGGAGAACGGAAGGATTGAAAAAAAAATAGAAATGCTGATGTCAGGGACATTGTCTGATAAACTCATAATGTATCAATTCCACTGAAACATAACCTAATGAAACAGATACATTAGATCCACAAAATTTACTCTAAACAGAGAGAGAGAAAAGGGGGTGGGGAGAGAGAAAGATTGCTTTATTACTGGCTCAAAAATTTTAGCCCTTTTTGGTCCTGTCTCCTTAGTGATCTGCTATAGAAACTACCTTAGGTGAACAGTCTAGGTGGCCCAACATTCCACATAATATAGAAATGATCAGAACTCCTTGAAATGTCAAGGAGATGTTTGACCAAGGGTATCGCTGAAACACTGTAGAGTACAGGGCTTATTACAGCGATGAATGTTCAGGGCAGGTGGCCAACTTGGAGAGGTTCCACAGGCTACCCCAGTAAATCACAAGGGAGTCAGGACCTTCCATTTGTCAGAGGCCAACAAGTGCAGGGGTGAAGTCTACCACAAAGGAATTTTCAAATTATTTGGGCAGGGGTGGGGTAGGAAATGGTGCAGACTATGATGTCTCAGAGACTGGAACTTCAAAAATGTTTGGTTCTATCAGGGATTTCCCTAGATAACTGAGGAAAACACAATTTTAACGGGCTTCCATGAAAAAAAAAGCCAAAGCAAAATCACTTCTTTCTCTCCAGTCTTAAATTGAATATGTCATTCTTCTATATAGATATAATAAAGAAGCTATGGAATTTAAGACATAGATAGAAATTTAGCCTTGTGCTCTAATTCCCTCATTTTCTATATAAGGAATTTTGACAGAATAGACAGAGACTAGAAGTTTATCCTTTTCTCCTTCTTTCTTTTCTAAAAGAGTATTATGTTAATTTTAAAAAATACATATTCATCTTTATCACTCACTTTCCAGAGTTTCAGTATAGAGTTATAGGCTCATTCCCAGCTGTCCTATCGTTATAAGATAGATTCAAAATAGCTAGAACTTTCTGCATAGATATCACTCAATAACTCTCACAGAACATAGCCTTCTATTGTGCTCATCAGTTAATACTTATAGAGGTTCACACATGTAGAAATTACTGTATCAAACAATTTCAGATTTATGATTTTCTAAGTGGTCTTTCTGGAACCTGTATCGAGCACGTGTAAGAATAGAGGAAGTTTGGAAATAAAAAGTATTGCATGAAAGTCATGAAGACTGAACCACACAGTCCCTGTCTGCTGTCTTTCTTCCAAATTTTGAGGAGTGGGGTGGGTGACTTAATGACTCATATTCCTTCCATGAATAGCACTCGAGTAGGACTGCTGTAGAAATGAGTCAGCTTCTGGGGTCCTCCTGTGCCTGGCTGGTGATATCTGACTCATCTTGGCGCCTGTCTGGGTCTCTGACTTTTCATCAGTAAAATGAGAGGCTCGAGATCGTCATATCTAAGGTCCTTCCCTGTTTCATTTCTTTGATCTAGGAAATGAACTTTACATCCCTCTTACTGACTTTAAACTGAACTGCATTAAGCTTACTTAAACGGATGTAAAAAAAAAAAAAAGGTGATCCTACAATTTCTCCAATTTAACTACATTTTCATATGACCGTTCTTTTCAATAGGCAACAAATCATCATAAACATGCTCAGTGGAAAAAGAACGACTAAACTATGGCCTTTGGTTTTATCAACTCAACATTCGCTATTGTTTCACATATTTCAATTTTTATCTAAAAAGTACAAAATCATAAAAAGTCTTAAACAGTAAAATTTAAAAACATCCTAGGGAGCAACTTTATTTTTAAAGAAAAGTGAGGCTAGCACTATACTGATTTGTTTTTGAGTTACAACTAAACAAAACACTCCTAGCCAATATTTACAAATGTGGACACACAAACTTACAATAGTGAAAATAAATTGTAGCAATTATAAAAACTAACTAATGCATTCTAAGTATATTAATATAAAGATCAATGTAGACTTTCCCTAGCAATGAATTAATTAGATTAATTGATACTTTAAAATTCAGTGGATATTTTTATATTGGTTAAACATTAAGATTTTTGGATAAGGAACCATTTAAAGTTTATAAACCAAGGTCGAACTGGTTTAGAATAAACTTTTTACTTCTCTCCTGTTGCTATACAGCCCTTAAATGTTTGGAAGAACATTTCTAAACAAGGTTTTGGCTTTTTGCTTGTTTATTTCTTTCATTTTTCGTTTTTCTTTTTTTGTCATAGAAAACACCAAATTGCTATGGACTTTAAACCGGAGAAACATCTAAACTAAGTAAAATATTATGAAATAAGTAAGCCATAATTTACACCCTCTTACATGGAAACTTTTAAAAGCAAATTAATCTCCCTAGGAATTCTTTCTATCAGAAATTAGTAGATAGTTTACTGCTTCTATACAGTAAACCTGAATCGATGAGTGTGGACAAATATGTTGTCGATTTATACAAGAGAATGCTCTAGAGATATACAAAATAACTTCCAATTTATTCTATAACATAAAACAGAGATTTGCATTAAAAGTGTACAATGTGTCTATGGCCATGCCACCCTGTACAAGCCCAATCCCATCTGATCTTGGAAGCTAAGCAGGGTTGGGCCTGGTTAGTACTTGGATGGGAGACCACCTAGGAAGACCAGGTGCTATAGGCGTAAAAAATAAAAAAAATAAGAGATTGTAGGCTGACAAGGTCCTTGCAATCTGTGAGGTTAACCAAGGGTTGCCTTGCCTAAAAAAAAAAAAAAAAAAATGTGTACAGTGTAATCTACCTTTTGGAGTTCAAACCAAAATCTGATGAGGTTAACATTAGATGGAGCCTTCCAATCTAATCGCAAACTGGTGTTCTCTGGAACCAAGGCATAAGGTTTCTCTGGTGTGTCAAACATTTCAACGGTGACAGGATGACTCTCAGCACACCACATTTCCTCTGCATGGCAGGCCAGAACCTTTTTATAAAAAAGAACAATTGCTTAAACCTTTCAAAACCTTGCGGTTGAGAATGGCAATAAAAGCACCCAATACCCTCACTGTACCTTTAACACATATAGTTTTCCACCAGACAGTCTAGTAACAAGGAGAGAGAGCCTTCCATTTGGGTATTCACTCCGTCTTAGAGGAGTCTTGGGAATTAGTGCCACATGTGAGATTGCCAATTGATAGCGGACTGACTCCTTAGGTCCATTTGGCTTGTGAGATTCTCTCCAGGATATGATGAGGCTGGTGTCTGACTGCACAGTGGTGTTAATAAGCCAAACTGCCTCTGGTACTGAAATAAATAGCAACGCATGACAAGGGATGTTGCAACAACACCGAAAGATGGAAAGAAGTAATGGGGTCTTGGTTGAGGAATAGTCATCATGTGAGCAGAATGAATGACAGATATTCCGAAGGAAAGCCAGCCTATTATATAATGATAAGTTAACAGGCTGCCTGAAACTATTTTTGCCTAATGACTAAGTCATTCTCTGACTCCAGCTCCAAGATATGGCCGATAGTGATGAATAAACCAATTCGGGTGAGTTTTGTGAATGTCACGAGGAACATCTAAAAGAAATGGTATCACTCATATTAATTGTCTTTTAAATGTTTCTTAAAATGTCTCTTAAAATGTCTTTTGAAATTCTAGGTCCATTTTCTTTAAGGCAATGATGTTATGTTACTTTAAATTTCAGTGGCCTCAGTAAAAATTCATGTAGAGATTTTCCTATCTTACCGCATGTATAGAAACCTATGCATATATGAGGAGAGGGTGACACAGTGTGGTGAAACCAAAGAATGTGTTTCTTGTCAAACGGTATTGATTCTGATGTTTTAGCTTCTAGTTATTATTCATTTTGATGGAATATTATTCATCTTCTGGTGTTAGAGCAAAAATCAAGTCATCGAAGCATTTTTCAGAAATATATTTTTTCTTAATGAGCTTAAAAAAGCTCATGTAATAAAGATTACTTAATAATCAGGTTTAAAAAAATATATAGACGTACACATCACATATCACAAAATTCCACCCTAGCAACCCACATCAAGTCCACAACTCACCTCCACTTTTAGTTTTTCCCAAAATCTCTTTTCCCAGAGGTAATCGTTCCAAAGGATCTGAATAATAATTCTTTATAGCTATCTGTATCACGTATGTTGAAAATGGTTGCAACCCTTCAACAAGAGCTATATTCTCCTGAAATTCCTGTAATTTAAAAAAAATCAATATCTGATGGTGTTTTTTTTTTGTCCAAATGGGGAGAAATTATTTAATCAAAGAGAGAACAAAATTAAAAGACTCAAAGTTTATTTTTTAATCTTAGATCATGAGTGATAATGTACACTATCCTAATCTGGCTAGACCTGAGTTGTTTAATATCTACAAGAATAAATGTTAAATGATCTACAGCCTTCAGTCAATTTTGTGACATATTTAATTCACAGAGGAAGCTAGATTCCCAGAGGAGGACACTGTTTCACTAGCATTGTATTGGAAATTCAGCAAGATCGTATCGTAGGATGTGACACATAGTAAATAAAATAAAAGATTAAACTACATTATCTCATTGTTCTTTGAAATAAAGTTTAAGTAAAAAGACTTTCTTTAGACCAGTGGTTCTGAACTTTGGTTGTACTTTGGAATCATCTAGGAAATTTTTTTAGAATACTGATGCCTGGGTTCCACCCTCAAATGATTCTGACTAAATTGGTCTGAGGTGAAGCGTGGGTCCAGAGATTTTAAAAGGTCCACTTTTAAGGTTAAGATCCACTGCCTTTGCCTCATATTAATCAATGTGAATAAAATAAGATAGATTATCTCTAATAGAAACGTCCAGTGCCACAAGCCAGATCTTGGTCAGCCAAATGATCCAATTTGTCTCTGAAACAACTCCTTTCAGAAATGTGTTAAAAAAGGTTAAAATAGACAAAATAAAGGAAGTAACAAGAATCAGGTGTACTTTCTGGCAAAATATACAGTTCTTAACTAATAGATAATGGTCAGTTTCACCTTTTGATTTTGGTTAAATAATTAGCACAAAGCAAAATACTGGGTACATGTGATTCCATCACAGGGACAATTAAAATACCAATGCCATGACAGAAGGAATTATGCCAATTCACACATTTATTCCAGAATAATCTAAGGAATGACTATTCAATGCCATGTACTATGCTAGGTGCTAGAAATACAACGATACATAAAAATATAGTTGCTGCATAATGGCACATTTCACAACATACAGAAAATAACAAAAAATATAACGTACAATTTTTGTATTAGATATATGCTATGGAGGAGAGGTATATGCAATGTTCTTTGTGTCCAATTCATTTCTTAGCCCTCAATCTGCAATCTGCTGGATAGGCCATAAAAAACAAGCCTCTATCACTTTCTGGGCATAATTAGACAATCAGGAAGGACAACAAATCCAGTCCTTTCAGGACACTCAGGAAACCGTTACTGTAGCAATCCACCAACTGATCAGCGCTAATATAATTCCTTGAAGGTTAACTTACTCCCAGATAAGAAGACTAGAATACAATATGTTTGATGAATCAGCTATAATATGTTTCAGAACATAATCTAGAAAATACTATAACTGAGAATTTTGTATCAAAAATGGGTATCTTGTGAAAAGACAAAGACCACCATCTCCATCCTTACCAGCATTCTGTATTTCAGTTCGGAGCTATTATTTCTGCTGCCAATTTCTTTATAATAAACCAGATATGTTGGAGTAGGGCTTGTGATGCCGTACCAAGTGAGCTTTGTCCTGGTAGGAGGTAATCTGATTGTAAGGCTGGTGTTAGTGGTGTTAACTATAGTAGGCTCTGCAATATCTGAAGCTAGAGACAGAAATGCTTTATCTAAAACAATAAGAAAAAAAGATTAAACATATGTATAAAAGAGAAACAACAGATTTATTTAACATCAAGGGGACTATAATATTTTATTTTCTATTTAACTTATAAGGTATGATGTATTGAAGTGTTGGAAATGTTATTCAAGACAGGAAGACAAGCTTTTCCCACACATTTTGAAGATGTTAAATGTCTCAGAAAAAGGGAGCAAGGTAACTGGTAACTGGTTAACATTTCCAGCAGATGGAGCTAAAGTGCCCTTAATTATGTACGTAGACAGCCACAAAATAAAGTTGACCTATTTTATTTGACCAAAGTAATGAAAACATTATGTTAATCATATTTTTAAATAAATTCCACTTATAAAAACTAATGCTATCTTTAGAACTTTTTTTTTTTTTTTAGAGATGTGCATGTATGTGTGTATCTGTTCAACTTCAAACAGATTTTGGACTTTTTAAATCTCTTAAATTTCTCAAGGTGAAAAATGAATTATTTTACCAATATATACACTCAGTTTAGTTATAAAATATTCCCGCTTTTAATATTTTATAACTTACATATTGAATACTTTTAAGCAAAGATTATTTGAGTTGGTTTCATTCATTTCTGTCCCTTTCTAGGGGGGAATTATACTTATCTTAGAATGACATAGGCACCTTAATGGCAAAGAGAGCTTTAGAAAAAACTCAGAAAGCACTTCAGGTTTCAATGTCACTCATGTGTTCACGAAATGCTGTTTTTATTTTTTGGCAGACTGTGTATTAGATTTCAAACTTTTTTTAAAAATTATGCTCTTAATAGTAAATATATAATCAGTTGCATTCCTAAAAGTCATGGTATTATACTAAACTGCACAATAAAATCCACAGGGTTGATGAGGGAAATAATGTTAGGAGCACAATGCTAAAAAAAATTTCCTTAAAAAAAAAAAAGATAGAAACAGTAAAAATAGTAGCACAAATATACACATATTAAATGGTTGACACACCTTATACTACTATAAATAAGGCATTTTACCTTGAAAAAGACCTGAAATTTTATGCAATGCTTTTTGACACCACTGGGGGATCTAAAATATCATCGGAGGAGAAAAAAAAAAAAAAAACAGAAAAAAGGGAAATTTCAAAACTGAGAAGGGAAAGAGAACAGGCAGAGAGAATGTGGGACAAGGGTTTCCCAAATCTCAAGTTGTCTGCCTCAGCCTGAGCCATACGTACGCACATGGAGATAAATTGTGATCTAAGGCAAAGAGCAATTGCAGTGAGCACCAAATGCTGACAATAAAGCAACACTGAGAGCATAACAAGGGAGCTGGAGAAACATCCTGGAGAAGGAGACATTACAAGACTTTACCGACCCTAAAACAGGAGAACAAGCTGATTAAGACTGTGACTTTATTTACCTGGAAAAGACTGCAGAACTGAACTGTAAGCCAAAATACACTCACTCCTTAGCGCCTTCGCCTGAGAGAGGATGGCCCCATGGCTTTTCTTTGCTTGATAAATCTGTGTGCTGTCCTTTACTACGGAGATCCAATATAGAAATTCTCCATCCACAGTTAAGCTAACAAGAGATTTTCCTGTTATTGAAAAGCATAAAATAAAGACCATAAAGAACAAAATACATATCTTACATTTTCTACTCAAAACAATGTGAAATCCTTTTTCTGTATCATAACTACTAAATTTTGAATCTTTCTATTATCTCAATGTGAAAAAGTAACACTTTTATTTTATGTCATTAGGCTAAAAATTTTACAGATATTTTCTCATTTTAGTTCCATATCAAGTCAATAAGGTAAATACAGTTATTATTAGCCTAATTTTGTAGAAGCAGAAACTAAGGCTTGGAAGAGTTAAATAATCTCAAGGCCACAAGGTTAATAAAGGGCAGAACCAAGATTTATAATTTACCTGTGTGACTCTAACTCAAACAATGCCTATCTGAAAAAAGTAGTAAATAATAGGCACAGGGCTCAGTGCTTTGCTCAATGTTTTTATAAATGATTTGGAATGAATGCATGGTACACATATTCACCAAATTTGCAGATAATACATGATTCCTACTGTCACCAGTAGTTTCAGTTACAGACTTAAAATTCCAAAATATCATAAAAGAATCAGGAACTGGATTGAAATTTAATAGAAATAAATGTAACATCCTAAATTCAAGTTTAAAATCAACTCTATAAATAAGGAATGAAAGAAACCTGGCTTAATGATAGTTAACACGAAAAAGACATTTCAAATGGCAAGCAGCCCAAAGACCTAATGCCACTTTTAGCTTCAGTAAAAGAAGATTTAGGAAGTCAGAGGCCCCATGCACTGATCGGAACACATTGAGAGTACAGTGAGTCATTATGGGGTGACATTTAAGAGGATATTAAGTAGCTGAAGTGAAACCACAGGAGGGTGACTAGGGAGAAGAAAGATCTAGAAGCTACATCACCTGAGGAGTAGTTCAAATACTTGAACTTTTCCTCTAAAGGAAATGCTTAGAATGGGCTATTATGACAATCTCTATGGAGTTGAATGGCTATCATATAGAAAGTAATTGATTTATTCATTGTAAATTTAGAGGTTGGGCTCTGACTAATGAATGGGAGGAATGGCTAAATATAAGATAAAAAATAAGATAATGGCCCATTAGATAATTCTTGTGTGCCAGATGTTAAAAAAAAATTATTCTGACACTTGTTAAAATGGTAAGGAAGACTTTAGTCAAGATTATTGCAGTATTGCAATAGGGAGAGAGATGTGCTCAACTCAGACTACAACAAATACATCTGGAGATTTATAACCAACAACAGGATCAAGGGGTCAGTGAATAGAAAATTACTAAGAGGAGACATCAAGAGTAAGGGGGTTCTTGCCAAACTGGCCTAATAGGATTTTTGCTAAAGGCAAGCCAAGAACCTCAAGAGCGGGGAATGAAGAACTTAATCTGCTATCAAGGGTGGGGAGTGGGTCTTCTCTAAACTGACTTAGCAGGATTCTCGCTAAAACTGGACTCAACAAGAATGGACATAGAAGGTCAAGGTCCTATTAGGCCAAGGCCTAGTTGAGAAGAGGGCTCAGAGGAGCCTATCTAAAGTTGATCAAAGAAAGAGTCTTTGTCACAGAGTCAACAAAAACAAGTTATTTGCCTAATAAGAGAAGTTCAAAACATTATCATTACTTTTAAGCCATTTGAGAGTATATCAGAATTGTTTGTAAAATGCTCTGGATGACACAGCAGTTTTAATATGCACACAGAGACACACACGCACACAGACACGAATATACTTATGTTTGAAATTTCATAACTTCACTATATAGACTAGCAATTCATAATAGCACTTTTGATGATGGAAATATTTATGTCCGTGTCACCCAACACAGTAGCCATTGGCCACTGGTGGTATTTGAACACTCGAAATGTGGCTAGTGTGCTTGCGGAATTAAATTTATAATTTTATTTAATTTTAACTAATTTAAACATAAATTACTATATGTGACTAGAACTTACCATACTGGACAGTGAGAAATAGACTCTTAAGAATGTATAGGGGTATTTAGGGTATATTTTTTCCCATTGCAATTACTCCTAATTAGGAGACTTCCAAATCACTTTAAACTTTCAAATATTTCCTTTACAATGAAAATCTATGTATACACGTGGGTGTCTTACCAAATAGCACAGGCACCACGATAACTTGCCAACAGTGGCATCCTTCCAGATCTGTGGCCCAGATCTCTTGCCCTTTGACAAAATATATCCGTGGTTTCCTTATGTCAGAGGTATCAATAGTCATGACTCCACTTAACTCAAATTCAGTCACGTTGCAAGAACATTGGTTTCTGCCATTTGAATGGTTTATGGCTGTGTGTTTCAGAATGTGGTGCAAGGTCTGGTTGATAATACTGTAGTAGAACATCTGAGAGCCCAAATCGGAAACTTCTGTCCAATACAGGCGACTATTGGGGGTAAAGACACTCCAATTTAATGAGAAATACATATTGCGAATATTAGTTTCTAGTGAAGATCATTCTTAATGATTGGGGGGGAAATGCAGCCTTTGAAGAGAACATATCTGAGTATTTAATAACCTACTTCTGAGATGGAGGAGCTTATAAGAAATCTAGTTGGTGACATTTTCCAATGATTTCTCAATACATATGCTTATAGCTAAAGCCTTAGACTATAGACCTTAGACACTGTACTTAGTGGTTCATTAATGACTGTAAATATAAAATATATTTGCAACTTCTCATCATCACCCATCTCCATTCCCTTGCTCTCAACTTTGTTATACTAGTTAACAATCTATTTTCAAAATAGACTATATCCATGCTTATGGCACAAACAAAATATATCTGTCCAGCCTGAGAAACTGCCACATGGTTGCTGAATAAAGTCCTTAAAACTCATCTTAAACAAACAGACAAACAAACAAACAAAAACACCTCATCTTAGGAAGACATTAATTAAGGATGGATGAGCCCAGAATAGCTTTTGCTGTGCAAGACATGCTGCCCATGTATTTTTGGCTCACCTTCTGCCATTGTCTCAGTCCTCTTCTTGTCCTTACCAACTGAGGATATTATTAAACTCACTGGTATAAAAATCTGCTTTGGTTTCCTGCTCATAATTAACCTAACTTTAGGTTAGTCAAATTGTCAGTATGGATTCAGTTTATATATTTGTGGTTGTGGGCTCATAATTTACAGGTAGAATTACTTAGTATAAGTTAATATAGTGAGTCAAGAACGACTAAGTATCTGATTTTCCCATCATTGACTCTAATATTATACCAAACGTATTACATTAAATATGTCTCTATTTCGTCACAATAGAAACGGATACTCATGTTTCACATACCTTAAAAGAGGATATATGAAAAAAGAGATTATTGTTGAATTTCTGTTGCAAATTTTCAGCTTCCTGGGATATTTCACCTTGCGTTCAAGATCAACATCAAATATTTGCATTCCGTTTTGTGATTCTTTCCGCACAAAGTAGAGATGCCTTGAAATCCAGTCAATTGTAATAGTCGTAATATCAAAAATTAGTGTACCTCGGAAAATCTTAACAATTGGTAGAAAACACAGCAAAGGAGACAGTGGTCATTCTTTTTTTTTTTTTCCAAATTCAAGGCTTTTCTGTAATCACTTATATTACATATTTATTGCTCTTCTCTTTTGTAATCCAAAATCTCAATACCCTGGATTGTGTGCCATTATAACATTGGTCCTCTTCTCACATTGTGTATTTTCTCTGGTTAATTTCAACTACTATGGCTTCTATTTCAATCCACAGACCAGTGCTACAAATCCACAGCTTCAGGTGAGATCATTCATTGAATTATTGATTCAAAAAATCAAACTGCCTACTGAACATATATGAATGATCCTAGAAAACAGAATTTATCACTCCACGTCCCAAACCTCCTTTTCTCCTTCAATTATATATTTATGGATTCCCAACACTCATCCAAAGAGCAATCATATCAAATGTGGTTTAGCCTTGACTTCTTCCTCCCATTACTACCCAAAGTGAATTAGTTCTATTTTAAATATCCCCCCGATTTGTCCTCTCCTTTCTCACCTCACAACCTCTCATTTCTCACGTAACATTTTCTGTCTGGATTTCCGTGATAGCCTCCTAATTGTCTCAGGATTAACCTTCTCCAAGTCATTATTCACACAGCTGTCAGAGAGGTCTTTCTAAAACAACTTAATCATGTTAATGACCCACTAAATTTCTTTAAATGGCTTTAAGACTGACATCTCTGTATCACAGTAAAAGAGGCCCAATACATTTAGGCTTCTGCCTACCTCTCCAGCTTTACCACCTGCCTTTCACTCTGCCCTCACCCCGCCTCCATTCTAAACTCCTTTTTTATTTATAACTCCCTGAACATACTGTGGATCTCATTTCCCTAACTTTGCACTTGCTACTCTCTCAGCTTTCCCCACTTTCGCCTGGCTTATCTTCATTACATTCAAGATGTCTTTCCATTCTACCACCACCATTCCAATGAGCATCCATTCTCTGTGATTCCACTGCATCCTGCCCTCAGCATAGCATTTATATTGTGTTTTATCTACCTTCTCCCCAGCTAACTTTCAGTAAATGCCTACCACACACCAACCATTGTGCTAAGTGACATGTATTATCTCATTTAATCTCATTGAATCTTCACAGGAACCCTATGATGAGGTACTACATAACCATAGCAGTTAACTTGCTGATGGTCTAATACTAGCCTGGGTTTGTTCAAGGACTGTGATTTTTCTTTTTTACCTCTATCCCAGGAACTAACACAGTGCTGTAAACTCAACAACTGTTCGCTAAATTAATCATGAATGACATTTGCCTAAAACTTAATCTGAATTCATTTGTGACTAAATAATACAGTGTCTGTCTTTTTCGACCATTCTAGTCTTACTGAGTCGACCACAGGCCAGTCATTTTAATTACAGGGCAGTGTGATATGCAAACGCTCTACTTTCTTCAAAATAATTACATAGTAACATACCTCAGAGCTGGACTGATTGTCCATGTTCAGAAGGAAGAGTGAGTCTCCTTGAGCATAATACCCCATCGCATTATCAGCTGTGTAGCCCACAGCACTGATGTTTCTTTCTGCCGAAAACATCCATACAACTTGATTTTGATCCATGTCTAACAAAACTATGTTGTTACCAAAGAGAGTCATGAGGTATGGAAATGGACTGATTTCTGAAAACAAAAAATAAGTAGATAATATGTATTAGAAAAATAACTTTAGTTTACCAAAGTCTATTGATTCAATATTAGGTTGTTTTAAAATCCATGGCTCTCCTTTGGGTTCATCTAGTACACCAGTCTAATCAAAACAGTCTAGGTATTATTTAAGCATGTTTGATGATGATAAAAATTAATTATTTTATTTGACTCTAACTTCAACTCAGAGACAGCGCTCATATCCCTGAGAATATCAAAGGTTAAAACGTTTTAAAATACTAATTGCTGTTTACACAGATTTTAGATGATAGTACCTGAAGTTTTGGACTTTACTATGTCAGAAAATGGTCCAGGTCCTTTGGATGTGAAGACTCGAACCTAAAGAAAGAAAAAGACACAAAAAAATCAGCATTCAACAGTGTCCTCAGTGATAATAGTTAAGTTATGAGACTGATAAATTATTGAATGTTTCATTTCACACTCTTGATACACATTATTAATAGTTTCAAGTAGTTATTTACATCTGCGTATATAGCGATAAATCACTAAGAGGAAAAACGCTGCCCCATATTTATGTTGGTGGGTTTTCTTGTCTAAAAAAGTACAAAGAAATGGCACAAATCTCTACTGCAAAAATATTTAATTTCTAAAAAAAGTCTTTAACTAGCTACAAAATTAAGTTACATAGAACATTGAACAGAAATAAAATTATACAGGTTATGGTACACTTCCGCTTATCTTGAAGTCAACAACTAGATATTTTAAATAAATTTATATACTTTTAAAAAGGAGAATTATAAAAAGAAAATAATTAAACCTTATATTTGAAAGTGAATTGTGCATTTCAAACTACTTTTACATCCATTATCTATTTTGATCCCCACAACTACTAAGAGTGGAAACTAGAGGAGGATCATAATTAAGGTAAGTTACTCATACATCATGACACATGTAAAAACTGGCAGAAGAACCAAGCTTTCTGAGGTCTGTATACTTTCCTTCCCACTGTGCTACATTGCATCCTAACAGCAAAGTTTTTTAAAATAATTTTTATTAGGTGTCTTTCATTGTGTAATAAATCATTCCCATTTCCAAATCTTGCATAAGTACAATAGTCTATAAAGAAAATGGACATCCATAAGATGCACGCAAAAGATAGATCCTCAAGTGCCCTGTCAATCAACAAAACATTGGGTCATTTTTATTACACTGCTAGTATTGAATACATTTTACTATATCGATGTATTACTATCTGCATATGATGTATACATATATTACACACATATACACACATACACATGTACAATGAGACATATATGACAAGCAGTCTTTACTTCTGCATAGGATAATCTTAAGTGAAATTCATGCATATCTACACATATCACTTTGCACCGTTCTGTAGTGACTGATACATGAAACTGTATATACATATAACTAGGATATTTCTTTAACTGGAACATACATAATTCTTAGCAAATGGGAGTATGCATTACCTTTAACTTTTACATACAAGTTTTTGATTATATGTAGACCTAATGTATTATCAAATGATTATTAAATTTGAATTTTACAAAAAGATCCTTAGGCTATCCAAATCTCTGGAACACTCATCAAACATTATATTCCCCCAAAAGAAATAGAAAATATCTCTAAATCTATACAACAGTGTCACCAACCTAATATTTACTGAGAATATGAAAATCATTAAGCCACCTATCATTAAATGGAAAACTATTTCATGGGAAATCAAACATGTCAGTATGGGGTGGAAGTAGCTTCTTATTCTTGACTCCTGAGTTTTTCCTTTATCAGCAGCCAGGTGATAACTGTGAGATGTCGACCACCCAGACCCTCAGTGTTTATTTCCATTGGTAGCCCCACATCAGGGCATCCAGATGGTGACAAGCAATGATGTGATATGGTAAAGGACTCTAGCAGCTGGACTGTAGTACTCCACTTCCTAGCCATACAGCTTTGGTAATTGACTGATACACCCAGGGACATGTCATTTTCTTCCCCCCAAAAAAGGACCAATAGAAAGTGAGATAATAATTACAAAAGCGCCTATGGTGGTACATGGCCTATGGTGATGGCATCAAAAAAATAATGGTCTTTCTGAATGCAAAAGCAAGAGAGTTGTCAAGATGTCCTTTACATCAGCTGCTCCCTCTCTTCCTCTCTACCTTTGCTGTTTACTTGACTTCTGTGATTACAATGTACCTCAAATTATTGACAGAGTGGCAGAATTCTTAACCTACTCCTTTAACTAAACTTCTGTTTGCACTATCAAAACCTCTGTATTCCAGTTTTCACTCTCATACCTGAAAGGCAACGATGTACCCAGGACTCACGCTCTCAAGTTGAAAAGACATCACTGAGGGAGTGACATTGACAGCAATCCAATCTTCAAATGTTTTGTTTGTGTCATTTTGTTTAGATATTTGATAGAAAATTTCAAATCTGGTTAATACACCATTTTCATGCTTAGGCTTATTCCACCTAAATTCCACCACAACTTTATTCTTGTTGCGATATTTCCCACTTGGTAATATAAATACTCTTGGGTTCTCTGGTGCTGATGGAACTGAAAAGCGAAGATACAGACAGGGCAGACGAGAATATAAGATTGACTTTACCACTCATGATGAGGATGTGGAACAACTTAGTAATAAATATTTCTCATTCCAGACAGTTAAGTTCTATCTATCTCGTTCTTAAAGATCTTTAGGAAAGACTATTCCATAGATTTCTTTAGGAACATATCCTAATATTTCAGTTCATCTTTCTTATCTCCAACCCAAACCCTTTTTACTACCACTTAGCCACACAGTTCTTGTCTGTCCCCTGCATAGATGGAAAGTGGCTGGTTCTCCTTATAAAATACAATATTTACTCTCATCCTGACAGAGTGATTTAGCTGGAGGTAGAAATGACAGACACCAGGAAGAAAGGCAGTAACTTTTTCAGCTTTCAGCCAGTTCAGCCTGTAAAATACAACATGTCAGGTATCCTAGGCCCTCTCACCTTGAATCCTTCCAGGAGACAGGAAATGCCCCAAGATTATGGTTTGTGGGTTGTTATTTATTCTAGAGATAAACCAAGCAATTTAGTGTGGCTGTCCTTTAATTTCTCTCTCTCTCTCTCTCTTAATCAAGAGAAATTTCTCTGCTTGATTTTCAAGTCACTCCATCTAAGATATCCTTTTTCTTTCTTAGGACTCCTCCTCAATCTCCAGGCCTTCTTACATAGTAGTGATACCTTTTCTTGCTAGAGTTTCCACTCCCCAAAGACTTTCCCTGGTCATACCAGTCTGTGTATATTGCCCTCTCCTAAGAATATTGAGGCAGCTTGATATAGGTGAAGGTTTTATAGTCTTGCCTACTTATTCTATGCCATTGTCACTCAGTTCTCATTCTTTTACTTCTATTATCATTAGCAGAATATATTTATCTCTCTACTGTTTTATGAGCTCCATCACAGAAAGCACCTTTTTTTATTCTTTGTTAAGTTCTCTCAAATTTAATTTAGAACTGGCACACAGTAAGTGCTTAACAAATATTTGTCAATTTGATTAATTTTCTGACTATTTTAATAATATTATTCATTTTTCCTTATTGATTCCAACATTCAGTAGCATACTAATAACCCTACCCTTCAGTGCATTCCCTGATGGCAGTCAAGTTCATTTCCACAGAAGACTCCAACCATGGACGACACTCCAAGACAATCTCAAAGATATCATACCTGAATCCAAATACTAACTACTCCAGAAATGCCCAAGCTCCACTATGTTCCTGTTATGAGACTCATGGAAAAATATTGTTGAAAGAATCTTAACAGTAAAAGAATGCAATGGTGAATATATGTCCATGTTTATTAAGCTCTACTACCTGCCAAGTCCTGTGCTAGGAAGTTTATATAAATTAAATCAATATGATACTATCATTTGCCAACATTTGCAAAAATGACTGGAGATTTGATGAAACTATAGTGAAAAGTCCAGATTAAGTCCCAGCCCTGCCTTTACTAGCTATTTTACATTGGGCAACTACAAGGCTTTCTCTCATTTTCATAACAGCGATAACAACACCTGTCTACTGACCTCAGAGCTGTGTGAAGATCAAATGAAATGAGGAAATGATGTTTTTGACACATGGTAGGTATGTAATAAATATTTAATAAAGGAGTGATATATATAAATATGCTTTGCACACTTTAAAGTGATAGACGCATATAAAGATATGGCTATTATCCTTTTTAAAATATATTTCAAAGAAAAACAGAAAATTTAGACATCAGTTATTCACCTAAGGAAGATTTTGAGTTACCATCTATGAGAACATCTTCCAATAAGACTGTCTTCCATGAAACTATCTCTGCTCTTAAATGCCCATTTTCCTCATAAAGCATTTCACAAATTATCTGAAACATGTTTCTGCATTTGTATATCATTATAATCAAGTGAAATAGTCTTTAAGAAATCTCTGAAATGTTCTTTTGGAATAAATTATGTAGATTTATTTTAATTGTGCTATTCTTATCTCCAAAAAGTCACTGAATAAGTATTGAATCTAAACACATCTACAAAACTGAATTATTTTTTAAAATTATTAACTATCCTTTCTAGATCATAGAAAGTGAGATTCTACCTCTCTCTCTCTTTTTTTTTTTAAAGAGATTTCACCCTTGTACCTGTTTCAGGTGCTCGAAGTGATAGAGATGTTTTGGGACCCTTTCCCCAGTAGGTATAAGGAGTGACAGAAAGATTAAATAATGCATAGGGCTCCAGACCTTCCACAGTAAATACAGGTAAAGGCTGTTGTTCACTAGCCAGGAACTAAAATGTAAGCACAAAACATTATTTTCTTAGGGAGAGAATCATAAAATCTTTTATTCCTATAACTAAAATCTCCAAACTTTAGTTCATATGTAAAGTCAAACCTTGCAAGTTTGGAAGTACTGATGTTGGTAAGTTCCATGTTGTTCCATATAAACCAGTTAAAGTGTCTAATATATCAGTTAACACTGACCACAAAGTGGATAGAGATTGGCTGTAGACAAAGGTTTTCAGGAACAATCTTGATGACCAGATGCTAGGGGAACAGCCACAGAGATGGGCTTGGTTAAGTGAAAAAAGTACAAATCAGTGTGCGCAGGGTGGATGCAGATGTACAGTCTGTTTGAGAAATGGAAGTTAGTAGAACCAATGCCATACCTTAGGATGAGCACTAAATTCCACACTATAGAAAATTACACCCCAATCCACTGCTGGGGGAGCATTCCACAGGATTTGAAAACTTGAAGCATTTCCTTCAATCTTAAATGAAGACTCTTGAATGGAATCTGGGATAACCTTAGGGGTAAAGGAAAAGTTCCCTAGGAAATGAAAGAAAGGATAGAGGGAGAAAGAATTTAGGATTATCAATCATCATAAAAAACATGGAAAATTAATGACAATTACTAATAGTACTGAAACAAAATTTCCCTTTTTTTTAATATGTCCTGAAAATCATCTTTTTCTGACCATTTCCAACTGTAAATTTGGGTTAAGAGTAAGCTGACTGCAAACAAACCAACAGAAATTACTAAAGACTTGTTCCTCTTAAAACATAATTCTTAAGAAAAAAATCCCAACCTAAACATTTACTTAACGGAAAGTATGGAGGAGCGAGAGTAAGCAGGAATAAAATATTGTACCAGGCAGAGGCTTGAGGGATGTCTGGACAATTGTGAACTGATTAAATTTGGCTGGTTCCAAAACAGAGACACTAGTTCGCTGACCAATTTCCTGAGCTGTGATAATCCTATAGCCATTGATCCAGAAGAGCCGGCCACTATAGTACATCAGTGCATTCTGGGAAATTTCGGAAGTACTCCAGGCTGCAAATTCTGTGATGGTGATATCCCCAGCGCTGCTAAAACATGGCACCAATTAGTGTGTGTATTTGGAGTGGGGGATGGGCTGGTATATTCAAGTACTGAAGAAAATCTGTATTTGTTAGCGTGCATTTTGTGTATATGAAAACAAAGAAAAATACTTTGCAACAATAATTGTCATTATTCTTAGTTCTATATTAAACTGATCTTTTTTTTACATTTTGCTTAAAGTATTCCTAAAGCAAATTTTCTAGGGTTTTTCTTATTAATGTGATACTACAATGGCAAGAGTGTTACACAAGTTTAATAAATGTGATTTGGGGTAATACTCCTAGAGCAAAAGCACAACCCACTGATTGGTTTCTCCTGGTTGAGTCAAATTTTCCCCTATTCTTGGTTAGGCATCTTATCATTTGCTTTAATTATTCTAGCCTGTTTGATCCTCCACTTTATATTAGTCACCACTGTTGTTTCAATGATACTTATCAAAATCTATAGCTTAGTCAAATGTTCCTCTTCAGACCAGGGAATTCAAGTAAACAGACTTATTTAAATTGCCTTTACAGTTTTTATCTCAATAACAGGGAATTTGACAAGGATTTTTTACTTTAAAAATCTGCTTAGTTATTTCTAATATTATTCTGGTTGCCTAGTACTCAGTAAATCTAACTCCATGATACTCAACCTTTTAGAGTGGAGATTGAACCTTTTTTCTAATTTCTCTAAATCTTTTTAAAGTGTTGACATTCCCCTCTTAGAAAAGTATGGCATTTCAAATCAAAATAAATAAAAGTTCTGTTTTGAGAATTTCATAATACCTCCTTGAAAAAAAAAAAAAAAAATGGAAACTACCTCAGAGGACCATAGCTAAGAGTTGTGAACCTTATAAAGAAGCACCACGTTCACGAGTGCTATATAGTCCTTTTCTAGCAAAATACCATTTTTTATATCTGCTCAATTGTGAAGACAGTATCCAGTTTGCCTTGTGGACTTTCACCTACCTGTCAGTGTCTCCACTGCACTCTTTTTATATCCCATTACAGTATTCACCATATTCTACTGCAATTAATTATTTACAAACCTATCTTTCCCCACAAGCCAAATGTCTGCCACACAGTGGATAATTAGTAAATGTTTATTGAAAGAATGAATTCTCAGGCGTTATCATTTATAAGTAAGGGGCAAGTCATTCTCTTCTCAATCAATTGCCTTTAAGGGATATTACTTACTTCTGCCCCCGAAGAACAGCTGTGTACAGGTGCATACATTGACTATCTTGAACCAACCAATACAGGAGCCCATCACTGAGGTCTAAAGTTAGAGCAACTACCTAAATTGAAATTAAGATAAGAAAACAAATCAAATCCATGTTCGAAGGATATCTTTGTGAATAAGTCACACTTAAGCTATAAATTGCTCTTTAAAATCCTCTTTGGAATAATAAACTCAGTCATTTTTATCTTTCACTGAATATAAAAATTATGAGTATGCCTATTACTATGTAATTTGGATATAAGCACTGATTTCCTAAAAACCATTAAAAGAACTAGTACTCACTTCTATATACTTAGCTCTGGTGATTCTTGGACCAGAACACCAGCATCACCAGGGAACTTGTTACAAATACATTCTCAATCACACTCCAGGTCCTACGGAATCAGGAACTTTGAGCCACTGTGTCAAGCCTTGTCCTAAAGCGAGCCATGAGTTTGGGCTCTTCAGCCACGTTAGACAGTGAATGCCATTGTTCTTTAAATCAGTTGTTCTTAAACGTTGCAGCACATTAGAATCACCTGCTGAGTTGTTTAAAGGTTTCACTTCTCAGGCTGCATCCTATTAAATTATGGTCTCTGAAGATGAAACACAGTTTCCCATGTTTTCAAATTCTCCAGATAATTTTAATATGTCACCAAGTTTGAGAACCAATGGTGTCAAAATTTTTTAATTGTATTTTCTGTTCATTATAAACAAAAACATCCTGACACATTTTGAAAATATAATACACAAAAGGTTTTTATGTTTTGTAATTGGATAGTCATGTATATTAAAAGCCCTATTTCTGGCTGACATCTGAAAACTACTTCTTAATACTTTCTCTTTGTCTTCTTGCTACCACCCCGTCTTAATTTTATGTCCAGTTATTTAGGTGAGGCCTGAGGATAGTCTGCTTCTCCTATGAAATAGAGTGCATGGGACAGAAGTTACTATCCAAGGGATCTTTTTTGCTTTCTTTAGCTTTACAGGTATTTTGTTCAAATAAGCGAGATTGTCAGGAGTTAGAGCTCAGAGTAGTACATTCTCTCTAAAGCAGACCTAGAGACTGAGAAATATCAGAGAGGATTAAGTTGATGACTACATCTTTAGCAAGATACAACAGCATATAAACAAAATCAATGAGCCAGTGAAAAATGTAACTAGCTACAGTAAGGCATCCAAGAACTAAAAATATTTACTGGCAAGTTACCTAAGGCCTGCTACAAAGAAATAATCCTGAGGCACACGACTGCAAGAAACTTCAGTGGTCATATAAATCACAGCCTTCTGTCTTTAAGAAAACTCAACCTCCTCGTTTCCCAAAAGGTAAAAATCTATTCTATCAATTCCCAGCTTTTGAAAGTTGAATCATGTCCTTGCTTCAGGCTAAAAGAGATTTACTGATGACTCTTTCAGTTAAAGTGAAATCAGATTAATCTTGTTTAGTTATTTATAATGAGATGCACTAGAGTTTTCTAAAAACAGATTAGCTCTTTTATCTCTTTTTAAATTTATTTTTTATTACAGTTGACATATGATATTATTTTGGTCTCAGGTATACCTCATGGTTTGACATTTATAAACCTTACAATGTGATCACAACAATAAGTCTAGTAACCATCTGCCACCATATAGTTATTATGATATTATTGAATATTTTCCATATGCTATATATTCCATCTCTATGATTTTCTATTTTATAACTGGAAGTTTGTGCCTATTATTTCCCTTCACTTTTTCACCCATTCTCTCATTCCTCATCCCCTCTAGCAACCATCTGTTCTCTGTAACTGTAAGTTTATTTCTATTTTGTTTGTTCATTTCCTTTGATTTTTTAGATTCCACATATAAATGAAATCATATAGTATTTGTCTTCCTCTGACTTATTTCACTTAGCATAATACCCTCTAGGTCCATCCATGTTGTCTCAAATAGCAACATTTTTTTTTTATCTCTTAATAAAGGAGATTCTATAGCTCCCTTTGCTGGAACACAACAAACTATTCAAGCTATAAGTAAAATTAAGGTGTTGGGTCATTACCTCATTCCTTTACATCAATCATTTGGGCTCATATTTAAACAGAGACAGAGGGTATTCCATGAATATTTGGTACCATTGTTATGTCTAATAGTGCCCATACCATGGAAATAATTCCTTTGAACTTTAAGTTTTAATCTTGTGCTAAAATGAACTATATATTATGAGCCCAACCCATCAGATGTGGCAAAAAGTTTTTTACTTTAGATGAATATCTCACTTCATTCTCCCTTTTTATCACACAAATACTGTAAGTCTTTCTATAAATAACTGTCTCACTATTTTATTATACCTGTTGATTACAAAGTATCTTATGACTCCATAATAAATCTGTGTGTAACATATGAAGGACAACAATGAAATGGAGAGGGCTTTGCTTGGTGCAAAATGTATTGTCTTCAAAATACCCATCAGAATTAAATGGAGGCAGATGGATAAGACATCAAACAATGGAACCAGAACATAGATTTATACAGGCAGCAAGCAACAACACTTACCAAGCTGTGAGAGGATTTGGAGTGTGAATTTAAAGAAAGGTGAGAAATCTAATGATTTACTCATTTACAGAAAAGTCCCCAGGGCCACTAGAACTTTCCTAAGAGGAAATAGCTCAGATGACCAGATCACAGCAGTGAAGAAATTACTGACAAAGCCCCATCGATAGGAAGTTACTCTTGAGATAATATTACCTTTAATATGTTTTTGCAAAAATAAAAGTGCTTTCCCTAACAGTTATTGAGACATTAAAAATATACTCTCTTTGTATTCAGATTCAAGAGGCTCCAAAATAAAAGTAAGGAACCAGTTTGTTATTTGACAGGAATGATTAATTTCTAGGTATGGTATATAAATCTCTATTTTAAATATCTGTGTTATAACCTGTATATGCAAATCAGGTATCCTTAAATATTTTTGGAATTAGTACCCAGATAGCCTATGGAATTGAGGATCGAGTGACTCAACAATTTATTTGTTTATAAATGATCCGATATATCTGTATTATGTATATTTTATCTCGATTGACAGAAAAAAAAAACTTTTAAAAAAAGGAAAAAAATTAAGGAATATCCTGGGTAGAAACAGTATAAATGATTTATTCATACTATTCTGTAATGCCCTTCTGTAATTTCTGAATTTCCTACAGTAGACGTACACTACTATTATGAGAGAAAACAAAATTTAGGAATTTAGATAGATACATAGAGGGTAGCTGAACAAGTATTAAGAAAAATAGGCATTACTTCTAGAAGTTGAGGTAAAATTTGTTTTAGAAACATTCTTACATCAGATTTTTTTCAGATTGAGTTACAATAATAAGAATTTAACTACTGAGTAGTTTTCATGTGCCTGAAACAATTCTCACTACTTATCATGAATTATCTCATTTAATCCTCAAAACAACCCTGAGAAGTAGAACAATTGTTAAAATTCCCATTTTTCATATAAGGAAACAGATTTAGAGAAGTCAAATAATTTGCCTATGGGTCACATAGTTTTTAGAGCAGTCAATACCCAAAATTGATTTAAAAAATAATAAAACTCTTAATCACTACCAAACAAGCTCTTAATATATCCAATAGAATTCCTGCAGACTATAAAAACAGTCAAAAATTAAAAATTTTTTAAGTGTGGGTCCATTCAAGATAAGGCAAACTACAAAAAAAATCTCTATATTATATTTTACATCAATTATGACAGTCAAGCAAGAGTTAGAGAAATTTTGGTTATATCAAGATTTTACTTTAAAGGTATTTCCTTTCAGATTCTACCTTAAGCATTCACAATAAGCAGAAACAGTATTATTATAATCATACAATAGCACTATTTAGAATTATTAAATAATCTATGAAGTTTTATTTTTAATTAGTCACCTTTTTCCCAGAAAACCAAGGCTGTGCCTGTAGTATAAGGGAACTTTCTCCATTTAGCCTGGTGCTTTCAACAGAGTATAGTGTGGTCCAGTAGAGATAGCCACCAACTGAATCCACCACCATGTCATTCACCAATAACTTCACATGAGTCACAATATCTGTGTGTCCTGTCAACACAGACTGCCTTTGTATCTATAAAACATAATCACATGCTCAGTTAGTGATTTTCAAATGACATTACGATTTCTGAATAGTTTATTGCAATTGTCAGTAAACTGCTGCATTTACCCATTCATTCAACCATAAATATTTATTGGCACTATGTGCTGGGTAGTGTGCTAAGCCTTCGAAACATAATAGTCATAGTACCTGCCTTCATGGAGCTTATCTCTTTTCATGTTTTTAAAGAGAAAGGAAATAAATTTATTCTGAGTTAAACTTCTTGCTCTTCCTAATCATATATCCAGACACTCAAAACGCTGCTGAATAAGAATGTATTTAATTGGACTCCTGGAGAAGATGTATTCATCCTGGTAAATAATGATATCTCTCCTTGCTCCTTTCTACCAGTATTTTCTCGAATATTAACTACTGCCATTATTGAGCAAGTACTTATATTATGCCAGGCATTCTCCCTTTTTTTAATCTTTATAATATAAGCTCTTGTAACCTTCACATTAACCTATTAAGCCTATGCCCTACTTTTTCTTTATAAGTAAACTGGGTTCAAAGAAGTTAAATAATTTTTCCTGGAGTTAAACAGTTTTATAAGGGAGTAAACATTGAACCCAGTTTTTATGTCCACTCTTCCACTTCCTTCTAAAGTATTTTCAAACTAACCTATTTTAGGGAGCATTCTCTGATTAACCATATTCAACTCTGTCTACATGTCATTGGCATGTATAAATTCAGATTATACCATATTCTTTGCTTCTAAATACATTGCTTTGTATGCTTCTTCTATTATTTCATGGATGTATTTTTATCTCATCAAAAGAGAAGGGGCAAGTGGTGATGGTTACACAACATTGAACATACTAAAACCACTCCATTTTATATAATAAAAGGGTAATTTTATGTTATGTGAATATATCTCATTAAAGTTGGTATTTCTTTTTTAAAAAAGAGCAGGAACATGTCTACTATTTACTTTATATTCCCTACTATGCCTATTCTCAAGGCTCTAAACACAATGGTAATAGATAAATGACTGTTAAATTAATAAAACATTGGACGATACCTCCCTCTTGATTAGAAAATGATTCAGTACCATATTTCTTGATCTGTCAGACCAGTATTCTCATCATTAACCATCCTTCTCTTTCTCATAGTGTACCACTACGCAGATGCACAAGATGTCTCCATTTTACCTTCAGGTCCACTCTCAATCCTCTCAACCCTACTCTGTGCCCCTGGAGGCTGTTGTCTTTGGGCTGCATCCACTGCACTCCCTTGTTCTCCGGCTTTGGGTAAGGTTTAGCCAGTGGAAACATTGGCAGAAGATCGGAGGGCAGAATAAAAGAGGGATTTGGGTAATTATTCCCCCAGATCTCTCCTTGCCAGACCATACGTTCTGACAGCGGCTGGGTTTCATATCAGCAACTCTCCCAAAGCTATAGCCCCCACAGGTTCTTCTCCTTTCCCTTGCCCCTTTATGCCTGAAGATAGTTATATCTTTCCACACTTGCTAGCCCAGGGCATGCTTCAGCATCCTTTACTTGTTTTCCTTAGCCTGGCCACACCTTTGAAAATAGTCCCTTCACTTAGTTTCATTTAATCATCTTCCTCCAGGACACTGACTCATTGGTGAACATTTTAATATATTTATTTAAAGATATTATTGAAAATGGTATACCAAATAGTGATATAAAATTTCCTTCACACATAAATGCATTTTGATTAAAAAGTGAATAGGCTTAAAGACAAATATTAAATAATAGCATAGGTGATACGCAAGTATGAAAAATATTGTGAAAGTGACACTGCAGTCACTAAAGTGGGTGGGCATTGTTCTAGAGCATCCAGAATGCCAGGCTTTAACTTACCACATATGTCCTTCCAGCCCAGTAGAGAAAGTGACCTAGCCATTCATAAGCTAAAGCTCCTGCTCCTGCAATGTTAGGTATGCGATCATTCTCTGAGATATCCGTCCCATTCAGCAGCCACACGTAAACATCACCTTTCATGTCGCTGTAGTAGAAGCTACTGTTATACCAATCCATGTCTCAAAACAAAGTGAATTGGTAACAGTTATTTTTTCACACATGCCAACATAAACATGGAGCATCAACTAATCACACATGCACCTCAATGTAATTTTAAAGCATATACTAACAGATATTCACTAGAATTTTAAGGATCTGTCAAGAAAATTGCAAAAATGTTACCCCAAAATTCTAACCCCTAAAACTAGAGAGAGGAACTAATATTCTTTAGGCATCTCCTATTGGCCAGAAATGCTCCTAGGCACTTTTATATATCTTACTTAACTCTTAAAACAAAGCTATGAAGTAGGAATTACCATATCTTTGACATGGCAAACCCAAGGCTCAATGAGATTATGTATTCTGCCTAAGGTCTCACAAGTGAAAAGAGGGGGCATCCCAGATTCAAGCCAACTCCAAAGCATTGTTCCTTCCATTAGTACCACGCTACCTCCTAAGCCCAACTCCTTTGCTGGTCAGAAATGTTGCTGCACTTGCCCACTTTTTATAAAGGCCAAGAAAATAGGTCAGATAATTAGATAATTATAGAAGATGCCATCTGCTGGCAAGATCTGTTATATCATTCTAGCACGAAGACCATTCTAATTTCTTCCAGGCAAAATTACCCATTTATTACTTAATAATCCTCTTTGTTAAGAAATTCTTTCTTACACTTTAATTAGAACTTCAATACAGACTTCCTATGTTCCAGTCTCATAGCAAACTTATAATAAATTACTGAGGCATACTGTGAAGTGACATTGATAGGTTACTATTCATGAGAAGTATATCAAAGCCTTCCTGACGCAGGCATAAATCAATAAATAAACTCACATTTTGTGAAGTAATAAATACATTCCTACTTGAGAAGTGACATTTTCTTAATATTCTTACTAGCAGTATAGTTCAATCAACTTTTTTTCTTTTCATTATTGATCTAATGCCAAAACACTCAATTCTTTTGATCTGTTGAATAGCTTAGGAAGTCTTATGAGTAGAAACCTGTCATCCAGGTGTAAAGGAACTTGGTGTTTACCTGACACATTTCCTATATCAGAGGACAAGAATTCTCCTGGGCCAAAGCTATTCAATGGTTTACGCCAAAGCCCATCTTCTTTCACAGCCATGATAAATGGTGGTTCTGTAGCTGTTTGGTAAAAAAAAAAGAAAGGAAAAAAAAAAGAAAGAAAGAAAAAGAAAAGAAAAATAGAAATATCACAGAAAGCACATTTTTTTAATATATATTTACATTTATTTTCTTTTAATTTTAAATTATTTATTTTTTTTTTATGGTGACTTTGGTTAACGAAATACAATAAGTTTCAGCTGTACACCTTAACAGTAAGGCATATATATATTTACACTGTGTGTTCACCACGCATAAGTAGATTTCTTTTTGTCACCACATATTTGACCCCTTTGACCTCATCTACCTCTTCCTTCTTTCCTTCTCCCTACCCTCTGGTAATCACTAGTCTATAGTCCATGTCCATGAGTCTCTGTCCTGTTCATTTGAAAGCACACTTTTCAAGCACACATTTTATACCCTAAGATTTCCTTTATAAAATAAAAGAATATCAACATTTAAAAAATACTGTGGAAGTATATGAGTAATTGTATCTGCTTAATAGAATTCTCTATTATAACAAATATACTTTCTGATTTTTATGAAAATATTTGAAATAGAATGTGAAGAGAATGTGTGATGTTGCCTCTATAGCAATGTCATGATCATGGATGATTTTTTTTTTTTTTTTGGCTATTTGTTGCCATGGTTCCATTCAGAGCACCTAGAAGCAATTGTGAGAATAGCAATATAAACAATACAATTATCTTTCCATTTTCTTTCAACCAAGAGGGTGGAATTTAGCGTAATTCACAGTTCCTCAACTTCTCTCACCACGACCTTCAGAGTTCAAGAAGTGCTAACACTTAGTAAACCATAAGAAAGGAGAAAGCCATAAAGAAAAAGAAAATTATACTGTTTCCTCAAAAATATCTTGAAAAGTTTAAAATAGCAGGTTAGACACATAAATTAAACATCACACAGTGCTTTATGTGCTTTCCTAATCTCAGATAAACACATACTGAAGAGGTCATCATACCCTCATTCAAATTCCTTTACCACATCAGAGGTGAGGAATTTTAAAGGACGCAGGGTGTAAGTCTTTTTTTTTTTTTTTTTTGTCAGAACCGCTCCCTAAATGAAGAACATTTTCTCACCTGGTACCAGGGTAGTACCCACCGAGGGCTCTGACCAAGGGCCTGGCCCCTTGGGAGAACTCGCTCTCACATAAACCCTGTATTTCGTAGCACTCTGCAGCTTGGGTACATTGAGCATGGTCCCACTAATGTTAGAGAAAACACGAGTGATTTCAGGAAAGTCTTGGGTTGATACTTTCACCTCGTAAGTCCAGTTCTGCCAGGCGGAAGGGCCTAATCAGAAGAGTTAAATGATATTACTGAGCAGGATGATATCAGCAAGGGCAAATAAAGGATTGTCAGTTATTTAATCTACGGTCTCGCTTTGAATGGAAGGATAGTTGGACAAGTAGTTCCTGTTATTCCACTAATCATCATGGTTAGTTTGACAATATGACTAGGGCGGTGTCCATTCCACCCAGGCCACTCATTTTGCTTGATCGAAGGAGACATTATTCCCAATAAATCAGAGGACACTGTTCCCCAGTCAAAGCTGTGTGCTTGGCTGCATAGACTTGTCAAAGGGGTGTTTGATGACACCTCCAGGTATAATCGGGCTTCAAAAAACAAATACTTCATGATGACTCTAATATGAGTCTCAGTGCTTGTACAGCACCTTCCTCCCAGAAGCCCAAGCCAAGCAAAATCTAGCCGACTGCGTATTTTTATAAAATTGCACTGGAACACAGCTACAGTTGCCCGTTTACATATTATCTATAGCTGTTTACACACTACAGAGGCAGAGCTGAGTAGCCACGCAGAGACCACATGACCCACAAAGCTGGAAATATTTACTATCTGGTCCTTCATTTATAGAAAACTGTTTGCTGACTTCTGTGTTAGGTACTATTCTAAGTGTTCTACTGATACACCTTAATTTAAACTGTATGATAATCTCATAAAAAGACACAATTAATATTCCCATTTTCTAGTAATGGAAACCGATGCACAGGAGTCGTTAAGTAACTTCCTCAGGGTCATTCTGGTAATACACGGCAAGACCAGCCTTTGAGTCTATGCTTGTTGGCTCTAGCACCCACTTGCTTAACCACCACACAAACTGCCTCTCCAGCGATAGAATTTCAAGTTCAGAGAGTTTTAGGGAGTTGCTCAAATTCATGC
This sequence comes from Pteropus medius, assembly GCF_902729225.1. NCBI lineage: Eukaryota > Metazoa > Chordata > Mammalia > Chiroptera > Pteropodidae > Pteropus > Pteropus medius. Next base: position 33,257,091 of record NW_024340696.1, read on the forward strand.
AAGATCACAATGAATAAAAAATCTCAACCCAAGTGCTCTATCCCCCTAGTTAATATATTTATTCAGACTGGAATATCAGTGCCTGGCTCTTAGTAGACACTCATTAAATACCTGAACCATTCCGTTGGGATATATATAGGAAATATAGAGATCCTTTAAATGCAAAACTAATAAATGCAGAACGAACGTGTAAACACTTTTTTTGAGCTAAGAAGCGCTTCTGGTTGATGATAGAATAATCACACATGGGTTCTCAAAAACTGAGTCACAACGTCAAACAGTTCAAGCTTTCCTTTCTTTCCAGTGAGGCCATAACCGGCTGGGAGGAGGGCACTCACTGGCTCCTATGGCGAGGTCAGGAGGTTTCCACTGAACCAGGGCCTGGTGGGAGCCAAAGAGCACCGAGAGTTGCTGCGGGCGGCCTGGCAGGGGGTGTGGCTGGGTGTACGTGCTACAGATGACCAAGTTACCAAACCCAAACTCTTCTATGTGACTCAGGTCACATCCCACGATGAACTCATTAAAAGACAAAGCATCCTGTTGGAAAACAGCCTTGCCATCTGTGACCAGGAAGTCATTGTTTTCACAAGCAAAGCTCTTCACATCAGCAAAGGGGACATGAGGTAGGACAAGATGGGAAGCAGAGCCATCCAGAAATGTTGACGTGAAGACTTGGGCGGTGTCATTGAAGTAAATGATTCTCTTGGACTGTGGCTTTACTGCAAAGTCCTTTAATGTACAACTCTCCACAATACGCACGGCTTCCGAGTCCCGACCAAATGGCACCGGGAGATCTACTCTATAAATGCCATCTCTCAGGAGATAAAAGACATACCTGACATGAGAACAAAAGAAGCCTGGTGTGATTCAACGCAAAGGTGGATGAGTAACCTCCTCAGCCCATTGCTTTATCCTGTTGCTCAATCAGAACCATGCATCGCCAGAGTTTATAAATACAGAGCTTCCCAAGGTGCAAATGTGTAAAAGTATTTACTAAACATATGCTCTATTCACTTAAGTTAGAGTTGGAACACTGGAAATTTCAGCCTCACTTATAATGCTTAGTCTCCTCATCATACATGTGACTTTTTAAGGAATCATAGAACTTAAGAACAAAAAGGTCTTTAAAGATTTTCTAATGAGCATGCTCTTAAAGGAAAACATAGTATATAAAAGTTACATGGCTAAACATGTTATTATAAAACTCTTTTTTCCAAAATACACACATTTTAAGTCTAATTCTGTCAATATAGTTTCCCATGCATTGCGAACGATAAAATGGAAGAAAGCAAGAACATTTAAATCATTTTTGTGAAAACCTCACAGTTATTATTTTGCTTTAAATATCTAACAAAACTATTTTGCATGTGTAGTAGAGTAAGCTTTTTAAAATACTGACAATTAAGTGAGGCAATAAGTTACCATTTTACAAATCATGTTAACTTGTACAGTTAACATAACAGCTGAGAAGGACCACCCAGCAATCAGGAAAAAGGAGCCAATAGAATAATTTTGAAAAAATACACAGTTTGGAGCCAAACATCATGGCAGTGGTGCAGGTGAATTTTTAATAATGAAAAATGAAATGTCACCAAAATATTTTATTGATAATCGAATCTGTAAATAGAATTTTAACTAAAACATCAAACTATTCATTTAAGTGTAGCTGATTTGGGATTTGTGACCACAGAGACAGATATTAATAAAAGTATACTTTTGCTTAGTAAATCTTTCATATTACTACCCCATGGATTGGCAGGATTTAAGCATCTCATCACAACTCTCAAATCATTTTCCTTTTTCTATTCAGACCTGCTATAGTTCTCCTTAATGACTATTCCAAATATTTATCAATATGCTTGAGACTCCTGTGCTAGAACAATATCCTAAGATATAAACTCCATGTTGAGATATGAATCTATGTTCTTTTCCTTAAGGGAGGGCTGTGGCAGGCAAAAGGCCAAAACAACTTGGCTCTTAACCTCCTGCTTTTCTTTTCCAAATTTAAATTGTTAAGAGAATTTGGAGGGATTTTAGAGTAGATAAAAGGAAAAAGATCTAGGGTAAAGATTATAATCCTTATACTGAAGCAGGGTGAAATGTACATCTTTAATACTCATTGCTGCTTTGGAGAGGAAAATAAAGAGAGGAGAGAGGTAAGGAGAGCAGGGGTTTGGAGGGAAAAAGACAGGTGATGGGGATGAAGCAGGGATTGGGAGCAAAGGGAAAGGTGCAAATGCAGTTAAGTGACTAATTCGATGGTGCGAAAAAGAAACAGCATAAAGGAAACCATTTTTAATAGCAGGAGAATCAACAATTTCACACATTTGGAATTTTTAGGAACATTCCATAAAAATGTTGCTAAAGGTATATCTGATTGTTTCAGAAACTGTATTATTGTATGAGGAGATGATTAGAAGACAGGCTCTGGAGCAGGAAGTCACATACTGGTTTCACTGAAAAATAGCTGTGCGATCCTGGGCAATTACTAAGTCAACCTGTACTTTGCTTTCCTAGCTATACAATTAGGATATTAAAAGTATCTGGATTATAGTATTGAACAAGGATTAAATGAATTATTGGAAGTAATGCACTTAGAAGCACTATTAATTATCATCATTTCTAGTCATATTCTTAAAACCTAAGCACAAATTAATTTTGTTCTAATGGGAAAAAGAGCCACCAAAAACCTAATTGAGACATAGTTTGAGGGATTGACTTAGTGGGTGAAATTCATTACCCTTAGGATGAGTCATTTTGTGTAATTGTCAGCACCAAAGTTATATTTCATAGGATCTTAGATTTTTACAAATGAGAAAAATAAGATCCAGAGAGTCCAAAGTATTTTCCTTACAACAGAGGATTTTTCAAAAAAACTTTCTATAATTCAGTAATTCATTCAAACCTAAGATATTGAAACAAATATCTAGTAAACTATGAATGAATATGAATAGAAAAACTTGATTTTAAATCAATGATGAACGCTCTTTTTCAAGAAGGTCAATTTGTGAAAAATAAAAAATGTTATGGGCTATATTATTTTTCATTCAAATGAAAACAACTTTATTCCTATAGGAAAAAGAAGTTTAATCTTACAAACATTGGCCTTGCTTATTTGTTACTAACCTATGATTTTCTGGTCATATTTAAGGAATAACTCCAAAACTACTTCCTATGTTTCCATCCTTTACATGTATGTGCATTTGGAGATCACAAAATACATTCACCGTGAACACCTCATTCAATCCTCAAAATAGCCCAGCTGGGTAAGTATTATTGTCATTCCCATAAGGATGGATAAAATGAAGGTCACAGAAATGAAGTTACTTGCTTGAGGTCATACTACATTCTAGCAGCACAGCTGAGCTAAAATGTGTCCATTTCATTTGTAGTGAACAATGGGGTAGGGAATAATTTTTGTAATGGAAAATTTATACTTGTTATTAACTATCAATTCCTGTCTCCTAAGGTGGATGCTGACAGCATTCTCACGAAATCATTCTCTTAATAGGTGTGAGAACCAAACCAAGAAATGAACTGGCACTGAACTGCTCAGCAAAAGAAAGGGTGCAATGAAAAGAGGAAACGGGGGCAGGAAGGGCTTCTCACAGGGAGCAGTGAGACCTTGAGTTGTGCCATAAAATAGTGACAAATCCAGTACTAGAACCCAGATCCCTGAGTCCCAGACAAGATGTCTTTTCCATATACCCCCATTTTACTGTGAATGAGAGAAGAAAAACTACTTAACTAGAGAAGTTGTAGAACAAGTTTGAAAGAAGTTTCCTCATAGCTCTAACTTTGCCTGGATTTAATTAAATTTGAAATAAGATAAATGGATAGGCTCATCTGGTACTATAACATTTCATGAGCAAGCAAGTTTCCCAAATATTCTTGCCAATGGAAGATAACTCATATATACAAGGTTAACACTTACCCATTGTATGAATCAGCTACAATTTTTTGAGGTGCAATAATTGAGGGAGGAGTAATTTCCTCAATGTTTGAGCAGTTCTCTAAGTCACAGACACATACCTAAAGAATCAAAATTACGTCAGGAAGATTAGTGTCTATCAGTTTGGCCAACATGTATTTCTTGAGCATCCACTCTGTGCTTATAATTGTGCTGGTCACTGAGCACTTTTTGAAAACATAAAAGTGCCCTTAAAAGTCAGTTTTATCTCCTAAATCCTAATGAGTTGATTCTCCTAGTGGCATCGGTAAGATTCAAGTACATATTTTTCAGGTTTGTGAAAGCACTCAGCTATTTTTAATATTTAGGCTGTGTCCAAACTTCCAGCCATAGTGACTATGCTAAGCCTATCCCTCTCAAGAAAGAAAACTTGAAATATATCATGTGTCTCCTCAAGATTTCATTAATGTTGTATTTTCAGAGATCTACTAAAGTTACCCCTGGTTATTAGATAATTTAAAATGCTTGTAACCTATTTTGATCATGATTGGCAGTCTTACCTAGTGATAACACAGGTACCACCACTATCTTATAGAAGATGAATTATTATTTGTATAAACTCATGGCTCTGAAAAATCAGGAATAAGGATGATTTAATGGTAGATCAGGACTACTACTAGATAAAGTCAAAACCCTCCTATAGACCAGATCTATGATTTACTGCTAACCTCGTGTCTAAAACATAGTAAATAATCAGTAAGTAGTTATTGAATGAAAGAATTGTGTTTTCTTGTAAATGTACCAAAATATGCATTTCAATATCAGCATCTAGTTATTCACTTTAAATTCTCAGACTAACCAATTCATCCATGATGAAATACATTCTCTGATAAAGCCAGTCTATGGAGATAGACGAAATTAATCCTGAACCTCTGTAAAAAATCCTCAGGTCAGACATGTCAGACATGTTGGCAGCCTCTTTCATCCATATGAGAGTTCCTTCAGAGAAATAAACAACTTGCTGGTGGACATTAACTGATATTCCTAGAAGAGCCATACAAACACACACATATTATTATAGAACACCAGACCAAAAAAAAAACAAAAACAAAAAACTTACATAAAAGATCATTTATTTCTTTAATTTTTAATGAAGAAATTAAAATACAAGCCAATTTGGATCTTTCTTTTCACATTAAGGAAACATTTCTCTCTCATACTGACCTGTAATGTTACGGTGTATAACATCTGATTGAAGGCACTGTGCTTCATCTACTAAATGTTTTAAAGATCTCTTTCTGAGAGAAGTTCTTCTGGATAGAAAGAGCCACTGCTCCTCTTCTTGAACTAAAACAACAACACGATTTACAGACAGGACAACTGTATGCACATTGACAGAAAAAGATCAATACCGCCCTCCAAAGCGAGGGCACTAGCACTTGAAAGAGGTTGTTCAGCTTTTATTTGAAGACATTGAGCTATTTCAAGTTGAGTATAAATCACATCATTCTATGATTGGGGTAGGAAGTAGAGTGTCCATCAAGTAGGTTGTATGTATACATGCCCTTAAATGCCCTCAAAATAGCATCACGTGAGGTATCACCATTCTCAACAGCATGGCCCCAAATGGAGTTCAGCCCATTACCCTCAGCCATAAGAATTTGACTGCTTGGTGGAGGTGGTCTGGCCCAGGTCAAAGTGAGTTGTTGCATAGCACACACATGGTGTTCTTCGCTTTGTCTTTAATAGCTCTCCCTTTGAGGCAGGAGAAAAATCCTTAGGGGAATGAAATTTGAGGACTGCAGAACTCTGCCTGATGTATTGCTCAACTGGAGACCAATGAAGCATGTGCTGGTGAACACTTTTAGGACAATTAACATTAAATGTTATGCAATAATCACAGTAACAACAACCTTAAGCCTGGTCTATATTTAACTTGCTCTTTGGACATGATTTTTGCATAGCAAAAACACCTCTCCTTTCCTAGAGTATAGTAACAGCTAAAAAAAAAACGAAGGCTGGTGATAGGTGACATTCAATACACTCTGGCATAGCTGTGCGTCAATTAGGGTAAGGGGCAGGTTAAGTCAGCAAATGGGGTTCTGGTGAAAATAGAAAACAGACCCTGTGTGTTATTCAAAACTCTTTTACTAGTTTCCCCAAAGTATTTTTGGTGCTTCTTAGGAAGTATTTTCCTTTATTATTTTGCTCACGTACACATCATGCAGTAAGTATTCAAACTCTTAAGGCAATTGCTAAAATGCCAAACCCAAAAGAAGGTTACTTATAAAATAATAACAAAAGCTAATTTGGTCTCTGGAATATTCAAAATGGTAAAATGTAAATTACTAAGTCCAGATATATTTAAAAATCTTAAGGAGACTGGAAGAAAAGATATCTGGTATGTATTAAATGATGATATACAATATAAAATGGGGGTTAGGGCAGAAAGGCTATATGTATCCCCTAAGTGTATAAATGTGAGTCACGATCACTAGCGATTTCAACTGAAACCAAGGATTTGCTTGAGGTACGCAAAAGACTGTCCCTTTAGACAGAAGAGGTGGGGTCTGGGGGAACACCAGGTGACCCAGGACCTCTGAGATCTGCCAACCACCCTTGCCAACCCCTCAGTTCCATGTAACAGAAGAGCACCCCTGGGCCGTACCTGCTGAGGATGAAGTGGTAATATTCGATTCTGCTTCTGGCCCCTCACCAACTTCATTTACTGCTGCAATAGAAAACCTATTCCAAAAACAATTTGGAGAAATGTGTTTCACATGGCATGGTGTGAATAGGAGATAAAAATAGAAGGAGCAATAATGTTTCTATTTAAGGGATGATGTGACAATGCCTGTATCTAGTTACTTGGTGCCACTGCTAGGCACTAAAATGACCATCAATCATATCCTTGTTTGCATTCCCTATAGAACAGTTCAGGGTCACAGAGGTCAAAAATTGAACTCTGCTATCTGCATGACCCCCATTCCTCCCTTAATTTAAATGGTCTTAGTAAATGCTAGAAAAGCTAGCAATAATAAAATAATCCCCCGAATGGTAAACAAAAAATATCATTAACAGAAATTCACCTTTTTAGTTCTTGTCATGTAGGATTAAATGAAGAAAAGATATTCGTGGTATTTATGATGTCTTCATTAGCCCATATTTATAAGGATCCTCTGAATATAATAGAAATACTTGAGAATGTTTTTGCTTAGGGTGGTATAATCTAGTAAGCATGCGAACTTGAGGAAAAACACAGTAACTTCATCCCAACAGGACAGAGTCGATGGGACTTCTCAAAACACATTTAAACTATTTTTTAGCCACATTGCTTAAATAATTATCATGCTTGCAGCCATGCTAGTTACATGTTCCTTGCACCACTTAATTCTTACCTGTAGGTGGTATTTGGTAGAGTTGAGTAAAACTGGAAACTGGTTCTCTGTGTTCCTGAGTCTAATTTTTGATTTTTGCTGATCAGCCTTAAGTTATAACCCAAAATAGGTCCACCTGGGAATTGGGGTGGAGCCCAACTGACTTCCACAGTGTCAGGACTCGAACTTTCGATATTCCTAATGAAAGGAGCAGTTTCAGGAACTAGAAGAGATAACGGGGACACAGTGAACAGGAAAATGTACAGGGCTTATGTTTTGAAATAGGGTAGAAAAAACGTTTTGTTTTTTGAAAAGCTAACACAAATGAAATATTTTTATTAACATTCAAAATAAGCGATAGAGAGAAGGTGGTAAGATATCTATGAGCTGCAATTCTTGATTCCTAAATCTTACCACTTAGCTACTTTCCTGAGGAACTCTTTCTAATGTTATTTTCTTAAAATTAAATGTGTAAGTATACAAATAGGATAAATGTTCCAGAAAAAAAGCTGTTGAAAGTCTCCAGAGACTTAAATGAATTGAATATGGTGTGGAAACAAGTTGGGAAGAAGAGAATCTGTAACAAAACTAGAGTCAATGATTAACATGAGTTGAAAGGATTAAGGCCTGGGGCCTTGTCACTCAATAGAATGCTGTGGCCTGACTAGTTCCAGCTGAAGATATAGGTTCAGATAAGCATGAATTAGAACAGTGTGCTGCACTTTTGCTGGCTCTGCTGACCCAGACTATACCTCCCTTCCCCCAGCTCCCAAGATCCCTTGAAATCCAGGTTGATTGTGCTTCAGCTACACTCCTTCCCTTACAAAGGATCGAAGGAGCATACATTAATTAATAAAATGTCCACTCAGACTTTAGAAACTACCTAAGTGGCAAAGGAACAGAAAGGAAAACAAATTATCTAACAACCTATCTTCCATCCATGTCCCCACCTATTTCCCATATCTCCCACTGCCTGAAACCACACTCTGTTACTTCCTCTTTCCATAAAAAGACCTACTTTGATGTCACTTTGCTCTTCTTAGACTTCTGAACACTTTTGGCACATGATCTGATTCATTACAGTTGAGAGAAATGAGACGGTTCAGCCCTCCCACTGGATGAGTTTTAAAAAGTTCTCTTGATTGATCTCTCAGCCCTTTTCTGATACAATTCCTCTCCAACCCTCAAACTAATCTTTGGCCTCATTCCTCTGCTCCATGCACTCAGTCACCTTCGTGAAGAGGAAAGTAGGAATCATCTGCCACTGAATTATGTCAAAAAACCCAATTTATTAGGGTCACTGCCCAGCCATGATTCACTCCACTTCAAGCAAGTTAGATGCAATATGTGATTATTGTCCAAATGTTCCGCACAAAAATCCTATCTGAAAGGTTGGTCAGAAAGGTATTCTTTGCCTAAAACCATTCCACTTGGTTAAGAAATTATCTTCATAAGGACCCTTATATCAAATAAAATCATATATGTCCCATAGCTAAAAGAGAATAGAGCCATGAGGCAATGGAACACAAACAAATAAATTTACAAGTTTTGATGTGGCTGGAAACATGAATTGAAACATGAGATGCTATCCATGGAAAGGACACCTGGAAGAGGGTCTGGAACACCTGGAAGGTATGTGGGCTTGCATAACCCGGAGAAAGGCCCAGAAATGGAAAGCAAAATTGGCTTTTATTATTATTTTGATTTGATTAGCCAAAGGCACTGGACCACAGTACCTCTCCAGCACTGGAAAATGATCCAGTGACATTTTGAATAAGTCGAACAAAGAAGGTGTATGTATTCCACCTCTGCTCCGGAACATTTCAAATATGGCCCTAGGCCAGCATCTGACCTGAGGTTCTAAGGATGATCAGGAAATAACCAGCGGAGATGCCACACATACCCTAAACTCTAATGAGGAAAAAGAGGACACTAATCAGGGAAGGGGAGAAATGCCCCAACCAACTTCATCAGCTGTCCAGGTATACTTACTTAGGTCCAAGGCCTAGTTCAATCTGAGGGTCTCTGAACACAGCTGAATCTCCAGGACTGAGGGGTGGGGACATCCAACATCTGACCTGGAGTAAGTCCTCCCAGGTCCCCTTAGCTCACTCTGAGGGCGAGGGCACCAGACAATTCACCCCAGGTGTCTACCCTAGGCATCCATCTCCCTAAAAGGCTCTAGGCTTGAAATTTTTTCCTGGTGTAGAAACTACATCTTCAAAAGAAGAAATCAGGAAATTCTCCAGTATATGTACTATATTTTTAATCATCTCAGATAAAATGTTAAAGCATGTAATAACCTCCCAGGTGGTCTCTAGCTCTGCACTTTCCAATCTCTCTCATTTTCTCAATCCATTCTATGCGTAGTTGCCAAAATTATCTTTTTAAGAAACGTGTGATGCAACTACTCCTCTGCTTTAAAACCATCCATGACTCCTAACGGCTTATTGAGACTTATTCTGACCACCTTATTTAGTACTGCAACCTGACTCTCCCCACCACTCGACCTCTGCCATTTCTAATCTCCTAAAGGACAGACCCTACTTAAAAATGTTCCTCTTGCCATAGTGCACAGCACCTTCCCACTTTCAAATCCTTTCCTTCTTTATTATGTTTACTGCTTAATTTCTCTTTCATAAAAACGTGAGTCCCACAAGAGCAGGATTTTCTGTTTTGATCATAGAGGTATGATGAGCACCTAGAACACTACGTGGCACTTAGATGCTTAATTGTTGAATGGGTCAGTTAGTGAAGGAAAAAAATTATTTCATTGTTTAAAATAAAAACCAATTATGCCAAAACTTTAGGATAATCTCCTTATTTCACAAGCAACATGCACAAGCCATACCTCCATAAGGATGAGTCCTGTAACTGGGACTGGGGGGAGAATACAGCTGCAGCTGGGCTGTGAAGATCCAAACCACTCGAAAAATATATTCTGTGAAGGGATGCAGGGGCTCTACTACATATGAGAGCTTGGACACGGCCTAGATCAATGAGAGATCATAATCAGCCCTTATAGACTCACCCCCCCTAAGACATTGTAACTCCACAGATTAATTTGTAGAAGAAGGGTGGCCTTCTGGATATGGGGTGACCTAAGGTCCACCAGACCAGATGATATGGAGGCCTGGAGCTTAGAGGTGAGCAACCCAGATGTCAGTCTTTACAATTCACACAGAAAGTCTTCCTTTCTTCAAAACTGCAAAGCTATGGATTCAGTTATTTGTCCTTTACCACAATGCTTTAATTTTTCTATGTTACAATACTGGGTGTCTTGGGGCTACTTTTCTTTGAATGGACTCATGTTTTCCTAATAGAGATAGTCCTGATGACCTCCCTTTCTCCATCTTATTAGAATAATTTTAAATGAGATGGGCAGATAATGATCAATAATGAGTAGTTGATTATGTGATGATGTGCTGAAATAATAATATATATGTTCAATAATATATTATTCTCAAAAACAAAGCGTTTAGATTAACATGTTATAGAGTAGCAGAGATTAAAATTCATCTAAGCCAACAACTCATTTTATGCTTGAATCCTTTCCAGAATGTCTTTATACCTATAATTATCTGTAGTAATTTGGCACTTTCAATAACTTGGGAAAATAAAGTCTGTGTTTAAGTACATAGATAGATTTTCATACCTCAGTGTAAGTCCAGCTCCCCAGAAGATGTGTATATTTCCACTGAATGATGTATTTTATTCCAGAGATGTTGGCAGATTTCCATCGTAATGTCACACTACGGTTTCCAATGGAAGAAGCAAAGGGTGCAGTGGGGAGGTCTGAATTTTCTGGGGAGAAAACAAGATTTCATTCACCATGCACCCCTCTCTGTCAAAGCAGGAGAGAGGGTGCCTGTCTCATCTACTGCTCTCAGGATTCTCTTGCTACGACTACATCTTTGCTACAATAATTCACCTGAATGAGTGATGCACACATTCGATTGGTTTATTTTTTCAAATCAGCCAGTCAGGCAGCTTTTTTTCTCCATAGAATTCACTGTTATCTCTTAAGATAGTCTTTTATTTTTTTTTACAGGCAAGCAACATGAAGTGTTTTAAGACTGTCCAGTTTTCTCCTGCAATATCACTTCTCTATAGGCCAGAGAGGTGGGTTCCAGAACCATCCATCACCTCAGGACATCAATCCCAAGACTCTGTTTTTATATTTTACACTATAATTCTGCTGTTATTGTCCATCTTGTCAACAAATTATTTTTATATGTGCAAATAATTGTACTTGAAGGATTTTATATTCAGCTGTTTTTACCACATATGTAAGGATTTATTTCCAAACTCTCTATTCTAGTCCACTGGTCTATATATCTGCCTTTATGGCAACACCCCACTGTTTTGATTACTGTAGCTTTGTAGTAATTGTGAAATCAGGAGATGTGAGTCTTGCAGCTTTATTCTTTTTTTTAGGACTTGTGGCCCTTGAGATTCCACATGAATTTTAAGATGGGTATTTCCATTTCTGCAAAAAAATGTCTTTGAGATTTTGATAGAGATTGCATTAAATCTGTAGATTGCTTTATTATTATTGACATCTTACCAATCTAGGTCTTTCAACCCATAAATATGGGGTGTCTTTTCATTTATTTACTCTATTTTAGAAATGTTTTGTAGTTTTCATTTTACAAGTTGTTCACTTCTTCGGTCAAATTAATTCCTGAGTATTTTATTCTTTTTAATATTATTGTAAATAGAATTGGTTTCTTAATTTCCTTTTAAGATTGTTTATTATTAGTATATAAAAATGCAATTTGATTTTTGAGTGTTGACTTTAAATCCTGCTACTTTGCTGAATTATTTTATTAGTTCAACAGCCCTTTTGAGGTAATTTAGGGTTTTCTATATATAAGATCATATAATTTTACTTCCTCTTTTCAAATTTAAATGCTTGTTATTAGATCCACCAAATGTGAATGCCTTTTTCTTGCCTAATTGCTCTGGCTAGGATTTCCAGTACTATGTTCAATAGAAGTGGCAAAAGCAGGCATCCTTGCCTCAACTTAGAGGATAAGCTTCCTTTTATAGAAAAAGAATCACTACTCTGATTGAGAAAATATGGTAAATTTTTGTAAGGAGCTTAAAATGGCTAAATACAAACTCTCATGACTTCATTCTTTCTAACAGTTGGCACAATTCTAATTACTGTAGATGTAGATTCTGGGCTAATTAAGATCCACACCACTAGAATAGTCTGTGAGCTATTGTCATCTAAGGGTCTAGCCCCCCAGGGGGTGTAGCCCAACCCTTCTCTGCTGGTTCCTCTATTTGTGGTCATTTTTGACTATTCTAACAATACAAAGCACAGTTCCACTTTTCACCTTTAATGGTATGAAATGCTTAATAGCAGGGATTGGAATAAACTGTGGGATAGCTTGAAGGGGATTGATGGAGTTGTCAGCAAAGTAAGGAAGAATCACAAGGCATCAGAAAAGATGTAAGTTGAGAAATGGGCAGAAGGGACCAGAGTTTTGTAAGTACAAGTAAACATAAATTTCATAGTTAAAAAAAGACATGTTTCAAAGCCATGGTGATACATATGGAAAAACAGAGGTAAAGTAGGTTTATTCTAAGATGTCAAGACAAGAGTGAACCAAATGAGAAAGAGAAGCTAAACTGAGCTATATACTACTATTAATACAGTACATAGCAGAGTGGATAAGGAAAGGCTCTGGACTGAGACAGCTGGGTTATAATTCAAGTTGCATCGTCTCTATCTATGCAGCCCCATGCAAGTATTTACACTTGAGACTCATTTTTCTCTCTGTAAAATAAGGATGATAATAACATTTATATCTCCAAAGATAAAAAGAGCAAATATCTATAAATTATTTAGAACAATACCTGATTCACAAATGCCTAATAAATATTAGCTATTTATATTTCAATATATTATTAGCTATTGTCATGTACAAAGGGGCATGGAGGGGATCTCGAATAGAATAATATTGCAGACACACAGAAAAATGGATCATGGGTTAGAGACAAACAAGGTTTTAGATACATGGGCAAAAAGATTCATCATGACAAACTAAAGATACAGTCTATAAGCACAAATGCCCGTATTTAGACTGGGTACATCTCATTTGCTAGTGGTACACAGCCACTGAGCCAAAGCTAATTAGAAATTTAAAATAAAGCACTGATTATGCTGGTATTCTAACAGAATTGCATAAATAATTTGGTAGTATAATTTCAGCATATAAGAAAAGGATGTAAATTAAAGTTTCCCAAAGTTTCCCAGTTCTGGCACTTTTAGTTTCTCAGTAATTTTTTCATGACTCTCCGGACCAAAAGAATTATCTAACAGTTCCATTTATTATTATAACTTAAGTATGCATGTCCTATCACATAAATTTAAAGACAAAATAATATATTTCATCCTTTAATAAAAATAATTGCATACTAATGGGATCTATGTACCTATTGGGCACTGCACAACATCTCTAATATCGTCATCAAATTGGGTACCTCCATCCTCATTTTCTGTTCCACATTGGTACTTGCTTTTTATCACAGCAATCTCATACACACACACACACACACACACACACACACACACACACACACCACACACACTACAAGCATCACAGAGATATGGTATCCGAGAAAGGAACATAGTACAATCCATTGTTTATATCATGAACTACCTCCAGCTAGTAGTTCCAGCAATGTCCAACAGATGTCGACTATTCCTACATTTCCCTCACTATGTATAATGCTCCAGGCCTCCCCGTGAGGTAGACCTGATGCTCTGGGGCACCTTGGTACACAATTTGGAAACCACAGAATATAAATTTTTATCCATAGCTAAGTCCTGGATATTTAGATGGGAAAAAAAAATGTGATATCACTACCTCTGCATAGAAATGTCAAGGAGGGTCTTTTGTGATACACTAAAGGGCAGCCGCAAAGCAGGACAGCACCGCAAGCTCTTCCTTCCAATTTCCATTGGCCACTGAGAGAAATGTGTAAGCCATCGAAACAAGGCTACAATTTAAGGAAGAGCCAATCATGTCCCAGTCTGGAGGAAACTATCCGTCAGTAGGAGGAGACCCTGGGGAATTCTGGAAAAGATAGCTGCTAACATATAGGTTATGACTTATCAAAGTGTTGGTTCTTCAAAAATCACTAGAGAACTCACACACTTAGACACACCCCACCTACTCTGAAATCAGGCAGAGGGAGCTGGAGACATATACAACCAAGTTCTTTATCTATTCCAAATATAACAATGAGAAGCATAGCTTCTATACTTTCTGCAAATTCCCCAGAGTCTTTTAGGGAGCCATATCTATGGCAGGTACTTCACTGAATAACTGCCAGCTGAATAATGAAATGAACATTAAATAAAAATTCCTATACTTTTAGTTCATTAAACATGGCATTTCCTGACTTCAAATCAGCTCAGGATTCACATTTTTCTCACTCATTAAAATAGAAGTAATTGCGTCTACTGAACTGAGGGCAAAATCTCAAGTTCTAAACATCAGTCATATGCTGTGTTTTCTCTGTTTTGTTCTGAAAGAAGTTTCATTGAATCTCTCAAAATGGCTTCCACATTTGAAATTATTGAAGTGGACGGATGGTTGGATGGATGGATGGATAGATGATATAGACAGACAGACTGACAGGCAGACAGACAAAGAGATGTAGAAGCTAGATATTTTAAGAGGTGGCTCATTATCCTTATATAAGCATAGGTTCCTAGAGCGATGAGGATTATTTTCGGTAATAGTCACATGTGTCTGCTTACCTAGCACTTCCTCTTCATATGCACCTTCAGAACTGCTGCAGCCCACTTCACATGATTCTCTCTGTGGAGACAGGTAGCACAATAGTCAGTCAGCTTACGTACTGCTTTGGCTGATAAGCTTCAATTAAATTTTGAAATCTGAATGCTGATATTTAAGTACACTTATACATCAATTATTTCAACCATAATACTTAAAGTTCTCATTTGCTTATGGGATTAGAAAGGCACCTTTCAAATATTTTTGACCATGTCCCAAATTTAAAAACACATGTAACAAAACAATACACACGTTAGGGGGAAAAAATTCTTGAAACAGTACTTTCTTTTTTCCTTTTTAAAGTTTTATTGAGATATATTTTACATATCATAAAATTCACCCATCTAAAATGTACAGTTCAGAAATTGTATAGTCATCATTACAATCTAATGTAAGAATATTTTTATCACAAAAAGTAATTACCTGTGATGCAATCTCATGTGTTCTATTCTGTTCTGTCCTGTTCTGTTCTATTTCATTTCATTTTGTTTATTGTGACTCTTTATTCACTAACTTGATTTCATAACCCTGTAATGGGTGATACCCCACAGTCTGAAAAAACACTGAGCTGAACAATGCAATTATGTTTCCCATCTTAGTCAAAGGTTTGGTGAACTAATAACCTAAAACTCTATCCTAAAATTATACCTATTTATTTCACATATTCATGTGTTCCTTGAAAAATTAAAAACTGATTATAAAATTTATAGTAACTATACATTTTAATGAATGTCTTAATATCAATGTTAAATTTTTAAGGTCTACAAAAACATAATGATGAGTAATATTATATCTTGTTAACCAAACATTTTGATGACTGAGACACAAATTTCCTGCAACTCAGTAGATGCATTAACATTATCTACAAAAATAAATAAATAAATAAACTGGGAGAAAAGGCACATTGTAAAACTATAACATAATCGTGATCAATCTTCCTGTTCTCATTTAACTTATAATACCTAGGACACCATGCTATTGTGTCTCATGATAATAGTGGAAACCATGAGACAATGTGTTTGCCTAAACACCCCAGGTAGAGGGCCGGGATTTGCAAATAGTAGCTGTCCAATGTTTGATCTGCGTGCACAAAGGAAGTGGAGCCTGATAAGCTCAGGTTTGCTTAGTTAAGGATTAATTTAAACATCTCAGTTTGGGCTCAATATTAACTTAACTTAAGGGTTTAGTATACTTCTCACATCTTCTTCGCAGGTTTCAGTAAAATACATTCAACACATTCATTAATTGCAGAGAATAAATATACCTAATGGCAGCAAAATTGTCATGTAACATGGGATTTTTTTTTCAAGAAAGAAAACTGAGAAAGAAGAAAGAAGATGAAATCATGTTTATTTGGAAATACAACTAGTCTTGACTATTGGAGAAATAGTGAGTCTATTTTGCCTGCATTTTCAGAGAAAAAAAAAATAGATAAAATTTTGATCTAGCAAGGTGTTATAGCTGTTTTGTTTACTTTCATGAAGCTGTGTTTTTCCAGATTTATTGAGATATAACTGACATATAACATTGTTTAAGTTTAAGGTGTACAACCTGTTGATTTTGTACATGCATATATTGCAGATTGATGACCACCATAGTGTTAGCTAACAACTCCATCCATCACATAATTACCATTTCTTTTTTGTGGTAACATTTAAGGTCAATTCTTTTACCAGCATTTAACACACACACACACACACACTCTCTCCTCTCTCTCTCTCTCTCTCTCTCTCTCTCTCTCTTTTTCTCTCTCCCCCTCCCACACATACACATACAATCTAAATAATATTGAACTTCAAATGAAGTAGTCCAGTGTTTCTCAAGCTCAAATTGCCAAACAGAATCTGAAGGTGTGGCTTTTAAGGAATTCATAGAATCTAAGCCTAAAGACTCTGAAGAGGTAGGGATGGAGTAGGGGGACATTTATATAGCATACCCAGGGGACTGACTGCCATTCTCACTGCAGAAGCCAAGTTCATACTTTCCAGGGGCTACACCAGCCCACTGTCTCTGTTCCCATCCCTATTCTCATTTTTACCATAGCAATAAGACCATCTTTATCATCACCCCTCTGGCTCCACTCTTGGTTCCCAGGCCATACTCGTGCTATCAGTGCCTTTTCTTACTTCTGTAACACAGAGAGGACACACCTGCCACTCTTTTGCAATGCTCCTAGTGCAGCCTCTCTGTATGAATTGTGGCTTCATTTCCTAAAAAAATTATTCATTCAAAAAAACATTTATTGATACTGTTTATGTGCCAAGCACTATTTTAGACTCTAAGCATATGGTGATGTGCAAGACAAGTTAAGTTCCCTGCCTTAATGGAATTTACATTCTCTTAGAAGGAAATAAACAATAACAGAGTAGCACATTTAAAAAAATAAAATACATACATATTATGAAAAGTGCTATGGAGAAAATAAAATAAGTCAAAGGCATGAGTTAGGCAGGAAGGAGACTTTAGTTAGGATGATCAGAGAGAACCATGCAGAGGTGACTCTCAAGGCAAGACACAAGTGATAAGAAGGAGCTGGGCTTGCAAAGATCTGGGGAAGCACAAAAGCCATGAGGTGGGAATGTGCCTCATACACTCAAAGGAGAAAGAGAGGACAATGTGGCTGGCACGGAGGACAAGGGAGAGGGGGAAGGATGAGGCAGGGGAGCCAGCAATTGCTGATAGTTTGTAATTCTTCTCAGACAGCAATGAGAAGCCATAAAAAGATTCTTTAAGAACAGTATATTCTAATTTGTATTTTAAATTACCAGGGATAAGCTCTCCCACTTGATAACATTATTTTCCAAGTTATATTTTGCTACGCTATCACTTCCAAGACTATTCCTTCCAAGGTACATGTGCTAAAACTCCAAGTTTCCTAGGTTAAAGCACCAATGGTTAAAGATTTGATTTCCTAAAGGTGGGGGCAGCTGAATTTAAAATATATCTCTATCTCTATAGAACATGTATGTTCTATGTTCTATGTTATTTAAAGTATAACATTTTGAAGTGTAAAACAGCAAAGTATAAATAGAAAAGAATAGAGTAATTATATAAGTTATAACACTGAAAGAAAAGATTTACATTATATAAGCATGGACAACTGGGCAGCATAATGATTAACGGGGAACTACCACATTAGAAATCCAGTTCTGGGCCACTTTGACGACAGAAAGAATAACTCTGGCTTTCTATACACAGTCTTCCTAAGACTGCATTTGTTTTGTTTTGTTTTGTTTTGTTTTGTTTTTGTATTTTTGGGAGTGGGGCTAATTTTGCTTTAATCACATCAAAATATTATTAGGCAGTTTTGGGGTTTTTTTTTTTAATCTCAATCAGGAAAGACCTTTACTTATCTATTTACATATGGGGTGACTTTTCCCCTCTGTTTTATCTCTTCATAGCCAATGCCCACCACCATCCACTTCCAAGAAAAAAAAATCACTCAGGTACAGAGTAAACACAGACTATTGAGAAAATATTCCAATTTAATTTTCTTTGTTTTATTCTCTATTAAAGGGGAATTTTTCTGTTTTACTAATGAATGTTCATTTATACTCCTTCCTCAGGCAAGGTAAGATAGGCAAGGCAAGGTTCTCTGGTTTTGAGAACATTTAAATAGACTACAATATAGATTTTAAACAGAAAAATAATGTAGTTTTATCATAAATACCTATTGTCAAATAATCTAAAACAAATTCTGAAGGGTATGAAATCCAGGAGAGGTAAGCTCAGTTGGAGAAGACTAAGTAGGAAAAGATCAATATCCTAAAGTCTTTCTGAACAATAGGAGAAAATCAAGCGCAGGGGAGAGAGCTAGCACAGGTAGGGGCCTGGCGGTGGGAAATGAAGAGACCTAGACAGCAGGAGTCAGCATGAAGTCTCTCATTATCATAGCAGGAAAAAAAAAGATAAGCTGTGTTTCCAAATGTTGTCAGAGGAGTTTGTTGAATACAGAAGAAAATTATGACTTAAATTTTTTTCTTTTAATGCATTGTACTTAATGATAAATGCTTTATGAGTAAGAAAATGAAATCAACAAAGACAAGGATATCCCTATATCTGCTGCTTCCTCATTCCCCACCACCCTCTCTCACCCAGGTTTCAGGCATTAGAACCCTTCAAACCAGATTAGAGCAACGTGTGTGTGTGTGTGTGTGTGTGTGTGTGTGTGTGTGCGCGCGCGCGCGTGCGCGCGCATGCACACACACACGTATAAAAACAGATATGCACATCTATATGCATATATATGCATGTAGATATATAAAACACAGCAAATATTTGTGTCAAAATGGAATTATACAGTCATTCTTATGACAAGAGTCATAGCATTCAAGAAGAATGTTTCTGTGCACTGAGAATGAATCAGGTTTTTACATTCCTGTTTTAACAGTGTTTTAACAAGAGATAAAGACATGGAGTTAAATGACATCGTTTTTATAAGTGATTGCCAACTTACCTCACAAACTGTGGCATAGGTATCATTCTGCATAGGAAAGAAAAACAATTTAAAATCTTCAAAGTTGTAAATAATTTTAATGACATTTAGTTATACATTTCTTCCAAATTAATTGCTTGTCTCATCATTGACAAATAACCAATAAAAAATAATCAAAAGCAAGGGAGCCCAGAGCAGGGCCTTCTGTGCAGACAGGCCACTGAAGGAACAGCTATAAAAATTATGTTGTTTGCATTACTGGAAAAATGGTGGAGCATGATGTCTGCTCGACAATCCCAGTCAACTAAGAGGTAATCAGTGATGAACCAGGATTACAGAATGATGAAGTGTGTTGGCAGATGCCCAGGAAAGATAGAACCTGAAATGAAAACCATCATTAGCTCCAGCTAGGAAAGGCCAGCAGGTTTCTCTGCTCAGACTGCCCACTCCAGTGTCCACTCTGCTTCCTGGACTATTTCTGACAACAAATGGTACCTCCCATTCATTCACTCAGTGAGTATTGTCGGATCATCTGCTATTTGCCCCTCACAGTGTTCAGTGCAGGAGACACAGTGTGAACAGGAACGAGAGCATCCTGCCCTGATGGGCTTGCATGCTGAGGAAAAAGATACTTAAACATATAACTAGACAAATAATGATTTAAATTTAAACTCATAAAAAGTGCTACCAAGGAGAGGTAAAGTGTTTTCATACTGTATAATAGTTTCAAAGTCCAGATAACACCTACCTCACCTTTTGGTCACAAATATGAGAGTGGGCATGTGTAACTCCTGTGACAGAGATCTGTGAGGACATACTATACAAGAAAAGCTAAGAAGACTATATTCAAGGAGAGGCTAATGTCCTTCCTTATTTAAAACTCAGTGCAACAATTTGAATCATTAATATTGATGAACATATTATCCAAAGTTACCGTGATCTTTACGAATTTGATTGAAAAAAAAAAATCTCCGACCTGAACAATCTAAATAATGCAACCCACTTTTAAATTACAAAACTCTTATACATAAGCTCGTGTAATGACAGTGTATCAGGCACTATCTTTAGGAGGGATATTTGATTATTATTCTTATTTATTGACAAAATAAATGAAGTAAAGTACCAAGCGGTTAAGGACCTTAACTAAGTCACACACTAAGGAGTAAAGCCAAGATTAATTCAAAATGAAAAATAAAGTATTGGGGGATGTATTTCCTACATAAAGTAGAGTAAACCTAGGTGTTTGTGACCTCTGGATTAGATCACTACTATGTTTCCTGCAGAGAAACTTTGAACATGACCTTGGGCCCTGCTATCCAAAGAGGGGTCTGGAGATCACGAGCATTGCATCACCTGGGAGCTTGTCACAAGTGCAAAATCTCAGGTCCCACCCAAGACCTACTGAATCAGAATTTATACTTTAACAAGATCCCCAGTTAATTGCCTATTAAATTTTGAAAAGCATAGGACTAGGAAATATAACAAATACCTGACATTCTACTAAAAGGCTTTTCTAGCTGGAGCAATTGGGCATCCTTGGGTTTCATGGTTTGTGTTAACCTCTATTGGTCTCTGGTTGCATTAATAACGTCTATGTCAATTTTTTTCCCCATTACTCAGGCTATCGTATAGTCCCTTTAGAGACAAGCCAAGTAAGTGAAAGCCAAGGGAAATTCAAATGAGAATCCTCTTAGACAACTTTTCTCTTGAGGGAAAAATTAGTATCAAAACAGAAAAATAATTAATACTTACACACTTTAAAGCACAGTTTTCCTGATCTACAAAGTTCCAAAAATGACATCCTTGGATGCACTGCAAGATTCAATAAGAGACAATGGTGATTGAAAAAGTGACTTTTTCGTCACCTGAAAATAGCAACAAAAAGAGTTTTGGAAATAGAAATCTATCAAGGAATCTGTGTCCTCAAAGGGATCAAGATCTTCCTGACTCTAAGCAGAGTTGTCCTGTCTACAGACAGGGCAGGGTCTGGTGTGGTTTGCTGCAGGGGTGCTGAGTTGGGTTCAGCTCAGTTGGGCAGGCAGTCTGAGAAACCAGAGAATACTCAAACTTCAGGGAGCACACTGTCCACTGAGTGTCTGACAGCAGGTAAAGTCTGAGGGAGCATGACGTCGAACATATCATGGGTTGATGGGGTGGCCTCACATAACTCAAAGCTGGGACACAACCAGAAGGCAGCAGATCAAAACCTAAATAGGTTGACACTTCAGGAAGCCTGTTGCCCACTAGCCAGCTTTCACTCCATAGTTGCCCTGAAAACTTTCTCTCAAAGCTGACTTGGCCTCCTATTTGGACAGATTCAGCCCATTTCTTCTAACCTTACTTGATAGGTCTGTGCCTGTGATTGTGACCATTCTTTCCACAGGCCACAGCGGACCTGGATCCCCTTCTCCTTCCTCTCAGTTCCTTCTCCTTTGTCGTCATTTTTCCTCTCCCATCCTTTTTGGGTCTGTGTCCTCTCCTCAGCCTTTTCTCTTGCTCTTCAAATTCTCCATGAGTGAGCTCATCCACTGTCTCCGCTTCAACCATCCTAGGTGTCAGTATCCCTCACGTATGAACCCCAGCTGAGACTCCTTCCTGAGCTCTAGACCCAGATTTCTAATTGCTCATTAGACATTTCCATTTGAGTGCCTACAAGTACTGCAAATTCGGCATGTGAAATATTAAATTCCTCATTTTCTACCCTCCAACTTGCTCTTGCTCCTAATTTCCCATTAATATGCTACAATCTTCTGAGTAGCCTGAGCCAGAAGCCAGGATGTCTTCTCTTTCATTCATCCCACTTGTTGCCCAGGGATAATTCATCACCCAGTCCCATTGACTCACTTCATTAGCTGAAATCCATCTGGGTTCCTCACTCATTCACTACCCCTGCTTTTCTTCCGTGCCCACCACCACTTGCCAATGGCCTCATGGGGAACCTCTCTTATATTCACATTTGGGATAATCCTTTTAAAAACTAAACCTAATCACACTCTTCTCTTACCTAAAATTTTGTGTGTAAATGAAACCCAATTTCCAACATGGTATACAGAGCTCTCTGTGATCTGCCCCCCGGCTAAATTGGCAACCTTATCTTCCGCCTCCTTTCCTCCACACACAGACTCCGTTTTCCAAGCAAGTTGACATACTCTTACTTTCCTGAACAAGTTAGGCTACCTCAAATCTTTGTGTCTTGGCACAAAGGGCTCCCTCTGACTGGTGTACCCTTTTTCCTCTAGTCATTTTAGAAAACTCTTTATCTTTCTAGTTTTAGGTCGAAGGTCATACACGCAAGTGAGGTACTTTTCCTCTTCTCTATTCTCTTTGTCCCTCACCCACAATGCTGTTCTGGCTTTCATTCTGTCTGGTCATGGTTTTATGTATGTGTCTGTCTCTCTTACAAGGTTGAGAGTCCTTTAAAACAGATGCCCTATTTTATTCATTCTTAAGTCTCTATTACCTAGCATGGTGCCTGGTTCATACTTATGCTTGAGTCACTAAACACTTGTTGAATAAATGGACACAAGTGCAAAAAGTAATAAAACCATAAATATAATTGTTAGAATATAATTGTATCTAAACCAACCCTCCCAAATAACACATAATAAAACTAAGACTCAGAAATATGAAATAATTTGCCCAAAGCCACACAGCTATATAGAATCAAAATCATGGACTTGACTTGTTCATGTGCTCTTTCCATTTCAATACACTTGTCCCTGACTTCATTTTTGAATATTCTATAATTCAGACTCTTCACTATTTTTGATTGTCATTCTTTCAACAGGGATAAATAAATGGGATTTTACTTAGGAGTTATTCTTATTATAATAAAATTTGACCATTGCCCCCCTTTTATCAATGTAAACACTGTAAAGTTCTTAACAGTAAAAGCGATTACTCACCGGTTCACTCAGATTATATGGCATGCCAATGTCAAGCTGCCTGCCCTGGAATGAAGAAGGAGGCAATAAACACCAGCTCTCAGTAATGTGTTCGGTATAACTGCCACACCTTTTTTTTTTTTTTAATAAAAAAGGCTTCCTGGAATAGTGTTTTCTCCTTGGTATTTCTGAACTGTAAAGTAAGGAGCCAAACGTTTTAAAATCATTAAATCAGACAAAACACCAGTGTAAATTATAAGACACAATGTCTAAGAATTCTGTAGAAACGATACAGGTGGGAGTGGGGTGTGGCTTTAAGGAGTGGTGAAGGACAATGGAGAGAGTCTCACACAGTACTAAATAAGCCTGTGACATTAGTCAATCAAGTCAAAGGACTCTGGGATTAAACATGTTCAGATGTTTCTTTTTTAAAAAACAGTCTTATTAAGGGCAGAGGGAAAAAAAAAATACAAATTAGAGTTAAAAGAAAAGATGTTCCTCGCTAAGTTCATTGAGCACTCTCTCTCTTCCATGTAAGCACCATCCATTTTTCTCTTCACTCTATCTTTGTTCCTAGAACAGTGCCTGAGGGATAACAGGTGTTCAATAAATATATGCTGAAGGAATAAATCCATGAATTGAAGATGGCTACTACTTAGGACTGTTCTTTAAGTTTTGTCCCTTAGCAGCATCGTCCAGTGGCCTAGCATTGTGGGAGTTGACTTGAGAAGTAATCAGACAGGGGAACCAAAAAGCAAATGTTGCCTTTTCCCTCTCACTTGATGTGTGAATAAAGATTCCTCTAATTGCCATTCCCAAACCACTTACACTTGTAAAGAAGGATGCTTAATATGTTTTTGTTTTTAGATAATACATACTTAGAAAGTAAGAATGGTATCTTTTAGATTAATTGTACAACCATGTGATTCATAGTACTTTGCTTCTATGTTTTTGTTCAAAATGATGCTTTTGATTCCCCTTTATATGACTGCACCATAATCATATACAGTCGCATGTATGATAGTGAATCTGCAATTGAAATTTTTCCTATCCCTTCAAAAATCTGTTAGCTCATGAAAGCAAAAGAGTGGATGCTTGGTAGTTTTTGTGTTCTAGTTTAAATAGGACAGCATAGGTGTTTCTTGATGACCATAAAGTCACATTGTAACGGTATTGAGTCCTGCTGTTGGCAGCTCTTAAGATCAAATTTAACAGGCTGAATGGAGTGCTCATCAAGTGGTCTTGGGCAAGGAAGCCTCTCATGAATTAGGTCTATGGGGTTTGCAGGAAGCGGATTTTGTCAGCGCTCCTCCCAAATCTCCACTGGTCTTCCATCTCCCTTCCCCTCATCATCATAGCTAACATTTAGTGACCAATTTCTATGTTCCAGCCATTCTCTCTTCAAGATGTTTTACACTAAATCTCATGCAACATCTCAACAACCCTATTAGGCAGGTACTATTATTAACTCTACATATAGCTGAGAAACAAGGGGGTTTAGTAAATTGCTCAAGAGTTAGGGTTTGAAGTGGGGTGAGGGAAGTTGCCTCCAGACCTGTGCTTTAAACCAAAGTACAGATGCCTCCTGTAATCTGCACCAAATCCACATTCCTCACTTTGAAGTTGGGATCCTATAGGTTTAAACTAATTCCACCTGCTCCAATTATCTGCTTAAAACACACAATCCCAGTCTAGAATCTTAAGGCCTCTTAACTCAACACCTACTCCTTGGCACAAGCTTTCCTATCCTGCCTACCTCAGCCGGAACTAATTTCATTCTTTACTTCCTACTCTAATAAATGAAAGAGAGTAGAATGATCTGCATTTTAATTCCACTTATGACACGTGCTCCCGATGTGATATTTTGAAAGTTACCTGCGCTGTCTAAAATTAGTATTCTCATCTGAGACATAAGCAAAATAATATTTAGTTCATAAAGTTCTGTGAGGACTCAATTAAATAATGTATTAATTTTTATAGTACAGTGCCAAGCACTTAGAAATCTATTGTTAATATTATATACAAACTTGCTATAACAGCCATTTGCAGACATATATCTCTGGTTAGTTATGCAATAATCTTTTCAGAAAAATTTATTGATGTTCAGGGTTAAAGGTATATTTTTCTTTTTAATTTTGATATTTATTAACCCATCTTTTCTAGAAATCTATCAGTTTACATCCAAACCAACAGGATATGAAAGTGCTAGTTTATCCAAACTTTGCCAACTCTAAATGTTTTTATCTTTGCCAAAATGATAGAAGGAAAATTGATAATTCATTTTCACTGTGCGTTTCTATGGTTTCTATGAAGTTGAACAACACATGCATTTGAGCCATTTCTTTTTTTATTTTTTTTATTGTTGAAGTAAGTCTTCATATTCTAAATTCATTTTAAGTACTTTTATATAGTGTTAATAAAATTTTGTTTATCATATATAATGTTTTTCCCATTTTTTGACTTTGTTTCTACTGTATTCTGTTTATTGTCATATATTTTAAATTTTTAAGAAGTCAAATTTATTAATAATTTATTTTAGGGATTCTAGATTTTTGCATCAGGCTTCTGAAGGCATTCCTGCTCCAAGATTATAGAAATATTTGTCCCTAATTTATTTAATATGTTATGGGGTAAAATCTTGTTTTGTTTTTGTTATTTGTCTATATTTAAATCACAGCTTTTTTTTTTTAACTCCTGGAATTTATTTGAATCTGATAGTGATGTAGGGAATTGTTTTTTTTAATTCTTTTTAAAACTATTTTTAAGCATCTTTTTTTTTTAGAGCATTTTTAGGTTTACAAGAGAATCGAGATTAAGGTACAGTGATTTCCCATATAACCCCTTTCCTCACACATGCACTCTCTCCCCCATTATTAACATCACTGACCAGAATAGTGCATTTTTCACTAAGGATGAACATTGACATCATAATCACCCAAAGTCCACAATTTATATTAGGGCTCACTCTTGTTATTGCACATTTAGTGAGTTTGGACAAATGTATAATGACATGTGCCTATCATTATATTATCATACAGTATCATATAGTATCATAGTTTCTTCACTACTCTAACAATACTCTGTGCTCTGCCAGTCATCTTTCTCCCTATGCCCCCAAATCTCATCACAGTCAACCACTGATCTTTTCATAATCACCATAGGTTTGTCTTTCTAGAATGTCATAGAGTTAGAATAATACACTATGTAGTCTTTTCAGATTGGCTTTACCACTTAGTAATATGCACTTACGTTTTCTCCATGTCTTTTCATGGCTCGATAGCTCATTTCTTTTTAGCTCTAAATATTCTATTATCTGAATGTGCCACAATTTATTTATTCATTCACCTACTGAAAGAGGGAGTTATTTTTTATTCTAAATGGATAGCCCCACGTTGGTTTGATTTGTCATCTTTTTCATGTTTCATACTCCCTTATGTACATGGTCTTATTTCTGAAATGTATTCTGTTTTACTGGCCTGTCTACTCCCACACCAATACAAAATATGCTAATTTCAGGATATTTTATGAACTTTTTGAATTATGGTTTTGTTCTATTATCTTATTGTGAAGTTACATATAAGAAAAGTATTAATGTTTGTACATTTTTTAACAGGACAACCTTCTGAACTTTATCGTTTATAGTCTTTTATAGAATTGAATTAATACTTTTAACAGAGCACTTCTCAACACTAGTTTCTCAGTTGTTGGGATTTGTTACTCAAAAAAAGGGAGAGGGGAGGTTTTGTTGCCAAAGAAGATGAGAAATTTGTGATTGAATAAAGCCATTTATATACTATTGTGCCCTGTTGATATATGAAAAGAGGGTATGGCAAAAAGCATTTCCATAAATTATTTGATCATGAATCTGTTGTTTCTTTTTGGTAAAGGATCTCAAAATACTAGTATTCTAAAGAATATGATTTTTTTTTGTTCTCTGCAGCACATGGATATATAATTAAAAAATATTATGTCAGTTAATACACTCCTAATACATACAGTTTCCCTCAATTAATATAAAATACCCATGCTCAGCATAGAACTATGATTTGTGCATTTTTGGAGAGCAATTCTAACATTTTTCTGTATAAAACTTGGTGTTTCTGTTTAAAAAGGGAAGATGCCTCAATATCAAGAACCACTCAGTGAAATCAAAGATAACCTTCACAGCAAATGTCCAGGCTAAAAGAAAATGATACAGAAAAAAAAAATTCAAACAGTGTGATAAACTTGAGCACTTTGTATATCCTTTACCCTACTCTATGGCTGTTCTTTATTCATTCACCTAACTTTCGTCCCTCTATCCCCTGTGTGGGAGGCCCAGATGGAGAACATTTATTACAGTCACTAGGCGGATTGGCAAACCCTGTCTCTTGCATTCACCACCACATAAGCTGTACTTTTCTCCGTAGGCGGTGAACGGAAGGCAACTCAACAAAGGAACAAACTGTCTACTCCTACTGCCAAAGCCTGAAATCAAGGAGCCCACACAAAAAGATAAGATAAAACTAAACTAAAAAATAAAATAAAATAGAGACTACAATAATGGAAATCATCAACATCAGTTTCGATAGTAGCAATATTAACAAATTATGGTGGTACATCCATACGATGGAGTATTCTAAATATATTAAAGATCCTGTTTCCATAAAAACATCAGGATATGAGGGAAACTCACAATATAATGTTAAATGAAAAAGCTGAGTGCACAACTGTGCATAAAACTGTATGCATATTTGAGGAAAAACACTGAAAGAATACAATCTGAGGTTAGTGGTGTTGGAATCGTAGGGGTTTTTCCTTTATTCTTCTCTATTTCTTCTTCATCTTAGAAGTATTTTACAATGACTATGTATTCTTGTTATAAGAAGAGAAGATTTTTTAAATTTTTAATAAAAGAACATTAAGCAGCCCCACTTTTCCATTTTAAAACTGGGATTACAACTGCAAAAACCTAAAGCATACAGCTCTACGTGAATGGCAACGAAGTCTTCAGCAAAGACAAAATACCAAACTTTTTTTTTAAAGTGCTATATTATCCACAGTAAGCCTAAGTAGTATTTTAAAGTATAATTTAAATTTAACCAAAAGGAGTTTAATACAAGTAAATTATTTTTTAATCTACCTTAGACTTCTGTCTCCAATGTTCTAGCATAATGAGTACAGTATTTGGTATTTTCATTATTTTTTAAAGTATGGTTTTACGTAATGTCATATAAGCTATTCTACTATTTCTTTTGTCTTTAGATGAGTGTCTCTTTCCTTAGCTAGAACGTATTTGGGATTTAAAGTTGATTCAGTGACTGTTTTAAGTACAACTAAATCATAATAACTGAAAAGACATGAAACAATATATATAGGAGGGATGACATCCATAAATGAGAAGAAAAACAGGCTTCTAGATCAAAAAAAATTAATTACTGAAAAAATTACAAATACACAAATAGAAGTAAAGGAATATACAAACAATTCTTGCTTTTAAAATAAAAAGTTCTGTATGGCATTGCATCTGCTTCCTTGGTCATCCACCTCCCCATACAATCATCCATTCACAATATAAATAATACTAATGTCTGCAACTAGAAGACATTGCCCTGTGGCCAAACCTATTTCATGCTTCAAGACAAATAGAAATGATTTTGTAATAAATGAATTTAAATTGACACTTTTTAAGCATGTAAAGTTGATTCTATTTAAGCCTCCTTTACTCAAATCTCACGCCCTCCCCAAAAAGATCTATGAACACATGAAAAATAAATAAAATAGCCCTGCTTTACCTTCTGTAATTACAAATGGCCCTCCCTTACTCTAGAAAAAGAATCTTTCTTGCGTTGCTAACACTTCTCATGAGAAAACTTCCCCAAAACAAGCTGAATTCTGTATATTCTAGTGCCCTCAAAGACAAATATTAGACCAGTAAAACTTACCAGATTAGTGACACATGACTTTAAGCAGCTGTTTAAAACTGTACACTGAACCACAGAAATCCATATGCAGCCAAGAGTCGCAAAACTGACGAGTTTCAGGATAAGCCAGTAAATATTCTTCATCACTTCACCAACGGCGGATTTTTAGATGACCATTCTCATTTTCTCCATTTCGCTATATAAATTCTTTGGGTTTCATCACTTGGGTTGCAAAAGTGGTTGGTGGATTTTTTTAAAGTAATCTTTAGACCATTTCATTTAGACCTCTGAATCCAAGATAGCTTGTAACATGAACATAACAGTTATTTCATAACTTAGCTTTTTCTTACTCCCATAAAGAAAATCACCTGCTGACTGAAGATTGGGTCTTAGAAGAGCGCTTCACATGGAAAGTAAACAAAGTGAAAACGCAAATTGCATTTCAGCAAGCATGTGACACGTGCACAGCCTGAAACTCGAATGCTTTGGTGGATCATCCACTTCACTTTCTTAAGGTTGGTTCAGCTATGCAGAAATTTGGATTTTGACCATCTATACTTTAGCAAACAGTGACATTATTATTATAAAGAATTATCAGAAAAATTGAAGTGCCTAAATCAAATGATGCAGCGGAAAGGAAAAATGGAACCCCTTGAAACCAAATGTGTATTTTAAAATTAAAAAGCAAACAAGGCTGGAATTCACAGACAAATATTCTGAGGGTGAATTAAAAACGAGGAAGTTTGTTAGAGTGCTTTTAGAAGTTTGCTACATATTAACTAAAATGCTGCCTTATCGGGTCTATTGAGACAGAGAGCTGAAATTAGCCACCACAGAAGCCAAAGATATGCACAAGTGTAGCTGTCTTGAGAAGGAAATATTGTACAAATTTCAATTATCTTAGCATCAAGATAAAGTTAAGCTGAAGCCTAAAACAAAGAATTTGTAATCTGCAAGGTACAAAAGTGTCATGCTGGAATAACTATTTTTTAGATTGCTGAGGCTTAACTCTTTAAGGCCAGATATTTTTGTGTTGGTGCTCTTTCTTATGACAGTCTAAAGTATCAAATGAACTTTCTTTTCTTCTTAAGTAAATTATACTAATGTAACAAACCTTTTTTGAAAGGCATGAGGTTCTCATTATGAGCAGTGTGTACATTAATTTTTGTTTTGAGCTAAAGGTCCTTTAGTAAATGTTGACAAAACTGGTGTACAACATAAAGATGAATGGCACAGACTCCAGAATTGACACCTAAAACTTATTTTCTTGAAAAAAAATTTCCACTCTCCACTTGCTCTTTGTTCATTTTCTGCATTTCATGGATGTAGATAAAGAATATGCAATGATTCAATTTCTTGGTCAGAGAAATATGGTCCTCTTTCTACAAAATACACTTTTAAATCAGAGAATAAATTATCTTGCCTAAGGGATTTTCTCATCTCAATGAAATTTATCTTCTTCACTGGCTACCAGTGCCTTTCCCCTTATAAGCACAAACGATATTTGTAACTTTTACTTCACTAAGAAAGTGGACCATTAAGTACTTCCTTGAAAACTGAAGTACATTCTTTTATTTTACTTGATTTAACTTTGTTGGTAAGGTGTGAAAAAGAAATATCCTTCCAAATTCAAGATTTCGTGCTTATTCTGGTTTTTGGAATTTAACCAGTGCATAGAGTTACACTGGTGAGAAATAGAGTGTGTTCAAAGATATTGTTGCAGAATTACTTATGTCAGCAAAAGATTAAAAACAACCTAAAAGCCTAATAATATAATACTGGATCAATCAATTCACATTATTTCTCCAGGTGACTTGTCTACATGGGCTTGTTTGGTCTTCATAGTATATGGTCTCCAGGCAGTTAGATCACTTACATGGCTGCTTAGAGCACTGGTGAAAGTGTTCCAGTGTTAAGCTTTACTGACTTTACAATTCTGCTTTAAAAACCATGTAGTTGTTTTTGCAGCATTTAATTGATTCCAAGAGTTACAAAACCACCCAAATTCAAGGAGAGGGGAATTAGACCCTACCCTCTTGATGTGGAAATGGGAAGTTCTAGGTCATGTAGGCTAGAAGAAATTGTTGTACCACCATTGGAATATACAATCTGCCATCATATAGGCAGCCATCTTTTGTATAGTTCTGAAATGCAGAAATTTTAGTTACCACAGTAGAAACAATACCAGTTCCTGCACAATACAGTTCAAACTTCAGATACCACAATATAGTAACCTCAATTGTATTAAGTGCAAACTTCTCTGCTTTCTCTGTAGTCCACAGTAACAAATGCACATGAAGATCAGAGACCAAGCCTGTCATTTCTTTCAAAATTTTTCATTGATGGTCAATCATTGCACATGTTGTTCAGTTCTTTCACAGACAGCAAAGCATGTAGTTGTTGCCTCCTTGGCTCCCAGTGCAAAATCCACAGGATATTTTACAAAATAAAGTTTAGAAATTTGAATCAGATGTAAATGGAGGATTTGATGCCAAAAGTAAAAATAACAAAAGCAAAATAAACAAGTAAGACTACATCAATCTAAAAAGCTTCAGTACAGCCAATGAACCCATGAACAAAATGGAAAGGCAATCTACACAATGGGAAAAAATATTTGCAAATCATAAATCTGATAACGAATTAATATTCAAATGTATAAAGAACTCATACAACTCAATAGCAATAAAATAATAATCTGATTAAAATATGGGCTGAGGAACTGAATAGATATTTTTCTAAAGAAGACATACAAATGCCCAACAGGTACATGAAAATATGCCAACATCACTATTATCAGGGAAATGCCAATCAAAACCTCAACAAGCTATCACCTCACACTTACCACAATGGGTATTATCAAAAAGACAAGAAATAATGAGTGTTGGCAAGGACATGGAGAAGAGAGAATCCTTGTGCACTGTTGGTGGTAATGTAAGTTGATATAGCAATTATGGAAAACAGTATGGTAGTTCCTTAAAAAATTAAACATAGAACTATCATATGATTCAGCAATTCCACTTCTGGTTGTTTATTCAAAGGAAATGAAAACACTAACTTGAAGAAATATCTGTGCCCCCATGTTCACTGCAGTATTACTTACAATAGCCAAGACACGGAAGCAACCTAAGTGACCATTAACAGATGAATGGATAAAGAAATGAATATGTAAATGTATAAAATGGAATTATTCATCCATAAAAAAAGAAGGAAATCCTGCCATCTGCAAAACCATGAATAAACCTGAGGCGTTATGCTGAGTGAAATAAGTCAGAGAAAGGCAAATACTGTATGATCTCATTTACATATGGAATCTAAAAAAAAACAAACAAACTCATAGATACAGAGAACAGATTAGTGGTGGCCAGAGGCAGGGGTTGCAGGGTTGGCGATATGGGTAAAAGTGATCAAAAGGTACAAACTTCCAGTTAGAAGATAAATAAGTCCTGGGGATGTAATGTACAGTATAGCAACTATTGTTAACAATACTGTGTTGTATATTTCAAAGTTGCTAAGAGAATAGATCTTAAAATTTCTTATCACAAGAAAAAAAATGTGTAACTGTGTGTAGTGTTGGATATTAACTAAACTTACTGTGGTAATCGTCATGCAATATATACATATATCAAACCATTATGTTGTACACCCAAAACTAATAAAACGTTACATGTCAGTTATATCTCAATCAGAAAAGAAATGTAAATGGAGTCTTTGAAGAAATAGCTGATCATGAGAATGTTGATACTGCTACTGTTCGACAGACTCTAGGTATGCAGCAAGAGAAAGTTCACGAAGGTAAATTTATTGACATAAATGAGGAAAAGTGGTTGTGATAAAAAGGAAGATGTCTCAAAGGAAGCGACATGGGCAAAAAAACTTCCTAGTAAAGTACCTCTTGGAAATATTTCACAACATTGAAAATGCAAAAGATAAAATGTTTGCCCCGATCCAAACAGGAGTAAGCAGTTTGCCAAGGCATAGAAAAGAGGCTCTGTCTGAATTAAG
The DNA here is from genome assembly GCF_902729225.1 of Pteropus medius. Taxonomy (NCBI): domain Eukaryota; kingdom Metazoa; phylum Chordata; class Mammalia; order Chiroptera; family Pteropodidae; genus Pteropus; species Pteropus medius. The sequence goes on from NW_024340696.1 coordinate 33,290,419, forward strand.
TTGTAGGATGAGAAGATTACAAGGAACAGTCAATTTTTCTCTCTCATTATTGAGATCACAGTGTACGGTTTCATCTTACACAATCATTGTTATGATCTTGCACTATCCTGTAAAACAAGGATTTCCTGTAGAGTAAGTCTCATGGATGGGGAGGTATGGCAACTGTGGTTGTCTCCTCAAGGGAGAAAGAGAAAGATTTATTCTTCACTGACTATCTACATGTAATATCTGAATTTTGTACCACGTGCGCATATTACAGATTCAAAAACATTTTTAAATAATAATGTTTAAATTATTCTGCACAAGGATTTGAAAGTATAACTTACAAGCCTCCAAGTTCGTCTCAAATTAGAATGGGATACACTAAATATATGATAAGAGTTCAGACTAAACAAGTTCCTCCAAAGTGTCTTTGAACAAAATTTCAGATACACATATTAAAATTTTCATCCAAACAAGTAAGACTGAAACACCTGTAAAATCCCTTATAATAGATCAACTTTCCCAAGGGATGAATTCCGCAATTGAGTCACATTCTAAAGCAATGGCCTGGATCCCAGATTGAATCAGTGAGGCAACCTTGTAAAAAGAGAAATTGTCAAAATGTTCCCATGTTCTAATACTGCTTCAATAGAATGAGCTTTACAATTGGTTGGCAATAGAATAGATTTAATATGATCAAATATATCTGAGTTCTGAAATTATATGTATTGAAAATATAAAATGTACTTCCTCTAACTCCGTTGCACTCTATCGACATCATATAACTAACTACAGGAAAATGAAAATTTACTGTTATCAAAAAGAGTCCCAAACAAGGACTTTTTATACCAATAAGCTGGCTGGAGGGGGGTCATGTCAATCAATATTCAAGGCCTAAGAATTTGCCATGCGAACAAATTCTTACTCAAGCATATACCTCTGCCATCATCTCTTACTGTTTTATCAGGCCCGCTAGAAGCCTAATCATTGACTACCACAGCACCTAGCTAAACCTTGAAAATGGCCAAAGACTGATACACTGGTCACCACTGGGGCAATAATTATTTCTCTAGTGGGATATTTGGTGACATGGATCAAGGGAGCATTGTCCCCCAATTAAATTCCTTGTATCCAGTGCATCTCACCTTCCTGACTCAGGGAAGGGACAGTGCTAAAGGATGCAAAGAAGGAAAATATTAAATAATTAGTTTCTGGAGCTTCAAAAGCCAAGGTCCCAGCCTAGAACAACAGAAGCTAAAAACACCAACAAAAGTAGTTTCTCGTCTATAATTTGTTTTTGCTACATTATTATCATAGTCAATTTTTATGTGAGCCTGGGATGTTGCTGGTTGAAATGCACAAGTGGGTTATTTGACATTCTTGTTCTCAGCATTCCTTCCCTGGGGCTCGAAGATGGAAATGAGATCTCTTCACTGCATGCCTTTAGCTTGGTGTAACAAAAGACAAGATCACAATGTAAGGGCAGAATTTGCGGTCTTTTCGTTTCTTCTCACATATTTACCTCTGATTGCTCAGGTGATATTATCATAACAGTTATTAAAAAATCAGCCCAATGAAGAGTTTTTTAATGGGTTGAGGGAATTAATGCTGTGCTATTAGGTAGAAAGAAGTATATTTATACTTCTGAATATTTATATACTAAAACTGGTCTCAGTTATGTAAAATAGAAAAAAATGGATAGAAATACACTAACTAAAGTAGCTTTCTTTGAATGGTATTCTTTTTTAAAAAAATCTGATTCTTGATAATTTTCTCTACGTCACATGTTGTCTAGGATACACTACAGTAAGCACTTATTACTTTTATTACAGTCTTTAGACGGCAATTTCACAGCTAAAAATGATTGAATTTCATAGCAACTGCCCTGTCTGTCTCCCTGAGTCTCTGCACCCATGGCCCCCAACTTCTCACAGGTGAACTGACTCACACATGCTCCCAGGCTCACCTGGGCTCTCAATCCTACCAATGGCCAGAATATAGGCATCCTCATTTCATTCCCTCAGGTGAAGACTGCACTGAGTCAAATTTGCTGTATTTTTCACTTTAATCTGTGACTCACGACCATTTACTGAGTTTTTGCACAGAGTAAGTGGTTCAATAAACTTCTGCTAGACATCTCTAAGTTTGTATCTTTACAAATAATCTGCTCCTTGACACCTGAGTCCCATGTCCTGGCTGCTGGCTGAACTTTCTCCAGTCAGATAAACTAGCCTGAGGTGCATACTTGTCTTCCACTTGCTGGCACCACTATGGTTTGTCCACAGTTTTTGGACAACCTACACCACCCAGTGCTTCCCAGGAACCCAGTGCCTTCTTATCTCCTGTTACTAACAAAAGCATTGCTTTTTATTTGTTAATTCTCCCAAGTATTTGCTTTTTTGACCCTTTTAAATCTAAGTGTAGACTAAAAGACACAATGCCTTCATGGAAGATATTTCCAGAGATTGAAACCAAATATTAGGTGACCATTTAAACATTTTACCTAAAGCTACCCCTGAAGTGAAAACTGCTTTAGTAATAAAGTTAAGAGGTTTTCAACAGCAAAGTCAGGCTCCTGAACCTTTTCACCTCCTCCCAGCCTTCAGACATAAAGGAACCAGAGTCTACAAAAGAGTTTTCAATGTTCTCCTCCCTCAAGAGTGCCCTCAACCTTTGTCTTACTGCAGTTTGTCTACCACCATCTCCAGGCACTGAGACTCAAGTACCATGTTGCACAGCATCACCAATGACCTTGCAGATGTCCCACACGCATCACCACCACCACCACCCTTTTGGGCCAGAATTGCTGCCATTTCAAACCCTTACTCCAGGCATGAAATCTATGAACAGAAAAAAAGAAAGCAACTACCCAAGGCCAGATGATGGGCTGAGGGACAGAAAGCATAGATGGAGTTTGCTCAGACAGAGAACCTCGATGGGAGATGGGAGCAGCTGAGGGAGCCAGAGACTTTGAGCCATGAGAACCAAGCCCCAGGACTTTGGTCTTTCAATGAAGTCCTATACTTTAAGAAATGTGTGATCATAACTATAATTATTAAGCTGTGAATGACATGGGAAAAACTCTAACATTGGCCTTATTACAGATACTGAGAAATCAATTTTGTAAAAAAAGAAACCCTGCTAATAACTAATTATATAATTTATGAATGTTTACCATTTATGACAAATTAGTTTGAGCACAAACCAATTAGCTTTGAATATTGCTTCAGACTTAAAAATTAAAACGTCCTTTCTAGGGTATATCAAAGTTTACCTAGGAAAGAGAATAATGGGAATCTTTCAGATTTCTTTGCTTCAAAAATTATTGCAGTGTTAAGGTGAGATTCTTGGTAAACTAAGAAATGATTCTTGACCCTTAACATGTCTGGAGAGTTTATTAGATGCTAGACATGGTATTGGGTTTCAATGTACTTTCTCTTAACCCCCACAGCAGGTCTCTTAACACCAAAGCCCTCACCTTTTCTGTCTTCTGGAAAGAGTATAGCAATTAGAACACGGGCTCCCGTATTAGCCTATATCCAATCCTGGCTACACCTATGAGCTAAGTGGCCTTGGGAGTTATATAAGTTCTGCCTGCCTCAATTTCCACATCTGTAAATGGAGATAATAACAGATTCAATCTCAAAGTTTTACTACCTATGCCACACGGTAAGTTCTTAATAATTTTTTTTCACATTTAAGAAATTTGTCACTTTAACTATCTGAGTTGTTCCAATGAGAAGTTAAATTAGTCATAATGGTTTGTTGGATGAATATTCAATAGTTATTGAGTGCCTAATATGTGACAAAAATCATGCAAGGCACTGTGAAGACAACAGTGAACTAAACCATTAAAAATACTTGTCCTCATATGAGCAGGGGCCAGAGGAAGACAAAAACAACATAAACAGGTAAAACATGTACTAAGTTATTATATGGTAATAAGTTCATAGAGAAAAAAGGACAGGCTCATGGAGATAAAGGGCTAAATCTGCAGATTGCTATTTTAGATATTACAACATTATGTAAACACTACATAATTTTGTTTATTAATAATCGATATAGTATGGTTTTAATTGGAATAGTGAACTAGTCTTTGTTAATATAATGAGGTTATCTGCTCGCAAACTTAAAATATTTACACAAACATTGTTTTCTTTAGCTGCTTATATTTAATAAAAAGTTTTCTCAGTCTCTCTCACATACTTTCAACAAGAACAGTTTGACCACTTACAACTAAAGATCATGAGTGAGAACAAAGTGTTCCTTTTAGAAGTTCTTATTGCTATAGTGATAATAGATATACTATTTAGAAGAACTAGGAAACCATGACTTCAGATTTAGCAAGGATTTGCATTTCTTTATTTGCAACTATTGAATTTGCAGATATGGCAACATATATGTTAAAGTTTCCAATTGTGTCCTTTGCTCCAAAGAAACTTTACAAAGCAAAATGGTTACAAGACCCCTCTAAAACAAGGGTTTACAGTAACATAACTTTACATTTAAAATGATATTTATTTAAATAGTATTTGAATATTTATATTATTATATGTTTTAAATGTTTAAAAATATTTTATTAAATATTATTAAAATATAATCGATGTTTTATTCGTTATAATATATCAAAACAATAAGTGTTATTAAATATATCAAATAACATAATTTATTGTTACTTAAATACATTTAACAATAGCATTTAAAATAACATAATATTTACTTTTCTATTTCAAAGACTGAACTTGGAGGAACAGGTTAGTCCAAACCACAGGCATAAGGACATAAATAGCAGAGATCCTAGAGAATGGAGCTCAGCGCAGAGATGCAATGTCATCAAGGAAGCCTGGTGAGAGGGAGGTAAACTGATTTGGAGGCCTTAAAAGATAGTCCTTAAGGAAGAGAGAGTGTGCAATTGGGGTTTTGAAGGTATGCTATTTGAATTTTATATTTATATATCAAAGTTTAATAATTTCCCTTTTTTGAAATAGATATATAATTCAGAACAAGTTTGGTGGTTTTATTCTACCATGAGTTTTGGACTGACAGAGAATCACAGCTGTTACTAAACAAAGTCATGAGGCATATGCTCTCAACTCACACTTAACCAGTCGTGTCTATGTGCTACACACTGCGATATGGCTTATGTTCCATTCTCTTACTATTCAATAAAATAATTATTAGCATACCCATTTTACAATTGATCAGATTGAGGCCTGAGAAGGCCGAAGAAATTTCTTGGGTTCACACAAATAGTAGGTAGCAGAATTGGGACTGAAATCCTTATTTTTCTGACCCTAAAGTCTATAACCTTAAGTTTAACCTTAACTTTGACATTAAACTGCCTTTAGTTGGCTCATGTTTACAGTGGACCATCAGCATTCTTTTCATCTTTTTGGATTGGAATAGCTAATTAGAATGGTCCTACTCCTTTTAAGGAGAAAATATATTTTATTATTACTATCAATTTAAAGTTTAGAGTAGCCTCCCACCTCCCACTTGAAAAAATCCAACACAGGAGAAAAACAATCTCTGAACTACAGGACTTTGCAATCCAGTTATTGCTACAATGATTTCTCTGTGGTTGGATTTGAATAAAGTTCTTGGAGGTAATGGCAATATTTTAAGTGTATTATTATTAGTTGTAATAGTAACATTCCTTAAATATTTACATTGTACTAGGTATTTCTCAGAATATATGCAATATACTATAGATTTTTCAAAGGATTTATCTAGACAGATATCTAAGACTGAATAGGGTTCAAACAGTATATTAAGCCTTGGTTTATTGGGAACTAAAATTGTCCCTATGAACTTGAACTTAGGTTTTCTTATTTACCTAAAAACATGTCACTATGTCTACTGGTTTAACTTAGCAGGCTGTTCTTCCCTGATCTCTAAAATTGTAAAAAGTTGATCCAACTAAATCCCTTTAACATGTGTAAAATAACTAGACTTTACTGTTCTATTCTAATCATGAAAACCATCATGTTCACAAGATAACCATGCCCTATATTTTTTAATCTTTTTCCTGGGAAAATCCTGACAGCAAAGGAGAATTAAGTGGGGATGATGGCCATTTCTGGACTTGGGTTTTGATTTTTGAGCTTTGGGCTGCTTGTGAACTCAAATTTGATTTGTATCTCCATTCGACTTTAAAAAATTTAGCATCTCCATTCGACTTTAAAAATTTAGCATTTTACTTCACAAAATGTTTTAATTTAACAAAATCAATGAAAAATTAAATTAACACTGGGCCCACCTACTTCCAGACTCCTTTAAGTGAGATCATGTTTTTTTTTAAAGATATTTTCAATTTGTTATTCTGATTCTTGGTCAAGAGCTTCTAAATTGAAATATAATAAAAATTAGAAGGATGTAAAATAAAAACAGATAAAGATGAAGCCTAGGACCTTGCAGGTGATACAAAATGTGTGTGGGTGATAAATATGGGCATTAAATGGGTCCTCTCACCTAGGAGCTCCTCTCCAGCAATGCCCTGCTCAAACTCCCCTAACATAGAACTCTGATTCAAGCAGAACAAAAAACTAGTGATACAGTGATGCCAAGTCTGAGGCATCTGAGTTAAGGCCATTCTGAGGCATTTTAAAACACATTCAGTTTTATTCTTCCCATAAATTCACCACCTCAGAGACTTTGGATGAGAGGAATATTGAGGGATGAAAATATCCAGGAGAATGGGAAAAGGCAGTAAAAGGAAGTACAACAAATACTGCATAGAATTTTGTCCCCCTAACCCCATGGCTCATTGTTATAAATGAAATGGTCTGCTTACCTCAAGCAAGTATTCAAAAGGCACATCCTGCATGCCAGCCCCGTGATAGTCGGTGTCTTAGAGGCACTGGCTTCTTGCTTCATGAAGCCCATGTCTAGTGAAATGAGGTGAAGGAGAAGAGGTGATTTGATGGTATTGAGAAAAATAGGAACAAGCTAAAAGAAGTTGACTGAAATAACTTGTTACTAAAACTTAAAATAAAAGCTTTGCTAATTGCCCAAGCTTTGGAGAAATAAGTGCATTTAAATTATTATTTAATAATTTAGTAAAAGGTAGTGGTGTGAATCATAAAATAAATTAATGCCTAGTGGCTGGGCAGAGAAAAACAAAGATGAAGGAAGAACAAATAGAAAGGAGTAGGTGCTTCAGGAAGAAGATTCTTGAGAACATCACACCTTGTCTGTCTCAGACCACAGCCACACTCCAAGGGACAACAGCCCTATGTGGCCTGAGAGAGGAGGCTTTCCTCCTTCACTCAGACTCAGTGCTTGATCAGCACCTGGAGTGACAACAGTAGGACAAGTAGAGTGTGCCTGAATGACAGCCATGATGATCCTGCCTCAGGAGGCCGACCAGATCACTCAAGTCTCCCAGTTCTTTATTCTCTACGACAATTCAACTCAGCAAACACTGTTATCAAACCCATTTTTCACGTGAGGAAACAGAGGCTGGAGCAGTGAAGTGAATGAGCCAGGAGTCAAACCCAGATGTATCTGACACTAAATCTCCAAATCTCTATACAAGAAAAGGTTGTTTCTGGATGAATTTTACGGTTTCTGTTAAAGGTATAGTTATATCTTTTTAAACTGACTTAGGCAATAACTATCTTTTTACATAGTTTCATTTTAGTAGGAAACAATTATTCTTTTAATTCCTACATGGTGAACAATGCCTGAAAAATTCACATATACTAATTTTAAAGCTATTACATATATATGTATATACATGTGTGTATCTATATACATACACACACTATTTGTTCTGCTTTTGTGTGTGATATTTTTAAGACTTTATTATTAATTATCATCATCATCATCATCATTTTGGAGGAATTTTAGGTTCACTGGAAAACACCCTTTGCACCCACACATGCATAGCGTCCTCCATTATTATAATCCCCTACCAGAGTGGTACATTTGTTACAATTGATGGCCCTGCATAATTTTTAGGTGGAATACTAGTTAATAGTTAATAAAGAGACCTCCCTAAAAGCTGAGAAGACTCATGTCCACGGGGTGGCAGTGTGACACCCATAAACCTAAGGAGAATTGAAGTAAAGGCTATATTAACAAAACTTAATCTTTTGTTTGAACTATGTACATTTGTGTAGAAATGGATAAGGCAAATCAACTATTTGTGTGATCAATAACTTTGCTTTATACTGGTAAACAGCCATATATGGTTAACGATTGATGTCTCCAACCCATAAGTTCAAGAGAAGAAATATAAATTTAGATTCAAACCTCCTACGAAGATTTTTTTTTATTGCTTCTGACAGAATTATGGAATCACAGAATGTGATTTAGAAAACACAGAATTCAATGTTTTCTTCATTTTTCCACACACGTACAGAAAAACATAAAACAGCTCACATTTTCCAGATTTTATACAAGCCCTGGCATTGCATGGATGTAACTTTACCCCTTTCCCTTTATTTAAGAAAAGAGCAAAATTCAGGTGAGAGACACTGAGGTAATCTCAAATCTCTGTTTTTAAGTTAATCACTAGTTTGAATACTTGATTTTTAGAAATAATTCACTTCTAAGAAAACAGAATTCTATACAACCTCTCACTGAATGCTGAAGCCCCTTCTAGAATATTCTTTACAGTTATTTGTCTGAGAAATGTACACAAAACCAATTAGCTTTAATTTGCATTTGGCTCTGTTATCATAAACCCAGTGTTTACAGGCCTGATGTTCATAAATTGTATATATTTATTTAAAGAAAAAAAAGGAGTCTACAAGAAAATGTATACTTTTTCTGCAAACAGCAACAGACTCAGAATTTGTTCATAGCATTAAAGGTTAGGGTAAGGGAAAGTGCGGGCTACTTTCTTTTGCATGACGACACTGAGATTGCTGAGGAAAGCAGCTCCCTCAGTTATAGTCTCTAATTGGCGCACCATGTCAGCTTTCAGCTTCCATTGATAATGACACACTATAGACTCAACGGCTGAATAAAAATAAATTAGCAAAGGAGAAAAAAAAAACAACAGACTAAATATGAACCTAATGGCATGTACTTACAGCCTCTTCCTTTTTTATATCAGGTCCCAGCATCCATGTAATAAAAAGCAATCTGATTTCTAAGGGCTCGTTATGCAGAAATCTGTTTTCTTCTAGAAGTCTTTGGTCTTAATCTTAGTTGTTTGTCTTTCATTTGCCCATGTTGACTCAGACATTTATCATGGCATGGCTGAAATTCAAACATGCTGAAATTCAAACATGCAGTGAATATCTAATCTAAGAGAGATTAAGATATCATATGTTTAAAGTCTTACCCTGCCTGCTCTATGAACTTTCATTCTGAGATTCTAAATGCCCATTTCTATGACTCTTCTAAACACAATCTCTGTATTGCAGTTAGATTGTACAAAGTCATTTTTGTTTTTAATAGTATTCTTAATATTAACAAGTGCCTTTCAGGACTGCAAACCACTTGCTACAAAGGCTCTTTGAGGCATAAAATATATATCTGGGACTGTGAAAACTGCTTTCCTTAAAAAATTAATGTATTGTCTGAGTTAAGTAATACATTCTCTAAATTGTATTGCCTGCTACATGTGAAGTGATTAGTTGCTAATTACTTAACACAATTACTCTCTCTTCTACAAGAGGCCAGAGACTTCCCACTGGCAGTTTCTCAATAGATCTTTAAGTTTATATAATAACTTCCTATTTGATAAAGTAGGCAGTAGGAACACTCTTCTAACGTGAATGATACTTTTGAGAGCTATGTCTTTAATGTTTCTTTTAGAGATGGTTGCTCACCTTTATGAGAAATTTCAAAGGCCCACTCAGATAACTTGCCTATTGTTTGCTCTGGAAAAAAACTGCTGGCTAGCCTTCTAAGCTTATTAAGATTTGTCCCCAGGAACTTCTCTTGGAGTTGTTTGTTGGGACCACTGAGCATCTAGGCTGCTATCAGAGAGCCCCTGAAAGTCAAACTGCAACTGTCTGAAAGTGGCAATCCTAACAACTGTCGCTTGTCGATTGCTTTACTAACAAGGCTAGCAAAAACTATGGAAAAGGGTCTGTAGCTCTGAAAATGTGTTTTTACTTCATTGAGGTACCTTAAAAGTGACTAATATCTTAGAACTGTATAATATTTAGAAATTGCAAAGGCTCTCATGTATAGTGTCTCACATAATATTCCTGAACAGCTTGAGAAGTAGGTTTCATTACCTATTATAATCCAGCATTGAAAAATAAAGCAGTTTGATCAAGGACTCAGTTAGTAACTGGTAGATCCAGACCTCTTAAATTCTTAAATCAATATCTTCTAGGGTGGGACTTTGTAGTCTAAATTTTTACCTCTAATTTTAATCTCCAAGACAATTCTTTTCTAGCCTATATAAATCAATTTTATGACCTTTTTTTTTTTTTAAGAAACATCACCCAAATGTCTGCTCTGAGAATTGTAACTAGGGTGTTGATGTTTAGCTTCTTGGGGATGCCATTAATGTTTTATGAGGTTTTTTGCTTGTTTTTGTTATATTTTTTATTCTCTTATAGTTTCACCTCCAGAGAAGGTATTCAAAAAGAACTTTTTTGAAATGGGTGGATAGAAAGATAAGTAGATGAGATAATAATTTTAATGAATGAACTTAGAACTATTTGTCTTTTCAACACATAATGAGAAAATATCACAACATCCTTGTTAGAGGCATCCTTGTTAGAGGCATTTATTTATTCATTTATTTAATAAGCACTTTTATTCATTTATTTAGTATTTTCTCACTTTAATTAAACATTGATAATTGGAAATATAAAATTGAAAATTACTCTCCTACTTATATTCACCTAATCCCATTTGATATGCTAAGAATTTTGGTTGCAAATCAACAGTGATCAATTATCTACCTCTTTAATGTACTAGAAAGCATAAAATGACAAATCGTTAAGCTTCGTATCTATCCAGGTGCCAAAGAACTTGGTACTAACCATCCCAAAAGATTTTCTTTCTTTGACAAAGGCAGCTGTTACTTTCATCAAAGTTTAAACTACTAAAGTCTATACTAGTTGACTATTTTCCTACAAAAAAAAGTAATTTATCCTAGAATTATTAAAAGTGAAATTGTATAGATAATGCAAAAGTAAGTTTTAACTGGGTGTATAACAATTTGGGGTAAAGCTGAATTGAGCCAGGAAAAGCTTATGTGAACCAAGAAAAACAGGCCTAACCAGCTCTTCTTGCTCAAAATAATGGAATCTAAAATGAGTCAGGTCTAACACTGTAAAAAGGCTCTTCAAAGGCCCTCTCATGAATTTACATATATTAAACCAAATTTCATCTGTATTTAAAAATTTTATCTATATGATGGTCAATAAAGTCATGATATAATAATTATACTTAAATAGCAACATTCCTATGGTAAAATCAAGGCTCAATTCTGGAAGTTCTAGAGAAATACGTAGAAAAAATGTTAACAGTGGTTAGTTATCTCAGGAGGGTGAGAAAAAGGTATTAAGAAAACAAAATGCTTTAATTCTGTCCTTCTCTGATGTTTTATCCTACATTAATTGCATATTGCATTTTAAGTAGAAAAATAATTTAAAATTTTGTTTATGTTGGGCTTCTGGTGTTTATATGATAAATAATCCCCAGCATATTTCTCCACTATATTATAAAGATGCCTACTCACATTCATATTGATTTCTTTTAGTTCCGTGTGCATAAAGACTTAGGCATCTCAGTAAATATGATGGCTGCAGAGCCCCTGGAAGATGTGTGCTTCTAACCATGTTAAAAACATTATTGTCAGCCAAAGTTTTCACACGGTCACAGTTTCCTCTAACTGGAACTAAAGAAATTAACAGTTAAAAGTCATTATTATCATTTTAAGTTGGGAAGAAATGTTGCAAATCTAGCTACTATGTAATATAAATTTATCACAGATTATTTTTTAGCTATGTATTTCTGATCAAAGTCTACAATTATATAATACAAAATACACATATTGGAAATTTACAACATTTTGTAAAGCAATGAACATTTAATATAACGTTTTCAATTGAAAATACTTCTTTGTTTAAAGCACTTCCATGTTTAACTGGTTTTAGTAAAGACCTTAGAGCCCATAATAATGAACTTGGGTTTATTACTTAGACAACTGCAGAAAGGAATAAGGCATACATTTTTACAAGAGTGAAAAAAGTAGACTTTGTAAATATACTAACGATTTTAAAATAGTAATATCAAATCATAACTCACTTATCAAATGAGGGTGGGGAATTAGGTGTGACACATTAGCAATTTTTGTGCCATTTTAACTTTAGCAAACAGTTGAAGTTAACCGTTTCATAGGTTTTTCTCTTTTTAACAGCAATCTATTAAAACTGTATCAGTTATTTTCTCGCCTGAATATATTCAACAGAATATTTTCAACAGAAATCACCTTGTTCTGCAGTTGAGGGACATCAGTTATCGTATTACATGAGGGTCTCCATCACTACTAAGGTTGTTATGTGCTGTTTGGCTCCCTCACCACCTCCTTTGCTGTCCGTTGTTCCCAGCATGCCTGCAGCAACCTTTTCTTTTTTCCTTCTAGCGTACCACACCCTAGGAACATAGGAATAATTGAAATTAGCCATAGAAATCCTGATAAGCAAGATTGTTTAATCCATAAACTTAATTTTACAGACAAACCTGAGGCAACAGGCTCTGATATGAAGCTCTGATAACTGCTTCATTCCTTTCTGGTAGTAAGAACATTTACTTTTCTTCTCAACCCAGTACACCGCTTTTTGCCAAGTGCAGGCTGCACCTTGATCCAGGTAGGTAAGATGGTAGGAAAATTGGCTGCCAAATAATAAAAACAACATAGTTCAAGTTGTTAGCATGCCCATGACAGCTGCAGTCTCTGAGAGTGCTCCTTATAAATAATATCCATCTTCCCCATTTGGTTATAAACAATTTAAGTAATAAAGTAAAAATGGAAGCCATGACCGTTTTTAGAAATGTGAGACCCATTTGGGCCTATGGACTAAACTGTAGAATTAGGAAGATTTGCCCACCTAATCCTAGACAGCCCTGGACCCAGGCAGTTCTCTAACATGGAGGCTCCCTCACAAGAAAAAAGGAAACAACTGAGCTGTGTGTGACTAATGTGTCCTTCTTGATTTACCAATTCCATTTAGTGGATGCTCACACAAAATCATCACAGTGTTCAATTTTATATACAACCAGCCTTCCGCTACTTCATCTCTCTCTCCTGCAATTACCTCACATGTAGAGAGAGGATTGAACTAACTAACCATACTCATTTTGTTTTTCTTGAGTTTGTATGCAATGTTATAAAAAGTATTGTTTGAGCGTATATTTTAAAACTTCATATAAATTTACACATCCAAGGTCCCATTCTGTGTCTTACTTTTCTTACTCCACACTATGTTTTTAAGATCTGCCTGTGCTGTGATATATTGATCAAGTTCATTGCTTCTAAATGTTGCACAGTGCTCCAGGGTGCTCAACCACCACAATCCACTTGCTATTTCCGACTGATAGACATCCTGGTTCCTTTACATCCTCCTGCGTGTCCCATTACGGTAGTGGCATGATCATAGAGCCATGGATACCTAATTTGATTGAGCACTGCCAAGTCACTGTCCAAAATGGCTGCCCCAGTCTACATTCCCTCTCACAGTGTGGGAGGGTTCCTATTACTCCATATCCTCACCAAATTTTTTACTATCTACGGCCTGGCTTCCAATAAGAGTTCTGCTAACAAAGAATCAAGTCTTCCAGATTCTTTATAACCTGCCTCTTAATCTCCTAATTGTATGTTCTCTATTCAAATAAAAATTCCATTAACTGAAAGAATTGTCTAAATAAAGACTTCAGAATCAAACCCATAAGGGGCTCTCAGTTTACTTAGAAATCTCTGTGCTAACAAGGATTACTCAACTTCTTGATTTCAAGATTTTTATCTCTCTTTTTTCTGGTCTATGATGATCTCCATGTGGTCTGAAGTCATTTTTTTGTTTTAGTCATATGACACAAATGTTAAGATTTTTAGAGAAAATAAAAAAACATCCTTCTTGAAAAGGCCAAGCCTGTCTCTTAAACCAGATGAAATTCAATCCTTCACATATTTAACTAAATGAGGACCTTTTCTTGAGATAAAGCTTGGGAAGGTAGTAGATAAAAGGCTTTAGGAAGTGGATAATAATTCTAAATAGGAGAAGTCCCTTTCCTACTCATCATTAGGACTTCTAATTTTAAACTTCATTGAGTTTCAGCATTTAAGATATTTATCAGGATAAAAATTGGTAAGCTTTTATGGAATTTACAAACCACTGTGTGGAGACAGGGCCAAAGGGTTATTAGGAAAGGCCAGACACCACTGCCAAGATCTTCCTGCTATAATGTTTACTTTTTGGCTTAAAAGAAATGAATCTCCCGTTTAAATGAACTGGTGACTGCACGGTCTTTATTTTCTTCAAACTATAAAGTCAAATCACATGGAGATGTAGGGAAAAGGAAAGAAGATGAAAATAAGAACCTAATCCCTTAGTAGAAGTTGAGAGAAATGGCCTAGGCTTATGAATGGAAAGCTCTCATTTGCCTCAAGCTTCATGATTTCCCTCACTGTGAAGTGTTCCTGCAAATCTTCAGGATGTTCTACTCTCGCCCCATCCATATCACATACCTGTTTTTTGAAATCTTCAGCCCTCAGGTCTAAATATCTGAGAGTCACATGGAGAGGCCAGAGCATGGGAACCACTTCTCTTGGAAAATTTTGTTTGTTTAATGTTTTAAGCTTCCAATAATGTTTTCCAGAGATGCTAAGAGCTCACTTTCACTTCCCCAATGGCTCAAATCAGCTCAGGGCAGCATCCTGGATATCCAAACAGGAAGTATCACAGATCGTCCAGTCCAGCCTCCCCCTTATAGAAAAGAGTAAACTAAGGGCCAAAGAAGGGGAACGACTCACACTATGTCACAGTTTGTGAAGCTAAGATCAGACCCATTTCTCCTTGACTCCTTATGCAGAGTCTTCCCCCTATTCCATATATCATAAGTGCATAAGAGTCAGGAACAAGGGTGGGAATGTGCTGGCGGATGCTCCTTTCTCTCATCACTTCCTCTCAGTTTTCCCAGCTCTGGCCACATTGGTTTTAATCTCAGTAGTCATGGCCTAAAGGTCTAAAGGTCAATTTCAGCCTCAGTATGGGTGGCCCTGTAGCCCTGAACCCTAGGCTTCCTCGCTTCACTATGGTACTCTTTACTTCTTGTTGTCTCTGTTACCTTACTCCCCAAACTTCCTCTCCAGCACCTTCTCTCTGCATTCTAGGCTCAGAATAAAAAGCCAGAGAGGAAATGATGAGGCACTGGAACCTGTTAGCTGAGTCTGAGATTCAGTTCCGGGTCTTATTCCAACATTTAGGTCAATAGTTTGTGGCTGATAGGAGTGAAGTGGAGGGCTCTCCTCCTTTACCTTGAGGGTTCTGAATGACAGCTGTTAAAGATTTATGGAATTTCAGGGAGCTTTTCCCAGAGTACAAGGACCCTGACTCAGCCTGCTGGATGGAAGTGAGCCTCCAAGTTCCCTTTCCTCTCCTCTTTATCCAGGCAAATGACCCAGGTCTCTGGGATGAAAGTGGGAACTGCAATTACAGCAAGCCTGGAATTTTCCTCCAGCGGTTCACACTTGTCTGTCTCCTCCCTCTCAATCCTACACAAAATTAGAGGAAAAAAGGAGCCCCTAGTCAGAGATGGGCTCTTTTATACCTGGGGATGAAGTCCCCGCTCCCTACCTCTTCTCCATCTACTGAATATGTTTGTAAAAAATAAAACAAAATCGGGTTCTGGTCAAGGTGGAAGAGTAGGTAAATGCTGTGCTTGCTTTCTCCCACAACTGCATCAAAATTACAATAATCAACCTAGAGAACCATTGGAAGAGTAGCTGAATAAAACTACTATAATGAAGGATATAATGAAGAGGCCAAATTGAGGCTGGTAGGAGGGGTGGAGACGTGAAACAGGCTAGCCCTATACACATGGGTGGCGGTTGAGAATGGGAGGGATATCTCAGCCATAGAGGTACCCCCAGAGGAGTGAGGGGCTCCAGACCCCCAGTGTTTCTGGAGCTGGGAAGAAGAGTCACCACAAAATATGGCTATAAAAATTAGTGGGGATTCTGACTGTCCAGGTAAGACAGAAGGCTGCTGGAAACCCAGATGTTCCCTTAAAGGGCTAGTCCAAAGACTCACTTGCTCACAGGCACTCAAAAATAAGCAGAGGGACAGAAGCTCAGGGGTTGCTGGAGACATACAGGGAAGGATTGAGTTGTGTAGTTTCAAGGCAAAGAATGTAGGGACAGCCGCCATTGTCTCTGTGTTGAGCCCTCCCCGCACATGGCCAAATCTGAATCAGCACTGGTCTGTTGAGATCCTCTCTCTCCACTCCAGTAACTCCCTGGAACCCTACCTCAAACTCTCAAATTGCCAGAAGCATATTCCTGGCTGGGCAGCCAGCCCCACTGAATCATCTCCACAGGAGACTCTGTTGGAAAAAATTGGCTGTCCTCAGCTCATGTACCTCCAAGAATGGAGTACGTTGGGGGGTGATCAGCCGTGGCGTGAGCTACAGTGTTTCCTGAATAAATGTTGGAGGTCTGCAGGCCTCAGATGGGTGGTGGCTGGCCTCAGTGGGATCTGAGACTTTTGTGAATGGCTACAGGCTCAGTGCTGGCATCAGATCTGGATCTGCTCTAACCAGAGCACCCCCACCCACACCCCAGTGACTTTCTGGGACTTTATGTACCATCCAGGACTCCTTCAGCTGCTGAGCCTTGCAGGCAGCCAGCAGATAGCCTCAGACCTTGGGGCGCTCCGAAGCCTTTGCTGAGCTGCCGAAGACCCAGTACTGGTGGGAGCCAGCCTCAGTTCACCATGTGGCCTCTCCCACATTCCTCTAGGTCCAGCATAGGCACCAGCCAACCATGGATCACTCTGTAGCTCCTACCACATAGTTCCGGGCAGTCATAAGCAACAGCTGACATTTGTCTACATGGAAGTCCCTACCCTGGGGACCAGAACAAACACACTCAGAGGCTGGCATCTGACCACAACAGAGCACTATCTGATTAGCCCCACAAGCAGCACACCCAAAGGGTGGTCTCAACAGGCATGTGAACTCACAGGGGCGAATCCCACTCTGTGGGGCCCATCTGCATACAGCAGCTCATCCCCTGTTAGTGTGACCAATCCTCACAGCAAGTCAGCCTGATGTGCAATCAAGTCTTAACTACAACAGGAAAACATACACGACTCACACAAGAAATACTCCCAGAGCACCTGGCACAGGTGACTGGGGAGATGGCGCCACTGGGTCACACAGGACATCTACTACATAAGGCCACCCAGTCAAGACTGGGAAACATAACAAATCTACCTAATACATAGAAATGAACACAGAGAGGCAGCCAAAATGAGAAAACAAAGAAATACATCAATTTCATGCAACTTGAAATTTTTAAAAAGCTAGGTAGCCATACTTATATCATACAAAATAGACTTTAAAACAAGTAAGAGACAAAAAAGGACATTACATAACGATAAAAAGATCAATCCAACAAGAGAGCATAACCCTAGTAAACATTTATGCAACCAACATAGAAGCATCTAAATAAAAGGAGAGAGTGACAGTAATACACTCATATTAAGGGATTTTAATATCTCATTGACACCAATGAACAGATCTTCCAGACAGAAAATCAACAAAGAAACAGTGGCCTTAAATGACACACTAGGCCAAATAGATTTAATTGATACTTTTAGAGTGTTTCATCCCAAAACAGCAGGATATAGGTTCTTCTCAAATGTATATGGAACATTTTATAGGATATACTACATATTAGGCCACAAAACAGTCTCAATAAATTTAAGAAGATTGAAATCGTATCAAGTGTCTTCTCAGACCACAATTACATAAAACTGAAAATCAATTACAAGTAAAAAACTGAAAACACACAAATCTGGAACCTAAATAACATGCTATTAAACAATGAGTGGGTTAACAAAAGATTAGGGAAGAAATCAAAAGACACCTTGAGACAAATGAAAATGAGAGCACAATAATCCCAAATCTATGGGAGACAGAGAAAGCAATTCTAGAGAGGGAAATTTATAGCAATACAAATCTACCTCAAGAAACAAGAAAAATCTCAAACAATCAATCTAATCTTATATCTAAAGGGACAAGAAAAAAACCACCAAACAGCAAACAAAGCCCAAAGTGAGTAGAAAAAAGGAAATAACAAAGATCAAAGTGTAAATAAATGAAAGAGTCTAAAAACACAATATAAAAGATCAATGAAACCAAGAACTGATTCTTTAAAAAGACAAATAAAATTGATAAACCTTTAACCAGACTCATTAAGAAAAAAAAAACCAGAGGATTCAAATAAATAAAATCAGAAATGAAAGAAGTGACAACCTACACCACAGAAATACAAAGGATTGTAAGAAAATACTATGAACAATTATATGCCAACAATTGGACAATCTGGAAGAAATAGATAAATTCCTAGAAACATACAATCCTCTAAGACTGAAACAAGAAGAAACAAAATCTAAACAAATAAATTACTACTAACTAAATCAAATCGGTAATCAAAAACTCCCAACAAACAAAAGTCCTGAACCAGATGGCTTCACAGGTGAATTTAAAGAATTAGCACCTATCCTTCTCAAACTATTCCAAAAAAATCAAGAAAAGACTCCCAACTTGTTTTACAAGGCCACTATTATCCTGACTGCAAAACCAGACAAAGACATACAAAAAAAGAAAATTATAGGCTAATATCCCTGATAAACATACATGCAAATATCCTCAACAAAATATTAGCAAACCGAATTTAGCAATACATGAGAATTATCGTACATTATGATCAAGTGGGATTTATTCCTGGGATGCATGGTTGGTTCAATGGCTGCAAATCAATTAACATGATACACCATATAAACAAAATGAAAGATAAAAATCACATGATTACATCAATAAATACAGTATATTTGACAAAATCTAGCATCCATTTATGATAAGAATTCTCAGCAAAGTCGGAATAGAGGGAATATACTTCAGTGTTATAAAGGCCATATATGACAAACCCACAACTAACATCGTACTCAATGATGAATAGCTAAAAGCATTTTCTTTGATCAAGTAGACAAGGATGTCCACTTTTACCACTTTTTGCAACATAGTATTGGAAGTCCTAGCCATAGCAATCAGACAAGAAAAAGAAATAAAAGCCATCCAAATTAGGAAGAAGTAAAACTCATTATTTGCAGATGACATGATATGACACATAAAGACCCCTAAATAATTCACCAAAAAACTACTAGAACTGATAAAGGAATTAAGTAAAGTAGCAGGATACAAAAGTAATACACAGAAATTGGTTGTATTTTTATACACCAATAATGAACTATCAGAAATAGAAATTAAGAAAACAATTCCATTTATAATTGTACAGAAATACCTAGGAATAAATTTAACCAAAGGGATAAAAGACCTGTATTCGGAAAATTATAAGACATTGAAAAAAAAATTGAAGAAGATATAAATAAATGGAGTGTATATCGTGTTCATGAATAGGAAGAATAAACATTAAAATGTCCATACTACCCAAAGCAATCCATAGATTCAATGCAATCCCTATCAAAATACCAATGGTATTTTTTACAGAATTAGAACAAATAATCCAAAAATGTATATGAAACCATAAAAGACCCCAAAGAGCCAAAGCAATCTTGAAAAAGAACAAAATTGGAGGGATCACAGTACCTAATTACAAACTACACTACAAGGCTACAGAAATCAAAACAGCATGGCACTGACATAAAAACAGACACATAAATCAATGAAACAGAATAGAAGGCCCAGAAGTAAATCCATGCCTGTATGGTCATTTAATTTATGACAAAGGAGGCAAAAATATACATGGGGTAAAGACAGTCTATTCAACAAATGGTGTTGGGAAAAGTGGACAGGTACACGTGAAAAGATGAAACTGGACCACCTTTTATATCATATACAAGAATAAACTCAAAATGGATTAAAGATTTAAATATAAGACCTGAAACCATAAAACTCCTAGAATAAAATACAGGTAGTAAATGCTCTGACATTGCTAACGATAATTTCTTTTTGGATATATGTCCTCAGACAAGGGAAACAAAAGAAAAAATAAACAAATGGGACTATATCAAACTAAAAAGTATTTGCACAGCAAAGGAAACCATCAGCAAAACAAAAAGACAACCCACTGAATGAGAGAAGATATTTGACTATGATAAATCTGATAAGAGGTTAATATCCAAAATATATAAAGAACTCATACAATTCAACAACAAAAACAAACAATCCAGTTAAAAAATAGGCAGAGGACCTGAACTAGGTATTTCTTCAAAGAGTATATACAAATGGCCAATAGACATAAGAAAAAATGCTCAACATCACTAATCACTAATCAGAGAAATGCAAATTAAAATCACAATGAGATATCACCTCATACCTGTCAGAATGGCTATCATCAATATATCAAAAACAGCAAGTGTCGGTGAGGATGTGGAGAAAATGGAACTTTCATGCACTGATGGTGGGATTGCAAATGGATACAGCCACTATGAAAAACAGTTTGGAGGTATATCTAAGAAAGTTAAAAATAGAACTACCTTATGACCCAGCAATTCTACTTCTGGGTATTTACCTGAAGAAAACCAATACACTAATTCAAAAAGGTATATATACCCCATTTTCACTGCAGTGTTATTTACAATAGCCAACATATGGAAGGAACCTAAGTGCCCATTAATAGATGACTGGATAAAGAAGTTATAGTACATATTTACAGTGAAATCTTACCATTTGCAACAACATGGATGGACCTAGAGAGTATTATGCTAAGTGAAATAAGTCCGACGGAGAAAGACAAATACTATATGATTTCACTTATATGTGGAACCTAAATAACAATATAAATTAACAAACACAATAGAAACAGACTCATGGATACGGAAAACAAACTAATGGTTGCCAGATGGGAAGTAGATTGGGAGGCTGGGAGAAAAAAGATGAAGTGAGTAAGTAGAACAATTGGTAGTTATAAAATAGTCACAAGGATATAAGGGAAAGCATAGGAAATATAGTCTATAATATGGTAATAGCTGTGTATGGTGCCGGGTGGGTACTAGCCTAGTCAGGGGGATCACTTCGTAAATTATATAAGTGTCTGACCACTATGCTATACACCTGAAACTAATATAAAATAATATTAAATCTCAGTTATAATTGAAAACTTGAAAAAATTAATAAAGAAAACAAAATAACAACTATGCAAGTTACTACCTCCCCCTCCCACACACCACAGAAAACAAAAATCAAATTTCAAATACATCGACAAACATTTGATTCATTAAATAAGTTTCTTTGCTTCATAGTTTAGTGTGCTCTGTAAATCTCCCAGTTGGAACAAACATGTTTCTTGGGGACACGATTAGGAAATAGCTGTCCTAGAATTGTTCTAAAACTTTTTTTAAACTACATAAATGTATTGAGAGCAAGCAGAACTTGAAAATAGGTTTGCCCCTTGAAAGTTACACCATAAATCAATAAATAATGAATGGAAACAGATTAAGAGAACATGGGAGAAAACCTAGGCAGGAGAAATTATCACATTAACATATATAAGGAAAAAAGGAAATTAGAGAAAGGCCAGTTTAGGAGGCAAGTGTTGACAGTGTTCTGCTAAGCTCTGTCCCTGGGAGAGGATTTAACCTGCTGATTCTAGCTGTTTAGTGCTAGTGACAGAAATATCCATGTGGGTGTGACACTCTTTTTAATTAAAGTCAGGCTCCTCTGAGCTCCCTTTTTGACCAGGCCTCATCTTCGGGCCCTCTTCAGCTTGCTTAGTTCAGTTTTAGCAAGAATCCTGTTAAGTCAGTTTAGAGGAAGACCTGACTTTGATATCTGATCACTCTTGATATCTGATTGAGTTCCTCATCTTCCACCTTTGATGTATAAATCCTTCACATGTCTTCAGCAAGAATCCTAATAAGTGGGTTTAACAAGAATCCCCCTATACTTACTGTCTCCTCTCTCCCTCACTCCCCTCCTTGGCTGGAAATCCTGGCTGCCTTTGCTGTTTTTAGAATTAAGCCTGATCTCTCTCCTCTGTTGCCATAGTCTTGACCCTTATTGTAGTAGTCACAAATAAAGTCTTCCTTACCATTTTAATTAGTGTCAGGATAATTTTTTACTTTAACAGGGGTGAAGAGTGGGAAGAATCCAGTACTCTTATTTTGTTGCCTTCAAACATTCATTGGAACCACTCAAATAATCAGCCTTGCTTTTCTTTCATGATATCTGATCAATTTGATATCTGATCAATTCTAGCTCCCAAAGTTGTTTTCAGGCTGAAGAGAATGTTCATCATTTTATAGCTCTCACTGTTAATTACTACATTGGCATCGATGCTGGTTTATATACTTCCGTGCTTAAGTTAATCATGGAGCAGTATCCTCAAGGTCAAGCATATTGACGAAAATCGTTTCTGGGGTCACAAAAAAGAGGACCAGATGGTGAGATCCGGCCACAGTAAACAATAACATTTAAGAATCTCTGCTGGACCTTAGATGACACAGCTACCTAATGAACATCAGCAATCAGTATTTGAAAAGCCCATAGGGGGTTAGAGATAAGGAAGTAATGTGGGTAATACAAATTATTTTGGCTGTTGTATTCAAAATTTAATATTCTCTCCCACTGTCTATATCCTAAGACTCAATCGTGTCTGTGTTTCTATCCTCTATATCTTAGATCTACCCATAGCTTTATCCTGAGCTGGGGATCTTATTAAGATGCAGATTTTGGTTCAGAGGTCTTGGCATGGGTAGGAACAGGAGTTTGCATTTCTAGAAAGCTTCCAGGTATTCCAGATGCTGCTGGTCCAGGGATCCCCTCTTTAGCATGAGAGGTAAGATGCATTATCTCTAGTTTTGGAGTATTGCCACAAACTCCTAATCAGTTTCCCTGCTTCTCTTTTCAAACCATTCTCCACCCTACTGCCGGCATGATCTTTCTAAAATGCAAATCTGATCAAGATTCTTCCTTTTCCTGTTTCCCAGTGTTCAGATCCTGTTCTGCCGCCCACTCTGCTTTCTTGCCCCCACTCCTGTATCAAGCTCACTGTTCCTACACTGATAAATAGGGCTCAATTCTTACAAGTGACCTGTGATCTCTATTTCTGAGCTTTTTCACAAGTTCTTCTCCTTATCAGACAAACATTCTCCTTCTAATTCCCAGTTCACCTTTCCCACACTCTTCCAGCCTTTTGAAATCCAATTCTCTACCCTTCCTCTGTGATTCCATAACTACCCAAACCACTTCTATCATTGTACCTATCAACCTATATTACTTTTCTCAAATTTCTATCCTTAGATCATGAATAAGGGAAGAGAGAAAGGTACCTAAATTTGTTTTCATTGTATCTCCATTACATTGTTTCACATAAAGAAAATGTTTAAAATATATTTATGAATTGAACTGGAAAAGGGAGAGTATTTAGGAAGTAGAAACCTATAAGGATTTCAAATTTATATCTCATTTGGTCTTCTTTAGAGACTCACAATTAGGATTACTAGATGTTAAAGATAAAATTGATTATGCTGTCAAATTGAACTATAGTCTGAAGTTTTCTAACGCTGTAGAATACTAGGCTTGCAGTTCTGCTTAAATTCTATCTTACCTAAGCAACACAGAATACATATTTTATACCTAAAATAAGGTAGCCCTGACCAGCTGTTTTCTATTTTTACAGAAGAGCTAGCAAATATAAGCATAAAATTGCAGTGAGAGATGCAAAATAGAGAAAGACTGGATGGTAAGTGAGGGGAGGGGTAAAATGTGAAAAACCTTGTGAGAAACCTTTCCAGAGTTGTTCCACATGATATGCAGTTCTTTAATTTTAGTAAGTGAGATGTTGTGGATGGATTCTAACATTTCTATATTTAATGGAATCGCATACTCTGCATTATAAAAGAAAAAATCAAAATGAAATCTCCAGAATAAAACAAACACATATACTTAATATAAAAATCTATGCAGCTGAAGTACAGTATATCAATTCAATCAGGCTTATTTATTTTATATACAAAATATATAATTGATAATCTTATATTTTCATATTTTTCTTTTACTATCCTTTTAACTAGAGGTTTCCTTTTATTTTTCAAAGAAGGAATGGCATAATGAAAGCTCGAGGATACAACTGGCCTTTTTATTTTCTCATTGTTACCAGATCCTAAATCTCTCCCCTCATCTGGCTCAGGATTCTGGTGTAGACTAGATTACTTCATTCCTATCAAGGCATTACCTGAAATGGAAAAGGTCGGCCCAGGGAGCCCACCTGCCTCACCCTGTGAATTCTTTGTTAGTAATCAATGCTCCCACTGTCTTTCTTCATTGCTCACAGAGCCACACCTGTCAGAGACCAGTAACAGTTGCCCAAACTCACCTTCCTAGAAAGAATGAAGAGAATGAAGAAACAGGGAGAGCTGGATTTAGGAAGTGATTCAACGTGTAAAAGTATCTTTTTATGTATTGTATGTGAGAATATTCAATATTTTCATGGTTGTGAATTTACTTTCAATACAAATAGGATAAACCTTCTAATTACTGAGTACCTCTTACATGCTCAAATTTTATATACATATTTTATTTCGTCTCTGTGACAGCCAGGAAAGTTAGCTATTATACTCCCCAAAGAAAACGAGGCCCAAGTCAGTGGCTGATGAGTGAATCAGACTTGGATCAGCCTCATTTCTAAAGCCCAAGTTTTTTCCTCTAAGTTCTGCTGTTTTCAAGAAAGCAAAGCCCCCACAATAATCTCACTTGAAATTTCAACAACGTTTTTACTTAGTTAAAAAATAAAGACATTGAAAAAATAAAGAGGGAGAAAGCAATGCATGTGTGAAAGAAGTCTATCCGGTACCGGAAGAGCACGTGACAGGCCAATATTGGACCTTGGAGTGCTGTTTCCTCCTGGCCTCCAGTACTTCCTCCTCTCCTCACCTGCAGGTGTAACCCCGGTTGCGCGTTAGCAGGGAAAACTGCAGGGCGCGGAGCCGTGGTGCGAAGGTTTTCGCAGCGAGCAGAGGAAGCGCGGGAGAACTGCAAGCGGCCTGGAGATATCGAAGAGTCTTTGAAATATATATTTAATCTCTCCTTGTTCATTTCCTCTGCCACTTACCTATTCAACTACTCTGTAATAAAAAATAGTCTTGTAATTCTCTACTCTTTCAACTCGCTCTCCCCTAAGCCCTTCTCCACACGCCCGCCCAGAGAATCAGATCCTGTCACTTCTCGATCTGAACCTTCCGTGGCTGCTCATTGCTCTAAGAATCAAGTTAAACATCCTTCAGGTGGCCCTGCACGCTATCCTCGTTCCGGCCCCGGCTCTTTGAGCGGACTTCCACGTCTGGACATGCGTCCCACCTGTTCACCCTGCTGCAGCCACCCTGGCTGGCCCTTTCCTCCCGCAACTGTATGGCACACCGTGTCCGTTCTTTTGTCCCCCTCCTTCCGCTTTCCCAAGTCCCACTCACCCTCTGAGTCTCAGCTTAGATGTCACTTTTTAAGTGAGGCCTTTCCAAGCTGATTCCTCAACCGCCATCTAATTAGATCTCCCTGAATGTGCTCCACTAGCACTCCTGATGTCGCCGATTGCAAATTGCATTATGTACGTGCCTCATTAATTTTAACGTTTGCAAGTGTCACAAGGGTTTAGGACCGTGTTTGGCAGGCGCACTGCTGGATCTTAACTTTTGAATGAACGAGCGGAGGAGCTTGAATTACCATCATCATCATCCTATCATTACAACATCTCGAGTCCCTCAAGGCTGCTATCACTGGCAAGTCCACACCTTTTTGGCACGCCCATCGCACGCTCAGGCACTTCGGGCCAGACAGTGTGGCTCGGGCTCGGGCAGGTCTCAAGGCCAGGCGTCCTCCAGGCTCCTAAGTTCACGTGCACTGGAGGAGGAGGGGCGAAGGAAAAGGGGAGTGTGAAGTAGGGAGCGCCCGGTACGCCTCCCGCCTGGAGGACAGTTGCCGCCGGCGAGCGTGACTTCCTCCTTTCGGGGCCGGAGCGCGGGGCTGGGCGGGGCGGGAGACGCCCCCAGCGGGCTGCGCCCCGGGTTGCCTCAATGGGATTCGGCGCCGGGCTGCAGCTGCGCCCAGTCCCGGCGCCGCGCTCGGCCGCGGAGGAGGCGGCGCGGCCCGGGCAGCGGCGACGCTGCGCCCGGCGAGCGGAGGCCGAGCCTGCCAAGCTGGCGCCCGGTGGGGCCATGGTGGCCGGCGCCCGCGGCGGCTGCGCGCTGGCCGGAGCCGCCCCGCGCGGCCTCCTGGCCCTGCTACTCGTGGTTTTCGCCCCGCTCCGGCTGCAGGCGGAGGAGCTGGGTGAGTGGAGCGAGTGTGGCGGGCGGCGGGCTGGGCCTGGAGCGATCGAGCGCGGGAGGAAGTCGGGGTTGCAGCCTGCACCCCGCAGAGTCCTGCCCTGTCCTGCCGACGGCGGCTCGAGTATAAAATAAGTTACTGCATTCCGATCACTCCCCCACCAAACTCCTCTTTGCCCCTCAAACAAGAGAATCAACCTGGCGCCTTCCCACTTTACCTCTTCGCAGCCCTCCTCTCTTAGTTTCCAGACTTCCTGACTTTGTCGGCCCCGTATGAAGTGACATGGCCCAGGGGTCGCGAGTGGACCACCCCAGCCGCCTTCGGGAAGAGTCTCGAGCGAAGACGCTTCTCTTCAACTCTCTTTCGACCGAGCTGCCCAGCGATTGGGTAGTCGGGCCTTCCCAGCCGCCTCTCCTGCCTGCGCGGCTGGAATCCCAGCGTGTGCGTTTGCGGCTCGTAAGGAATGGTCGGAAATGTTTCCCCGAGGTTGGCCCCACCGCGCTGTCTCTCCCCAGGGCCTGCGCCCGGAGTTGGATTTAGGTGGCTCGGCTCCTTCTTGGGTATTCGAACGAGTCGACTCCCTACCAGGCTGATCTTTATCTGGACCTGGTCCTTGGCTTCAAGTTGGACCTAATTAACCCACAACCGAGTTTACCTCTGCATTTCCACCAGATTGAAGCAGTAAAACGTTTACCAGCTTAGGCAAATCCTTATTAATTAGTTCTTTATTGATGGCAAGGGGCAGCTTTCTGCCGATTTTTTTTTTTCAGTTCTTGTTCCTCTCCTCCCTTACTTCTGCCCCTATGCAACAGTGGTTATTTAATATCAGTGAATCTATCCAGAATATTTTGACAGCTCCTTCTCCCCATGTTTTCTAATAATACAAGAATCAAAACTTAACCAAATGCTAGCATTTCTTTCACTGAACCATGTATCTAGTCCCTGTCTGAAATATTGCTACTCAAGATGTTGGTAGTGGTCACTAAGTTTGCTACATACCAATTTGTTTTTTAAAAAAGGCTAAAACTTAGACAAGATATGTCTTGTCACTGTAGCAGCATGCTAGTAGGCATCTCATAAAATTTTAATAACTGTGTATGTTTTTATTAAATATGTGAAATTTTGATCATGGGCGTTTTAAGCATTTAAAAAATGTTTCTCAAGTACCTAGTTGAAGATGCACCTTTAACGCTGCACATCTGTGAATCAGTCCAATATTGTGTCCCTGTTCTGATCTGACCAAAGCTGTCACCCATCTTTCCAAGTGAAGTTTTAGATGTTCTGATCTTCCTGAATGGTCGTCCAGGCTGTTAACTGGGTGCTTTGATGAGCAGTTATTTCACAGCAAGCTTAGATTCTTAACGGGCTTCAAATTTGAGACTATTGCAGTTGACTATTGCAGATGGAAGAAGTTACTGTCATTTGAGTTTTCATGAAACATCCTATATATTTAAGATGTTAAGAAAACCAATAAAGACATAGATCTTCAATCACAAGAAAAATAATACTTAGATTGGGGACATTTACTGAGAAAAATCTAGGAACTCCAGTTCTGATACCTCTTGAGTGAAGAGGCATAGTCAATGATTTTTGAGTATTTCTCACATTTGTGATTTTCCTAATTAGCCCTTGATCACTTATTTTTCAAGTTTCCATAAATCGAAGCATGCACACCCATTTTAGGTCTTGAGATGTGCTGCTGGCGATGTGGTTGGATGGTATTGCAAATGATATTAGTGCTCTCGATGTTTGGAAGTTGAGAGGGCCACGTTAGCATACAGTCTGTTTTTGCTGAGAAGACATCATTTTTACACTTTACCTTCATTGTTCTTGGAGTCAGCTTAGTCTGGTGCTTCTTGCCTCCCCAACCTGCCAGATCACCATTCTCTCCAGAAGCTTTATAAAGCCCCAGCCCCATATTGTGAATCAGATTTTCAATGGGTGGGGCCTGGGAATATGTGCTTTTTCAAAAGCACATATTCCAACCTACCTAATTCTGACTCAAATCAGCTTTAAAATGGTAGAAACATTTTATGTTAGGGTTATGATAATGTGCTGCCATCTGTGTCATAGACAAATATTAGACTGTTAGAAGGTCTGTTTTCAAGTCATCATTCCTTTGTATTTGGTTAGACATGGGACAACTGATTGCTGTTTTGGGTGAGTGGCTTTTAAAAAAGTAAGCACAAGTTTATTCTGATACCTTCTGCATCAGTGTGTGCATTTGTCCAAGACTTTCCTTCATCTCCAAGGTCTGAGATTCAACCCTGTAGACTGTAAATTTCTGTGTTTCTTGGGTTGAACTGGGCAATCTCTTTGTGTTTAGGAAGTATTTTCAAATTATTTCCTAATTCGTGGAAACTAAGTAATAAAAAATCTACCGAAATTTTTTCTGGAGGTACATCTGGTGCTTCCACTAATTAATTTTGTTTAGGAAGCCCAGCTCTCTTGGCTGCTTATTTCTATACGTAAGGATGCCTTTTAAATGAAAGTATAGCAGAAAGAAGGGAACGTGCCAGAAGAACAATATGTATTGTATCTTTTGGCTCTAGTAGACATAATTTGTAACACTCGCACATTAAGTTGTATATTTCAGAAAAGATGTTATGTTAAAGTACTTATTAAACAAATCAAAGGATGTTCTTACAGCAGGATTTGAACTCTGACTAGTGTCTCAAACTGTATTTATTAACTTTTTGTTGCATAAATTAACCTTGTGGTACTGAAACAGACTTGAAATTCAAATAAAAAACCATAACATGAAAATAAGCAAGACATCTGACATTTATAAGGAATTATGTCTTTATTTTTAAAATGCATAAAGAAGTTAAATTAGTTGCAGCATTTGGCAAAGGTTTTAGTCATGGTAGGTCAGAAAAAAACTTTTTCAAGGAAATATTTACTATAGAGTTTTAGACTTCCTAGTATATATGTCTAAAGCATAAAGTCTACATATGAGAGCAACAAATTGTTTTGCATTTTGAAGGAGATAATACACATAACCCATCTGGTATTGCACTTCACACACAGTAAGAGCTCAATAAAAGCCGAGTATCTTATTATTCACTTCTGTTTATTATTACTAATTTGACAAATATGGGGGCCCCTTTGTTCTGCCTCTCCCTCTGTCTCTTGGACCTCATCCTCCACTATACTCATCCATAACTCCCACCCATACTGGCTTTCTTGCTTTTTCTCAAAGGTATCAGGCACCCTTCTATCTCAGAACCTTTGCATGTCCTATTCCCTTTGCCTGGAACAGTCTTTCTCCAAATATCCACATTACACCCTCCTCCTTCAGTCTTGCTTTAGATGTTTCCTTTTTGGGAAGAATGAACCTAACCACTATAACCTTTTCTCCATCCCTAGAATTCCACATTCTCCTTTCCTGCTTTCAGTTTTCTCTACAGCACTTACCATCTTCCAACAGAGTGTATAATTTTCATTTTTATTTGTCTGTATTTCCCTTACAGAAATACAAGGTCCACAAGAAGCTATGTGGTTTGAATAGTGCCCAGCACGTGATGGTGCTCAATAAGGATGAATGTTCAATAGGGGATAGGTGCTCAGTGAGGATGGAGTGAGAAGGAAGTGAAAAACAGTTGCTGCCCCATTGTTAAAGACTCAGGGCTGGCTCTAGTTGAGAATGAAAACCTAAACAAGACAAAGTAATAAAATTAAATGTCTTGTCCAACTGTTTGTAAATTAAAAGTCTGAAAATATGAACTTAACATAGAGGAACTCATTCTACTATATTCAAAGTCTGGTATTGAGTATGAAAGAAATATCGCCAGACTTTTGGATTGCTTTTTTTTTTCTTTAGACGAGTAATTTTGTCTTTTTGCAACTTAAGAGTCATGTTGATGTCATATTCCAATTGTTTGTTCTCAGCTTTGAATATATAAAAAAAATAGTTTGCCTTGGGAGTGAAGGAGTGGGTGAGACTTAATTGATGGGGAAAAAAACCACATGGTGATTTCTAATCCTGCGTAAAAATAAATTCTGTGAGCCTAGTATGAATTTGGAACCAGCTGCCAAACTTGCCTTTCAGTGGGAATTGAAGAGAGGGGAGAGGGGTGAGGTGTGAGGGTGTGGAATATGACAGAGTCTAAGATGCATAAGGAGATGGACAAAATAGAGCCTTTTTTAGTCACCTCCACTACCTGGTACAGTGCCTGGTAGATAACTTGCTCCAGATAACTATTTTCTGAGTTAGCACATGAATGCTGTGGCTGAAGTTTTAGAGAATGAGGTGAAGGGTAATACACAGTTGTTTAAAGAGAAATTGCATACATGACAACTATGATGTCTCAGGAAACACCATGCATGTATTCAAGAAAATAACTAAACTCTACTCTGAAAAGGGTTGGGAATCTCTCAGCCTCCTTCACAGACAACACCAGGAAAGCTGCCCTAAATTAGGTGCTGGCAGTCTTGAGAATAGAGGAGTGGGTAGGTTAGTGGTCCCCAAAATCTGCAGATGCTTAAACACTGAGGCTATCGGGAGCCTATTTCATTTCAAAGGTCATTTGGGTATAGTATTTAGACATTTGTGACATTAGCACTGTATTAAGCCATATTGTCATGTATGCCTTGACTATTAGCTGCCATTTCTACTTGATCTATTAATCTAGTTTTTATGAACTATCTCCTTGGGAGCTATATGCTATGTGAAAGTATACCCTATATTTGCAGAAATGTCTTGTGCCTTACATATGGTAATTTTAGGTTAGGTGGATTTTTTTTTTTTGTAGGAAAAGATGGCAAATAACATTGAAGCAAGGTGACAAGTGGTTCCATGTTATCCCATCTCTCTCTCTCTCTCTCTCTCTTTTCTTTTTTTAATAAAGCCACACTGGAGCTTTTTCTTTCTTCCTTCCTTTTCTTTCTTTCTTTCTTTTTTTAGTAACTTTTAAGGTAGAGCTTTCTTTTCTGTCTGCTTTCCCAAAGATCTTTCCTAAGGCTTACAAGGAAAAGCAGTTGTGGAACAGAACAGGGTATCGACAAATAATATGGTGTGGATATATCATAATTCTTCAAGGAAGATTTAATACAGAGAACCACGAAGGACACATTTTTGGTGCGCACACACAAACACACAAATAGATATCCCCACAACAAATATATATACTTGCTTGCACGTGTACGCACTTATACACTGTCTACCATTTGTTTTTACTAAATATTAGTTAGATTTTATATAATATAAGGTATAAGTACAACAATAGAAGTGATACCTGGTTACTCTACTACCCAGTTTCTACATGTTTTTATATTGTTTGATTTTTCAACTTAACATTTTATTAAAAGATTTTCATCATACTATTTGGAAAAAATTTCCAAGTTCATATTTACTTTTAGACTTAGCCTTCAGGTAAACCAAAATCTCATTTTCATGTAATTTATTGCTGCTGAGGAACATCTAGCATCAAAGTAGAAATTTTGTTTTGGCTGATTGGCTATGAGTCTTGTCAAGATTCTTGTCTTTTGTTTGATTTAAATAACTCTTCCTTGCTTATGAAGCCAGAAGTAATTTGCTTGTCCATACTTTGAGAAGAGTATTAAGTTTAACTTTAAATGTACTAAGTATTAGAAAGGTAAGGTGTATTTCTTGGTCCCTTTTGAATGAGATTTATAATTTATATTTAAAAGAGTTGATCTTTCAATGATTAGACTGTTGGAAGTTTATCTTTACTGAAAACCACATTTGTTTTTATATTCAGCATTTTCCAACTCGAATTGCAACCACTATTGGTAGACTTTTTATTCAGTGTCCAACATATTTACATTTTACTGGAAGGGAAAAGAGCAGTTTTTTCTTTCATTACAAAATTTGAATCCTTAGAAACTAGTACTATATGGATCCATTTCATGATTGAGTTTAGTGCATGTGCCTAAAGGTTGCATGTAAATGATATTTATGGAGCATTCTATTCTTGAAAAAAGGAAAAGAAAACTTTGTTTCACTATTTATGACAAAGAACAAAGCCAATGGATATTAAAAGTTATGAAGTCTAGTTAAATTTGAATTACCAGTGCATAAAGTTTCCTACAGGGAAAATTTGAAGGCTAGTTAAATTTGAATTTACCAGTGCATAAAGTTTCCTACAGGGAAAATAGGTAAACATCTCTTTGGCTCCCATTTAATTTTTAAATGGCTGAGTACATTAAATTCAGCTTTTTTATTGCTTTTCAGAAAAGCAAATTCACCTCAATTTTGCAGCCTAAAGGAGGACACTCTTAAGACTTAATAGCCCATGGGACCACTGGGATATGAGATCTGTTTATTGAATTGCTCCTGCTCTCAGACCTTTAGAATGAAGGCTGCTTATGTTGGGAATAACATAGACCAAAATTTGCCCCTTTTTTTTTTTTTTGGACCCTACAAAATCCTTGCTTTGCCAAGATACTAAAATAGAAAATAGCCTAACTCTACAGATAGAGAAATGGCCCAGTACCTCCTAGCTCAAAAGGGTCTAAAAATCTTTTGAGAGTCGCTTGCCTTTTAGGTAGGGAAACACTTTTTTCTTTGTCTTTTTCCTTTTTCACCCTCTTTGCTACATACAATTCTTGTGCTATATTATTAAGATCTTAACAGACACACTATTTTTCCTCTGAGGTATTTAAAAAATATTAAAGACTTCATTACATCTTTCCTAAATATTTCATTCACATTTCTCAACATTTTCTTGCATAACCACAATGCCATAAGCACACTTAAAAATACTAATAGTAATATCTTCATATTACCTAATATTCAAGTCATATTCACTTTTCCCCAGCTAACCTAAACATGTCTTTTGAAAACTGGCTTGTACAGCAACAATCTAAACCAGGTCCACACATTGTAGTTATTTTTTATGTTTCTTAAGTCACTTTTAATCTAACACTGACCCCCACCCACTTATGTTTTATTTTCCTGCAAGGAAATCAAGTTCAGTTGTCCTGTGACACAACTTACATCCTAAATTGGACTGATTGCCTTTTTTTTTTTTACGTTTCAGCTATGATTTTGTTTTATTTATTTTTATTTTTTTGACATTCAATATTATTTTATATTAGTTTCAGGTGTATAGCATAGCGGTTAGACATTTATGTAATTTACAAAGTGATGCTTCCAATAAGTCTAGTACCCGCCTGGCACCATACACAGTTATTACAATATTATTGACTATATTCCCTATGCTATACTTCACATCCCCATGACTGTCTTGTAACTACCAATTGTACTACTTACTTACTTCATCTTTTTTTCGTCCAGTCCCCTAACTCCCCTCCCATCTGGCAACCATTAGTTTCTCTGTATCCATGAGATACAGAGACATTTGTGACATTAGCACTGTAGTAAGCCATATTGTCATGTATGTATGTCATGTATTTTGTTTATTTGTTTATATTGTTTATAAGTGAAATCATATGGTATTTGTCTTTCTCTGTCGGACTTATTGTTTATAAGTGAAATCATATGGTATTTGTCTTTTTCTGTCAGTCTTATTTCACTTAGCATAATACCCTCTAGGTCCATCCATGTTTTTGCAAATGGTAAGATTTCATTTTTTATGGCCCAGTAATATTCCATTTTAAATACGTACCACAACTTTTTTATCCAGTCATCTATTGATGGGCACTTAGGTTCCTTCCATATCTTGGCTATTGTAAATAACACTGCAGTGAACATAGGGGTGCATATATCTTTTTGAATTAGTGTTTTGGTTTTCTATGGGTAAATACCCAGAAGTAGAATTGCTGGGTCATAAGATATTTCTATTTTTAATTTTCTGAGGAACCTCTAAACTATTTTCCATAGTGGCTGTACCCATTTGCAATCCCACCCACAGCTCATGAGGGTTGCCTTTTCTCCACATTCTTGCCAATAGGTATTTGTTGATCTATTGATGATAGCCATTCTGACAGGTATGAGGTGATATCTCATTGTGGTTTTAATTTACATTTCTCTGATGATTAGTGGCATTGAGCATCTTTTCATATATCTATTGGCCATCAATATATCTTCTTTGAAGAAATGTCTATTCAAGTCCTCTACCCATTTTTTAATTGGATTGTTTGGGGGAGAGAGGTTTGCTTGTTTTGGGGTTTTTTTTGTTTGTTTTTTTTTAGTGTTGTGTGAGTTCTTAATAAATTTTGGATATTGATCTCTTATCGGATGTATCATTGGCGAATATTTTATTTCAATCTATAGGCTGTCTTTTCATTAGTTGATGGTCTTTCTTTGCTGTGCAAAAACTTTTTAGTTTGATATAGTCCCATTTGTTTTTCTTTTTTTCCTTGCCTGAGGGGATATATCAGAAAAAAAGTCAGAGTTTCCTGCCTATGTTTTCTTCTAAGAGTTTTATGGTTTCCGGTCTTACATAAATATAAATCTTTAATACATTTTGAGTTTATTCTCATGTATGGTATAAGAATGTCCAGTTTCATTTTTTTTGCAAGCATCTGTCTAGTTTTCCCAACACTATTTATTGAACAGTCTTTACCCCATTGTATATTCTTGCCTCCTTTTTTATAGATTATTTAACCATATAGGCCTGGGTTTATTTCTGGGCTATCTTCTGTTCCATTGATCTCTGTTTTTATGCTAGTACCATGCTGTTTTGATTACTGTAGCCTGGTATCATTTAATATCAGGTAACATGACACTTCCTGCTTTGTTTTTCTTTTTCAAGATTGCCTTTGCTATTTGGAGTCTTTCGTGGTTCTATATAAATTTTAGGATTATTTGAGTTCTGTGAAAAATATCATTGGCATTTTGATGGAGATTACATTGAATCTATAGATTGCTTTGGGAAGTATGAACATTTTAATAATGTTAATTCTTCCCATCCATGAACACGATATATGTTCCATTTGTTTGTATCTTCTACAATTTCTTTTTTCAATATATTATAATTTTCAGAGTACAGGTCTTTATTTCTTTGATATTATTCCTATATATTGTTCTTGATACAATTATAAATGGGATTGTTTTCATAATTTCTATTTCTGATAATTCATTATTGGTATATAAAAATGCAGCTGATTTCTGAATGTTAATTTTGTATCCTGCTACTTTACTTAATTCATTTATCAGTTCTAGTAGTTTTTTGGTGACATCTTTAGGGTTCTCTCACTATATAGTATCATGTCATCTGCAAATAATGACAGTTTTACTTATTCGTTTCCAATCTGGATGCCTTTTTTTCTTTATCTGATTGCTGTGGCTAGAACTTCCAATACTATGTTGAATAAAATTGTGAAAGTGGACATTCTTGTCTTGTTCATGATCTTAAGGAAAACACTTTTAGCTTTTCCCCATTGAGTTTGATGTTAGTTGTGGGTTTGTCATGTATGACCTTTATTCTGCTGAGGCATGTTCCTTCTATTCCCTCATTACATTTTCATCATAAATGGATATTGGATTTTGGAAAATAGTTTTTCCTCAACTATTGATATAATCTTGTGATTTTTATCCTTCATTTTACTTTTGTTGTATATCACATTAATAGATTTGCAGTTATTGAACCAATCTTGCATTTCAGGTATAAATCCCACTTGATCATGGTGTTTGATATTTTTTATGTGTTGCTGAATTTAGTTTGCTAATATTTTGTTGAGGATTTTTGCATCTATGTTCATCAGGTATATTGGCATATATATATATATATATATATATATATATATATATATATTTGTGTCTTTTTCGGGTTTTGGAATCAGGATAATGCTGGCCTTGTAAAATGAGCTCGGAAGACTTCTCTTTTGAATTTTTTGGAATAGCTTGAAAAGGATAGGTGTTAATTCTTCTTCTAATGTCTGGTAAAATTCACCTGTGATGCCATCTGGTCCATGACTTTTGTTTGTTGGGAGTTTTTGATTACTGACTCAATTTTGTTAGTAGTTATCACTCTGTTCAGATTTTCTGTTTCTTTTTGACTCAATCTTGGACTATTATACATTTCTTATGATACTGATTTGGTGGTGATAAATTTCTTTAGCTTTTTCCTATCTGAGAAGCTCTTTATCTCTCCTTCAATTTTAATGACAGTCTTGCTGGGTAGAGTCATCTTGGTTGTAGGTCTTTACTTTTGCTCACTTTGAATATTTTACACCAGTCCCTTCTGGCCTGCAAAGTTTCTGCCCAGAAATCAGCTGACAATCTTATAGGAGCTTCCTTATAGGTAAGTAACTGCTTTTCTCTCGCAGCTTTTAAGATTCTTTGTCTTTAACCTTTGGCATTCTAATTATGATGTGTCTTGGTATGGGCCTCTTTGGGTTCATCTTGTTGGAACTCTCTGCTTCCTGGGCCCGTATGTCTATTTCACCAAGTTAGGGAAGTTTTCAGTCATTATTTCATCAAATAGGTTTTCAGTCCCTTGCTCTCTTATTTTTCCTTCTAGTACTCCTATGATGCAATTGTTGTTATGCCTGATGTTGTGCAAGAAGTCCCTTAAATTTTCTTCATTTTTTTAAATTCTTTTTTCTTTTTGCCATTTTAATTGGGTGTTTCCTGTTAACCTTGTCTTCCAAATAGCTTATTTAATCCTCTACTTCATCTAATCTGCTGTTGAGTCCATCTAGTGTATTTTTTTCATTTCAGTTATTGTAGTCTTTCTGGTTCTTTTTTATGGCTTCCATGTTCTTTTTTATGTTTACCTGCTCTTTGTTGGAGTTCTCACTGAGTTGACAAAGTCACCTAAGTTTGTTAAGCATCCTTATAACCAGTGTTTTGAACTCTGTATCTGGTAGATTGCTTGCCTCCATTTCATTTAGTTCTCTCTTTTTTTGGGTGGGGGCGGGGGTGGAGTTTTCTCCTGTTATTTCATTTGAGACATGCTTCTTTTTCTCCTCATTTTGGCTGCCTCTCTTTTTTCTATGTAAATCTGCTATACTTTCTAGGTGGATCTGCTACATTTCCCAGTCTTGGCAGAGTGGCCTTATGTAGTAGGTGCCTTATGAGGCTCTGTAGTGCAGTCTCCCTAGGCACCTGAGCTGGGTGCTCCAGGAATGAGTTTCGTTGTGTATGTCCTCCTATTGTAGTTGAGCCTTGATTGCTGTTTTCTCATTAGTGGTTGGAGTTGACCCTCAGTCCAACTGGCTGTAAGAACTGCCCATGACCACAGCAGGGGCTGAGCCCATGGAGCAGGGTTCATCCCTGCAGGGCTCTGGTGCCTGCTGAGACCACCCTGTGTGTATACAGTTTGTGGATCTAATTAGGTGGTGCTCTGTTGTGGTCCGAGGCTGGCTACTGGGTATGTTGATTCTGAGGCCTCTCAGGAGGGTCTGGTGCAGGACAAGGTTAGCTGTTCCCTGTTCCCAGTCTGGGGAACTACAGTATGATCTGAAATTGTCAGTTGCCTGTGCTGGGCCCGGAGGCACATGGGAGAGGCCACAATGCCATCCGAGGTCAGCAAAAGGTACAAGGCACACCAAGGCCAGCCACCAGCCGCCTGGGCCCTGCAGACCTTTGAGAGCCACTGAAAGAGCCAAGGGCAGTGTGTGCGTTGGTTGGAACAGGGTCTCAGGGAGTTACCAGGGTGGGGCGAGCAGCATTTAACTGGTTAATGCAGATTCATATTTGGTGCCTGCCTGCTCCTGTAGGCCATGTAGAGGGAGGGCTCAACCCAGGTTCAATGGTGGCTTTCACCCTGTACCACACAATTCAGTTTCTTCCCATATGTCTCTGGCCCCTTTTGAGATGCTATCCCTTTGCTGGAGCTGAGGGCGAGTGCCAGTGATTGAGTGAAACTGTGCACAAGCCTTTTAAGAGGACATCTGGGTTTCTAGTAGCCCTCCATCTCACAGGGTTGGAATTACTACTGATCTTCACAGCCATCTGTTGTCGGGACTACTCATCCTGGCAGTGGATCCCTGAACGAGGGATCCCAGTGTGGGGCTGAGCCTTCTTGCTCCTGGGTGGCAGCTTCTGCTGTCGAGGGGGATATCCCTCCCGATTCTCAATCTCCACACATAGGTGTGGGACCAGCCTTTTTCACATATCCACATCTCCTACTGGTCTCAGCATGGCCTTTTCTTTATATCCTTGGTTATAAAAGTTCCATTCAGCTAGTATTCAGGTGATTCACCAGGTTGATTGCTTTATAATTTAGCTGTGATTTTGATATGGTCATGGAAGGAGGTGAGCATAGTGCTTACCTACTCTGACATCTCAACTGGAACTTGGACTGACTGCTTCTGGGTAGTGTGTCTTTTACTTGGTGCATTATTCCCTGCATTTCTGTATAAACCTGAAATTAGACCTAGGCTTGATTAGATTCAAGCTAAGTGTTTTTGGTAACACTACCTCAAATTTGACATGTACTGCTAATTGTATCACAAAATACATATATTATAGTTATTTTATCTCCCCACTTTTATGATGCTAAGAATGATCAATGAATTCAATCAGGAAGTAACAACTTGATTCTCCCTCCCCCATACAAGTAATCTGTAGGATAATACTCAATAAAGCTACTCTTCCCCATCAACATTTCACTCAATGGTTTAAGCATCCTTTGATCATTGTTGCTTGTCTAATCATATTTTTGCATGTAAATAAAATTTTAAAAACCTATTTTCATATATATTTTGATTTTTATCTAATTTAATTCCAACAATTTAGAGAGCTATTGAGGAAACTGAGATTTAGAGAGATTGAATCATTTGCCCTAGTCATGTTCCCACTTTCCAAAGTGGAACACAGGCACATGTCCTAAAATTCTAAATGTCTCCAGGTAGTCTCCTGCCCTTCATCTTCAAGGGAAGTTCATGCCCAGGAAAGATCAAGTTAAAGAAAAGAAATTTTAGAGGAGCACAATTTCAGGGGATTATTCATGCAATAAGGCTTCAAATTTGTAGTCTTTAATTTCTCTTATAGATGATCACATTTACTATATAAATATTAAAACCTTTTCAAATCCAAGTTAGTAGCTAACCATGTGCTTTGATCAGATTGTGAAAAATTCAACAGTACAGTATGTGGATTGTGCAAAGGCAATACAATTTTCAGGACTGTGTAACGATAAGAGTTTTATAAGGTTTATATTTTCTCTCATCTTACATTTCATACATCATTGGATGTATAAGATGCCCTTTCTCTCCCAACTGAGATTTGCTATTTTCTGGTCAATAAACATTGATTGCTTTTTTCTTTCATGTGGTGCCTATATATATGTTTACAAACCTTCTCTTCCTATTTCTTTGTGTATTTTCTACCATATGCTCAAATAATTCCTAAATTGACACTCTTGTCCAAGTGTCAGAAATCACACTCTGACTTAAACATGGATCCTGAAACATATTATTGCCCATCCTTGTCTTATAAATGAAATCTAATGGGAAAATAAATGTCAGAGAATTGAAAACATAAATGCATTCAAATTTTAGGAATAGATATTAAAGTAAAAACATACGAAACTGATATCTCAAGGATTTTTCCTTTTAAAAAAGATTCACTGCAATATCTCGATTAAAAACAAAGGCTCTTTTAGTCTCTTGCTACTCAGGGTAGATCTTACAGGGACCACAGAATAGCCATTACCAAGAGCTTTGGACATGCAGAATTTCTAGGCCCTGCATGTTAACAAAATCCCCAGATACTTAGTGTGCCCAGTGAAGTTTAAGAAGCAGCACTTTAATCCACTGAAACCTTCATTTACAGAGCATCTTAGGAGCTACATGAATGCTAAGCAAAGTGAACAACCTTTATTGGAGATAAAATAGTTGCTTCTCATTAGACTATTCCTTTAATAGTCTAGTAAAAAATGCTTACTTAAATAATTAAAAAGAGAGAGAGATGGAATTTCTCATATTAAGTTTTACTAGCAACCCTGAATTAAACATGGCTACTTTCCTCATATTAATTTTGAGACAAAAAGAGTAGGACTATAAATAAATAAATGTATGCTGGGTTTTAATAACAGTTGCTCTGTTCAGTAGTAGTATGACCTTGGTCAGTGTCTTAAATCTCTCTGTCTTCATTTCTGTACTTTTAAGGATGACTTTGGCAATGGCAGCCTTAGAGCACAGTGAATGAGTTCCATGGTCTCTAGAGCAGCATTCCTCACCCTTTTTGGCACCAGGGACCGGTGCTCCTATGAGAATCTAATGCCTGATGATCTGAGGTGGAGCTGAGGCGATGATGCTAGTGCTGGGGAGTGACTGCAGATGCAGATGAAGCTTCCCTCACTACCCCGTGGTTCACCTCCTGCTATGCGGCCTGGTTTCTAACAGGCCATGGACCGGTACTGGTCCATAGCCTAAGAGTTGGGGACCTTTGCTCTAGAGTCAGACAGGCTAGGATCAGATGCCAGTTCAGCATCTTAGAGTCTCAACTTCTTTACACATAGAACAGGGATAATAGGATGGACAAGTGAAGTAAGGTTGTTGTGGGCTTCAATTGTGTTTATTGGAAATATCCTATCTTATAAACAATGGTGTATATACTTGGTTGTTTGAGATATTATTCTTTATATATCTATATGTATATATTTATGTTATGTATGTGTAAGTGTACATACATATGAAATATTTCATAATTTTTTAAAAGGGAACTAATACTATTAAATATGATCATTATGAAGATCAAATAAGTTAATGTAAAGTCCTTAGAACACTCTGTATCTGTTACCTTTTACAATAAATGCTTGGTAAATGCTAAGTATTAGTAATAGCCCTTTCACAATTTTATGATTTTTTTTCCTGTTCTAATAACTTTTTGCTCCTTATTGATTTTTTGAAAAATATATCTGTGAAAGTGAAAACACACATGAATGTGTGAAAGGGAGAAATGCTTACAGTTTTAACTTCTAAAACTCAGATTAACTTTGTCTCTACTTGGTAATATTGCATTTTTTAGATTCCAGAGAGAAAAGCCAATA
Source organism: Pteropus medius (assembly GCF_902729225.1). Taxonomy (NCBI): domain Eukaryota; kingdom Metazoa; phylum Chordata; class Mammalia; order Chiroptera; family Pteropodidae; genus Pteropus; species Pteropus medius. The sequence goes on from NW_024340696.1 coordinate 33,331,749, forward strand.
TCTAGATACATTTTCTGAATATTGACAATATGAATGTTTAACATGGAGCCAAGGTTAGGAAACAGCACGTTGTAGAGACAGGAAAGATTTCTCCCCTTTATCTTCAACTTCAGCAGTCACAGCTTGGACATTATATCAACATCCTGACATCATTAGGAGAGGTCAGCAGCCACTTTTCTCCAACTTCCTTATTCTGAGCGTCTATTCAGTAGAGATAAAACAGTTGTCTCAGACTTGTTTTGCTATACGAACAAGTTTTTCCTTAAATTTTCATCTGTGAAATTATGAAACTTCTCTCATCCAATGTGTCTGATTTGTTGTGATGCCCTCCCCAAACACTTGTCAACTTAATAACAGTGGGAAAAGTCTTGCTTTTGAATATCAGAATCATATAGTACAATTTCACTGTCATTCTTAGAACTCTAAAGGCCAAAATTCACTTCTCTGCATTCAGTCTTTAACCCCAGGAGCCCCATTATGGGATTGCTATGTATCCCACTTTTGAGAGCCTAGCCCAGGAGTTGGCTAGTATGTCCCACAAAACACTACTGCTAGGAAAGAGTTCCCTGGGGATATTGCAAAATGCATCCCCTGTAGAGCTTCACTGTGCACATCAAGGGTTTTGAGATGTCCTGTGGTGAAGAAAAAGGTGGGATACCGCAAGCTCATTTACCTGCAACTCTCTTTTGGAGATGAGAGCTTGACTTCCTTATCAAACGCCTAAAGATTGCCCACTGAGAGATGCTGGCTTAGCAGCTAGTGGGCCCTAGGTAAATATCAAGGGATGCATTCTAATTAGACTTTCCAGCAATTTAGAGCGCTTGACTCATTCATCTTTACCACACCCAGTTATGACTGGTCATTTTAAAGATGAGGAAAACTGATATACAGAAAATAAGTAACTTCTTAAGATCACAGAGCCAATGAATGGGTGATGAAATTTAGACGAAGTTGGCTAATTCAAAGCAATAGTCTTGATACTTTAATATATGTAGTATTTTTAAATAAAAATAATAGCAATTAAAATGTATTGAATTATTACTATATGGTAGCCTCTATGCTCATTTACCAGCATTATCTCATTAAATGCTCATGATAACCTGTGAGTTGGGCACTCTCGTCTCTATTGCAGATGATGAGTTGAAGTTGGAGAGGTAAAGGGACTTGGCCAAGGCCACACAGTCAGTACTGAGTAAGGCTGTGTGAGAAGCCAGTGCCATACCTGTGCTGCTCTGTCACCCCCCAAGCATATGAAATAATTTATGAAATTTAAAGAATGAGAGGTGTGGAAACCCTTTTCTCCCACACCCACAGCCCTTTCAGTGATCTTTTATCTTTTAATTGGAATCACAAGACTGGAACGTGACCAAGAACTATAGAATTTCCAATGAATTTACTTAGCATGTTAAAGAATAACATTAAACTAGATTTGGAGATTTTTTCCTCCTGCGTGCACATGTACATGGTATTTTTAATATGTTAACGTTAAAATTATTGATGTCTTTGCACACTGATGGAAGTAGTTTCACATTATGTATGGAGTTGTGGATAGGAACTCTTGAAATGATTTGTTCCATTTTCATACATTCAAATGGATTTAAGTGATTTTTTTTAGCTGATAGAAAACATGGAGAGACTTTTGACAATCAGTCTCGTGTTTCCTTTTATTTCCAAATGTCTTTCATCTGCTGAGACAAAAAGTATTCATTAGATATTTATTCATATCATTAGCATCTATTTTATATGTGGTGAGAATAAAGTTTAAAGAGATTCTGAACAGTTTTGCAAAACTTGCTCATGTGTTTCTAGTCATAACTGTAACTTCTTCAGCATAGTATTATTCATTTTCCTTTCAGAAAAACCAAAGATTTTGAATAATTGAAGTTTTATTATAACTTCTGTTTGACTCTTTATTCTCACACAACCACTTAGGCCCTCCTGCCCTTGTTTTTCCACTCCTTTCTAGCCAACACACAAAGTAAAAAAGTTAAGCACCATTGAAGAAGAGCAAAGTTCATAAGAGAGTATGGCTGACATACCTGGGGAAATCTGTTTGCCTTACCATCAGACAAAGAGCTCTGTAATAATTGCAAGCTCCCTTTGTGGTTGAAAAGATTGTAGTCATCAAGAGCTCACTTGATCTTAGACATGGGAAGAAATTTTCTCACACCCACACATGGATGATTGTGTATGTGTTGAGACCTGTTGTAACTCGACTATTAGAAGAGTAAGGATGCAATTGTAATAAAATCATGTTTCTAGAAATGGTTTCACTCCTGTTATATTTTAGGGCACTGTTTCCCAAATTGCAGGTTGTGACTTATTAGTAGGCAATAAAAACAACTCAGTTGGCACACTCAGCATGCTTTTAATTTAAAAATGAAATGGAATAGAATAAGAAATATCAAATAAAAAGAATTATAACATTAGACTTTTGTTTGATATTTATCCATTTGTATATATGTGTGCTTACTTAGGTTGGGATGAAAAATCTATATTCTAACTATGAGTCTTAAAAAAGTTTGAAGGCTCCTTTTTAATTTTAGGGATTAGTTAATAATTAATCTAAAGGCATTTTTGCACTATTCAGTTTACTTCATCCAAATAATTTTCAAACTGGTACGATTCAATTAAAAGTTTTGTTTTAATGCCTCAATCATACTTTGTAGTATTGCAGAACTTAGTCTGTACCGGGTATATCTTAATTTCACTTTTCCGTTAGTGGAACATGATTTCTTATCAAAAGGAAATAGTCTTTTAAAGAAATTATTGTTTTTCTTTCTTAGTGAGTGGAATTTCAGTAGACAAAATAAATGTAGACAAGCATCTAGGATTTTTTTTAAGTTTATTTAGAAAATACCTTGTATGTCCATACTTCCCGAATAGCTGATGTTAAAGGATGAAATGTAGACACATATCCATTCATTTCAGGCATTTGGAGAATAAATATTGAGCCCATATCTGTGTTTGGACCTGTGATTTTACTCTTAGGAATGACTTGTTAACATACCTCTTCCCTTGACTGTGAGCAACTTCAAATGGAAACTATCATACCAAGTTCCTAGCTATTTGTTGAGTGAGTTTTAATGATAGTTTGAGTATATTGGTTTACAGGAACTTCTTCCAGTCTATATATACCTTAAGGCTAAATGCTGAAAGTGGCCTTCAATGTTACAAAGAACATTAGGTGATTTGGGTACTTTTACTTACATTATTTATATATAATGTTTTCATATTATAGAAAATTTATAAAATGTATAAATAAAAATCATTTATAATCTCATGCCATAGAAATAAACACTTTAAACATTTTTTTCTTTCATATGTATGCATATTCTATATTGTCTTAAAATTAAGTAGTCTTCTACAAAAGCTTCTACAAAATAGTTCCAGATTCCTCCCTTTTCTGTTGGCTGCCATGGCCCCATTCCAGAAAGCCATGTGGCGTAGACACTTCAGCCCTGACATTGCCCAGAGTCTGACCAAGGGAAAGAGAGGCCCCACTCTTCTCCCTAAGTCTATTACTTGGCTCACTTAACCTTTCTGATCTGGCAAATTTTGTGGACTCTGGAGCCTGAGTTCACATCCAGTTCCACCATCTACTAGCTCAATGACTTTGAGCCATTTCGCTTCTTTGAGCTTCACATATAATAAATAATAGGTCTGACTTCCAAAAAATTAAATAGTCTTCTAAAACACAACCTTAACTTTTTCTGAATATCGCATTGCTTGGACATAGTGTAGGTTGACTCTTCTAATTTAGATTGTTTCCAAATGTTCAGAATTAAAATATTTACATTTTATGTAGAGGTCACTTAGGGAGTTAGAAAATATGAATGAATACTTGCAGCTTTTTCCAAAATCTGAACTTCGTCCATCCAGTTTTATGTTTTTAAGTTTTGAGGAGGTGGCTGGTCAGTCTCACAAACAAGCTATGGCTCCGAGCAAACCCCAGGATTTAGGCCCACCACTGGAGAGACCACTGTTCAAATTCTACAGCATGAGGAGTTTTCAGTCTAAGAAGAGGAGGAGATGATACACAGTTTAGTCATATGATTTGGCAATTAAATTATAGTTCAGAGGAAGAACAAGATAAACATCATGTGGTAGCTACGTTTGAAGAGTGGACAAACTCCCTCTGGGGATGCTTCCCCTTTCCCTTTCCTCTTGCACCCTTCGCCCTTGATGTTAGGTAGGTAGCAGGTAAAGGCAGCTGTCCCCTCACACCACTGCATCACTGCGGCTCACTGCCTGCCAGTCCTCCCAACACCATGTGGAGTTTAATCGTAAAAGCAAAGTTGTATTTTTTTCCCTTAAAGATTGACCTCTATTTTTTTTTCATTTTAATTTTTTTAAAACCATCTGTGAACATTCATCATCCATCTATAGCAACATTTCCCCATCTTTTTTCACTTATTCTGTTTCCTCTCTTTTTTTCTGAAGTATATGTTTGAAGGCAAATCCCAGGCCTCATGTTGTCATGTTATTTCAGCCCTACATGTCAGTAGGCATCCCTAAAAAAAAAAATACATTTTCTTACATAACCTCGATACCATTATTACATCTAATAAAGTGAATAGTACTTCCCTGATACTATTTAATACCCCAATTATCTTTTAAAAATGATTTTGTAAGATTGGTTTTACAAATCTGGATCCAAACAAGATTACTTGGTTGTTTTGGTTCTTAAGTTTCCTTTAAAATACACACTTTATTTTATTATTTTTTATATTTTTTTAGGCGGGGCAACCCTTGGTTGACCTCACAGATTGCAAGGATCTTGTCAGCTTACAATCTCTTATTTTTTTTATTTTTTTACGCCTACAGCACCTGGTCTTCCTAGGTGGTCTCCCATCCAAGTACTAACCAGGCCCGACCCTGCTTAGCTTCTGAGATCAGACGGGATTGGCCATAGACTAAAAGAAACATTTAAAAATATTCATACAATTCATTTTTAAAGAAACCGGGTCAGTTGCACCTAGACTGTCTACAACTTGAATTCGGCTAATGGATTCTTTGTGGTGTCAATAAACCTGTGCCTCAACCTGCTGCATTTCCTGTAGACTGAAGTTAGACCTAAAGGCTTGATGAGATTGAGTCAACTATTTATTCACATGTTTTGAGGCAATAGTACTTCATTGATATTGATGCTAGAGCATATTTTTGTTTTATCAGATAACATAGTATCAGTTTGCCTCACTTGTAGTCCTGGGGAGGTCTATCAGGGAGTTTAGATGGTGACACGCCTGATACTTCCATTGTAAACTTCTTCCTCAATATTCTACCCAGTGGTTTTCCATCTACTTATACCGAGTCAGTTATTAGGAAGCTGTTCATTTTAATAGAAAAATGTTGCGAAAGTGTCTAAAGGGAGACCTGATAGGACAGAAGTTTAAGTGGTTTCCCAAGATTAAACAGATACGCATGTGTTAGAAAATCAAATAAAGAGGTTAGACAAAAATGTTTTTAAAATTACAGAGTTGTTGCTGGATTATCTGGGAACTCTAGTCTGGGATCCACCATCAGTTGAGCAGCCTTAAGGCAAGTCCATATACATTTTATTTCCTCATCTGTAAATTGGAACATATGTGATGAACCCCCATAGATTCAATACCGTATGCTCCTTTTAGATAAAAACGAGAAACTTGGATAATAGCTTTGGTGCAGAGAGACTTTAGAATGAAAATGGCCTCCTTTATTGGTTGTCATTCCATATATATCTTTTAATGCAAATTTGTATAAATATTTTATTCAACTAAAAATTTAAACGTTTACCAGGCAATACACATTGGTGGCTTAGAGAGGGTTAGTTAGGTGTATATATGCACAATCACTTGTACACTAGTTATTATAGCATTGCTCTATCAGAGTGCTCGAAACCAAAGTTGGGGCAAGTCATAGAAATGAATGACCAGGGTCTGGTGGGGAGCCAGGACGTTTGTCTCTTTTAAAGTTAGGGCAGCCACCGTATCACGAGCCCTGTGAAAATGCCTACTGGTATGGTGCCATATCTTCCAGTTTTCAAGGGAAACTAAATTGGACTTTTGTTATTAAAGCCTTTGAAATCAGACAATCCAAATTTTAAATCAAAACCCGGTGTACTATGTGCTTCTGCACCATATGCTTCACTCTAGTATAATTTTCAGTTAACTTTCAATAATCCTGTACTGCCAGAGAGCCCAAGAAATAGAGCTGTCACGTCACACTTAATCAAACTTGCAACATTTGCCCCCAAACCTGCTGGCTCTCTGTCTATATTAGCCTCAGTGTTTCAATAATTTCCAAACTCAAAATTTCAGTGTTTATTTCTCCTCTTTCCCACTATAATTAGTGAAAATCTGAGTCTGTTGATTTTTTTCTTATGAATTTTCTTGCTTTTCTTTTCCTTCCTTCCCATTCCAGCTAGCCCATTCCTAGCCCCCGAAACTGCTCCTCTGATCCAGATTCTCTCTGCATCCTAATTCCTGTCATTACCCTGTCAGGTTCACCCTCTTTTTCAAATGCCTCTTTTATTATCTCCCCTTTCAAAAACTTTCATGGGTCCCTGCTGCCTACCATATAAATTCCACAACTTCTGCGCAGGTGTCCAGGTTTCATAGAGGTTTTATCTTAGCTGTCTGTCTACATTTACCCCTGGTATTCTCTAACCCCTTCTTCTTAAAGTCAGCTCGCCACCTATGATCCAGTCTCCCAGCCAGGACTGCCCAGAATCTTCTGGGAGTTTCTGGATAATGGACGGATCCTTTCTCTAGACGTTCTGCTGAAATGGGCTAGATTGTGGAGGTCCGTGCCCCACCCTAAGACCTTTTTTTTTTTTTTTAAAGATTTTCATTATCATTTGAGCCGTAAGAAGGAAGTAGAGTAGGAAGCCCTCAGGTGAATCCTCCTCTAACTGAGGAAGGGGCAGGAGAAGGAAGAAGGCTGCCTTGGTCTTTAGAGTCCCTGTATGCCCTAGTTGGGGCTTCAGTGGAGAGGCCTTGATTGACTATCTTAAAGAGTTCCTTCTTCAACTGATTTCTCCTCTCTTTCTCTCTCTCTCTCTCCAGCTAAGGGTAGAAATTCTTATTTTGTTTATGTGAAGGCATACTAACTACAAGCATTTTGCAATTTGAACGCAATGGTGCTTATTTGTCTTTTAGCCTACCCACTTGTGCATGTTGTTAGATATTTGAGTGATTAACTTGGTCACTTTAATCTACTGGAGCACTTGTTGGTCAATTGATGAACTTCCCTACTCAGAGAAGTCTTAAGAAAATTTGTTTTAGTGAAGTAGTGATGACTCACTGAAATAGATTCTTGTCTTCCTCAGCACTTTAAGCTCCTGATAGGGTACATAGCACCTAGTATTATAGTTATCTGAACATGTGACTGTCTCCCATTTTACTCTGAATTCTATGAAGCAGCCACTGATGTTACTGGTGTCACCAAGAACACCAGGTCTTGTGTGTGGCAAGCATTCAATATAGGAGATCCTTGACATTCTGTAATGATACACACTGAGTCTATCAGGAACCATCAAATCTGTGACCGTCATTAATCGAGATGTGAATGATGAGTGATTTATAGTCTTCAGCTAAATGATAGGCTTTTAAAGTCCTCTCAGCGTAAGTCTCAGATTCTACCAGCAGCTTAGATTTTTGCATATTATCTCATTTAATCAGCACAGTAACCCTCTGAAGTAAATAATATTTTTTTCTCCATTGCAAAATTTTACTTGGCATTGGCTTGCTGATAAACAAAGCCACAAATAGCAAATCTGTGAATGCCAAGGACCAACTGTGCACACTTGTATGGGTGGATAGATGATTAGAAAAAGTAATATGATTAAATAATGTGTTTGCTAAGGGCTTTTCATTCTAATATATGAAACATTTTGATCAACAGTGTTCAAAAGATTAAACCGGGAAATAAGAGATGAAATAACCTGAAATAACAGATACTGTTCAATAATTTAATCTCATTTTTAAATTTTATTTTATTTTTAGCTTTTCCCGCTTTCACAAGAAGTAATAAAATACATGACTTGGAGATTGTACAGGACTCACTCAATCCTCAGTGAGAATTATTTTCACTTATTTCGTCTTCTTTTTCTTTAACAGGTGATGGCTGTGGGCACATAGTGACCTATCAGGACAGTGGCACCATGACATCTAAGAATTACCCAGGGACTTACCCCAATCACACTGTATGCGAAAAGACGATCACAGTGCCGAAAGGGAAGAGGTTGATTCTGAGGTTAGGAGATTTGGATATTGAGTCCCAGACCTGTGCTACTGACTATCTTCTCTTCACCAGCAATTCTGATCAGTATGGTAAGAAAAGAGATCTAGATTTCTGTGAGTGTGAAAACGTGATTTCGGTGCAGAGAGGGGAAGGAGGAGGTGAAAGTTGTGTGTTTCTTAGTATTATAGCCTGGGAACATTAGAAGAGAAACTTGCTTTTTGTGAACTCTTGGGGTGGTTCACATGGTACATTTGCTTCATAAGCTTCAACAAAGACATCTAGTGTTAGCCTGTTGTGCGTGTCTCAGGAGCTTTGTTTGTGTTTATATCTTGCTGAGAAGAGGACTAGAGATGTATGGCACTTGGCTAAAACATCTACAGTTCATTCATTCCTGTGACAAATATTTATTGAACAGTGATCTGATCATGTGTTCAAGAACTCTGAAGAATTGAGTGAGATATGGCAGTGAAAAAGCAAAGTTCCTCCTTTGTGGAGCTTGCATTGCTGAAGAGGGGAAGGTGGAAAATAAGCAAACACATCTATAATGTGAGAGAGTGGAAAAGAAAAGCGAAAATAAGAAAAATAAAGTATCCTAAGGTGACAAAGAGGCTGTTTTTGAGTGTGTTTGTGCTACTTCAACTGGGATAGTCAGGAAAGCTTCTCCAGTAAGGACACATTTGAGCAGAGACCCAGATGAAGTGAAGGAACAAACTGTGTCTGGGGTCGGAGTTTTCTGGATAAGGGAACAGCAAGTGCAAGGGACAGTTTCCAGAATAATCTTTTGAAATTAAGCTTTCTGTGCTTTGGGGTGTGCTTGAGCACACTGGCCTCTGAAAGTACCATAACAGTGATCCTACCATCCTAAAGCCAAGGAAACAGCTTGAGTTTAGACAGTTTGACAACAAAGACAAAATCATATGCAGGTTCTTTTGAGATTAGAGATATTCTGAAATTCTCTCAGCATACAACTCCAAATATCATACAGGTTTTAGGTAAAATTTTGTCCGCCTGCTAGTTCTGTAGGCAGTTTCTCAAATAAATACCTTGCAAATCTGTCTTACATCCAGCCCAGAGTTGTCTCTCACTCAGGGTACCCCCCATACCCCATGGAGCCCCAGACCAGCCCTGAGAGGACTATTCAGAGATCTAAACTTATCTAGAACCCATGGGGAAAAACATTTAAGATTTTTTAGCTCTGGGAATTTTATGTCTATTTTGATGATGGCTGAATTACTCTGACAGAGTAAAGATGATTGATTTCACGTAATTATTTACAATATTTTAACTCTAGTTTGACTTAAATGGGAAAAAATGAGAATTTCAGGGACAGATAAGGCCCCTGGGAATACTTACTGTTCACTTACCTCTGGCAATTGAATATGTATTAAGTTCTGGAGGCACTCTTCAGGGAATCCCTCATTAGCCAGGAAATTTTGTTTAGACATAGAGAGGATTGAGTGTTAGAGCTACAGTGTAAAATATGAGGCAAAGTGCTGCCGGGCCAGAAAGCGCTTTTCCACAAGGCCATCTCTGGGGGAACATCTGCTTTTCTTGAAGATGAGCAGTTAATTCTACCTGCTGACAGCAGCAGAGGAATCGTGTGCTCACCTCTCAAATCAAAGGCAAAGGTGAGAAGAACTAGAAAGGGAAGTAAATTGTCCTCAAACGCAATTGGCGATGGATGTGACTTTCCCACACTGGAACTTTACTCCATCATCTTTGATATATATTCATAAATATATAGAAAGGAGGAAAAGCTTAGGATTAATAAATATTAGAAGCTGGTTTATAAGGTGGTCCTGGTCAGCTTCAGGGCACTGTCGTCACACTTCTAGATTCTTGAATTTTCAAGACTTAGATGCTTTACTAGGAAATGAGTAACGAATTACAATTCACATGTAACAGTAAAGCCAAGTAAATTAATTTTTCTCTTTAATTTTTTTCTATATGAAGTTATGTTTGTCTTTTAAAAACAGAATATATGCTCATTGTAGAAATAAATATATTCGGTGTCTATTGTATGCCAGGCACATGCTTGGCCCTTACATAGATTTTTCTGGAATCCTTATTTCCACTCTGCAAAGTAAATATTTTTAACTCATTTGTACAAAACTGCTGCACAGTGAGATTTAAGTAATGTGTCGAAGTTCACACAGCTAAGTAAGAGCAGAAAGGAAGATTTCTATCTGTCTCTGTGGCTCCAAGTCATCTGTTTCCGGATATCTGCTCCTCTCTCTTGGTCCCACCACCCAAAGGAAACCACAGCAAATTATTTCACTTCCCAGGTGACCAGCCCAACATTATATCATACAGCAATTTTGTATAAAACACAGGTGTAGTTAATATTTTTGGTTGGGGATGTTTGTAAGATAAAATATTTAATGATGCTCACATTTTCTTTTGTGGCTACTTTAAAGACTTTCTGATCAGTCATGCTGAAGCAAATCCAGCAGACAAGGATAGCAGAAATTAGCAATAAAAAGAAAACATGGAAAGGGAATTAGAATATTTCAATCCTATAAGCATATTTAAAAAGAATGAAATGGCTTAGGGACACATGTAGTGAGTGTGCACATATATGCATCATATATGTTGCATGTGTATGTCTATGCATTTTGTAGTCTTGAAGAGCGTTCTGAGAATAGCCACTTATTCATATATGTGTAATATTTAGAATATTTAATCTAGTGACTTCAATGTGGTAGATGCTCAGGGAATAAATGATTTTAAAAGTGAATTGACAAGTTCACTGACAAAGAACCAGTTAAATAAAACAAGTTATAGTTACTTGGAATATTAAACAGCTATTTGTTTAAAAGACTGTTAACCTGGAAAGCTGCTTATGATATAGTGTTAGGTAAAATATAAAAATATAGTAATGTTATAATGATAGAAAAAACCTTTGAATAAAATAAGACAACATAACTAGCAAAATGCTAAAGTAGGACTTTAGAATTGTTATGTCTTCCCTCTACTTTTAATATTTTCTTTAAGAAACATATATTTCTTAATAAAATAAAAAGCAAATAGTTTTCCTTTGACCAAAACCACTGACTAGACATATAGTTAAAATAGTTCCCTGGTCAGTTTGAACTTCCCAGAGGAGTGCAGGCTTCGTAAAGGAGGAGGACGGGGCAGAGGTGCTTTGCGTTCTGAGCTTGAGCTCAGGGAGTGGGCGTTCCTGTGGAGCTGTTGCCCAGCTCCCTGGGAAGGTGGGGGCCCCTCTGCAACCATTGTTGCCACAGGAGCTGGCATGACTGTGGAGGGAGGGCCCTGGTATCTTCAGCACAGGGTCCCGGGGACCCACAGCACTATTGCCTGGGCTGGCGGTAGAGGGGAGTGCCCGCTGAAGAGCAGCCGTAGAGAATGTGTGCTCTGAAATACCTCCTGAAATTCTGGTATTTGGCAGCCCTAATACTTCCATGTGTAGCTGAAACAGCTGAATAGTTTTAGTTTACCCAACTCTTTTTATTTCATTAACTAATTAGTTGCTAAAACCCGTTGCCAAGAGATTTTAAGACTCGACATTATCAGATTTTTGAATTTAAGGTTAATGTTTTGGAAAAGAATAATGTTTTCTGGCATGAGTGTTTGTAAGCTCTGCCAAGAGTAGACGTACTTGGGATGTGGTTGCATTAACCATTGTGAATATGCTGAAATTGTACAGTTTTAATCGTTATGCGGTTCATTTTTAAATGGTTCACCCCCATGCCAATTTTGTTTGAAATGTTTGGTTTATATACTTTTATAATCCACATTCGTGGTGGCAAAACACACTGTAAGCCGTGTGCCCACACCAGCTTTCACAGTAATCAAGCAAAATATGCACTTGATCTCATTGATGTTAAAAGGCCTGAAACATACAAGATGGGATTATTATTCTTCTGTTTTTTGTGTATTATAATTATGGCTGATATTTCAGATTCAAGCATCAATTAAAAGAATGTACTTAACATCTGTGGCTGAGTTATGACTCCCACTTTCAAAATACCCTTGAAACAGCCAGGAAGCTGATAAAGTCATGTCGATAAAGTATATCGACCCTACTTTAGAAAATGTTTTTTAAAGAAATAAGATTATATTTTTAAAAACAAATTTAACTTTTAAACTTATGAAAATTTTTGTATATCAAATATATATACTGACTTTCAAGATTATGAGTGCTAATATCCTGGACAAAAAAAGCTTTAAGAAGTATACTTTGCTTAGTGGAGATTGTTTTCACTATACTTAGGGATTTCTGGGTTTTCGTTTGAGACCAAAGTAATTGAAGTAACTGAGACTCCCTTTAAAAGAAATGCTAATGTCTCTGCTCTTCCTTGGAATCCAGTCCAGCGAGGGTCACCAAGCTTTTGGTTGCTCATTTATGGTTTGTTTTGAGTGGTTTTGTTCATCTGTTATGTCACCATGTTAATTTGTAATAGAAATGTACTTCATAGTATATATTGTTACTGGGATCGTTCCTCAGTCTTTCTTTGTCTCTTATACGATTTTGAAGAGTACTAACCAGTTATTCGTAGAACATCAGTGGATTTGGGTTGTTTTGATGTTCCTTCATGATTAAGTTCAGATTATGCATTTTTGGCAAACATAACATTATTACTTTTTAAAATGATCTTTTAAAAGGTTTGTTTACAACAACTTCTGACATTAGACAGGGCGAGGTCATATATTCCCCCAAGAATAAGTACTAAATCTACAATATGTTTCTTTGCTTCCTTTTTCACTGCCTTTGTCAGGTGGACTCTTCTTTGCATTCAAAACTACATTAATTTAGGTTATTTAAAGTGTCTTCCCCAAACAGTGTTCTGCTGTTCAGAGAGGTCAATGGAATATGAGACTTTGGAAAGACTCAAATATAGGGCGACACCTTCTTTTCAGAGGACAGTTTTGGAAAAGAAGCTTATATTTGGACACGTACGACCACAGAAAATTGACTAAGGTAGCCAAGCTATTCTACGGTTGAACAAATGCACTTTTTAACCTGGAATTTGAAGATTCAAACAAGCAAGGAGTCTATTTAAATAGCATCTCTTTAAATTTAAAGTTGTCATACTAGTATAGTTTAGATTGCTGTTTCAGTGCTGATTCTCAATCTCCTCCCTTTTGTATTCATGATATAAAACAAGTGGATAGTTATATGAAACATTAAAATATCTTGAGCTCAGGGGACAAGTCGATGCTGATTCATGCATTGTGTCATACCAATATGCCTATATTTAAAATACAAAATATCTAATATTGTTTTATTTATGACATGGAAGAGGAAAGGCTGCAAATTCCTACTGAAGATCATTATTCTCAACTTGAAAATACTTTCGTGACCCTGTCACATTTACTCCCCCTCTGGTTCGGTTCCATTTCCAGTCTTGCTGACCACAAAAGGACCTAGATATTTGACTTACCTGGGGGCTGTTTCTGCCATCACCGCTTCCTGGGAACTGTCATTTCTGTTTTCTTGATATTTCCAGAAGATCGATCAGACCCCAGTTTCCCCTGAAAGTTGATCCTCCCCAGTGGGTGCAGTTTAAAGTTACTCCTGGACCTCCTAAAGACCTGCTGGGGGGATCTTGGTGGGAACCAGGTCCAGGCTCTTCAGGATCTTAAAGAACCTTGTTTTGATGGAGTTTTATAGACATCCCCACCTGGGTCGTGGTGGTCCAATAAAACCAGGCTGGCCTTCGGAGTGGATTGAGTTAACATTTTGTTTCTGTGTAGATTTTTTACTTGTGTTTAAGAGTGTAGACTCGGGAATTAGGCTATCTGGCTCCGAATTCCTGCCCTAGTCCTTATTTTTTAATTGCTTGGCCTTGAGCAAATTACTTAAATATTTCTATATCTCCATTGCCTCATTTTTAAAATGAGCAAAATAATAGTATTTACCACATGTGGATGATTGAAGTGCATAGATAGATAGATAGATAGATACATATATGCATGTATATGTATCTTGAATGATGTCTGCATGACACATAATAAGCACACGGTATATGTTAGCCATCATCACCACTCTTCTCCCTCCTCCCCTGCCCACCCCCCTTCTCTTCACTCCTCTCAATTTTCTTGCACGCAGTTTATTCTTTGTCTCAGATGTCTAGAAGCAGAGAACACATTGGTCCCCTCTCAATCCTCCAAGTGTTCTCTTTTTACCAAGCAGTGACTGAGCTGCCTCATCATATCCCACCATACCCATCCTGGTGCATTTCTGGTGACCCGTTTGTCCAAATCATTCCAAGCATATGGTAAGGGTTCCATAAGCCAGAACTAGCTCCATGTAAGGATTTTCTCCATCCAGCTGCATGAGATGAGCAGAGAACACATATTCTCTAAGCTCATAGCACATTCACTTTGTTTTTTAACTTATTTTCACTGCCATTGCCAGTCTATGTCTTTGCATCTATTTCTTATTAAAAGATACTCCTTATTGTCCCCTTTTACCAGTCTCCATTTCTTTCAGGCCATCCAAGGTTATCTTGTTAAGTATTGTAATAATTTTTCTTTCCTTATTTGAAAAATTATTGATTGTGCCCCACTTTCAACAGAGACTTATGAGTCTGGCATTCGGGGCTCACTCACTGTCTTTCCCACTCTATATTTCCACCTCATCTCTGAGTTTCCATGTCTGTGGGCCTTTTCTAAACATGTCACATAGTTTCATGCTCCAGTACATTTGTTGATGTTATATCTCCATGTGTCCCTCTTCTTCCTCCTTCCCCTGCTTTTCTGCCCCTTCTAACACACACACACACACACACACACACACACACACACAGAAAGAGAGCGAGAGAAAGCGAGCGCGAGAAAGGCATACCAGATTTAATGCTAGCTCCCTACCCTGGAACGCTCTCTGATGTCCAGCAGCTCCAGCTGGGCTCATGTTGTTTTTCTAAGCCCTCCGTAGAGTACAAATATCAGATTGAGATCATTATTTTAGCTTCTATACCAGATAAGGGGTTTCCTGAGCAAGGAATTACATTTTATTCATCTTTTTAGTATTCTCCTATTGCTTAGCATAGTCTTGCAACTGCAGATTCTCAGTCAATGTTTAATGAGTCAGACTGCATGTAGCTTGATTTTGGCAGTCATAATACACTTAAGTGAGAGTGTTTTATTCACACTGTAGAAGATTTACAATAAGACTCTTCTATCTATAAATATCCTGTCAGCATTTAAAGAAAGACTTGATTTACATAAAATTTTAGGATTCTACTTATTCTATAGAAAAGACTATAAAACAGTGTAGAAGGTGCTGGCAATCGAGCATTCAACTGTGTGCTGTACCCCTGGGCTTCCTACTTAGTGTTACTAACTCATTTAACCCTCACAATAGCACTGTGAGAGGGCCTATTTGTAACATCCGCACACAAGGAAACTGCAGCTCCAAGAGGTCAAGTAACTTTCTTAGGATCACTTAACTCTGATCTGGGATTCGAGTCAGGGCATTTGACTCCAGGGATCCTGCTCTTAAACACTGTGCCTTCCCAATTTAGAGTGACAGAAGCCATCTGATCCATGGCTTGTGCATAAGACCACAGCCATAGTTCTTGTTTGTCATTTCCTGGAAGAAATGGAAACTTCTGCAGGCCTCCCCACGGGGGTATCCTGGGAATGAAATGGATTTCTGAGAAATCACTCATATGTGGAGTATTAGTATAAATTTAAGGTTTAAAAATACATCTTAGTCCAAATGCTTAAGGAGGCATCATGGGCAGTGAACTTAATCATAGTCAGTTAAATTAGCTGTGTTCTGCTAAATGATTTGCACTATAGGAAAACCAGGAAGTTCCAGAATTGTTCTCTTACATTTCCTGTACTTCCACCTCCACCCCCAATATATTTTTTTAACCATTGTCAGTTACTTAATAGTACAACAATGTGAAGCCAACTGTTAATATTTATATTACATTAAGAACAGGAGAAATGAGAAAAGTAGGAAATAATACTAAGTGTTTTGACTCGTAATTGCAACAAGATTTCTGTGATAATATTTTTGAATGATACATATCTGGCATACTGTAATAAGATCTAATAATCATAGTTCCTTGTCTGTTGATTTTTTTAAAATTCCAAATAGAGAAAAACACAAGATTGGCAGGCTCTATTTTATCAATGGTTTGTCTCCCAGTCATATTATGGAGAATACAAAATTCTTTTCACTTTTGAAGATAAAACGAAAGCCTTCAAAGAAATTGCCAGTTGTTTTGGGCCTCAAACACCCTAGAAGTGCGTTCTACCCTATTTTCAGGGCTACTTTTGTGGAAACTCTTGAGAAGGACTGCTTTGCTAGTTTTGTTTTGTTCTGTCTTTTATGCCAAGGTAGAATTGAGAAGAACTTTAAACTTATAGAAAACTTTGTATCAGCCAGAAGGTTCCACATGAGACACCTCATTAACATAAGTATAAGCTTCAAAGAGAAAAAGCTATAGGCCTCCTCCTTCTCCTCTTTTCCAAATACTTCCCTGGGGACTACTATGATTTTGTTTCAGTAATTATCCTTTTTTTGTTGGAAGAGAAATAATGGCCTAGGTGTGTCGTGAGCTCCCTGTAAAGGCACTTCTTGCCCTGGGCCCCATAGCCCCAAGGAAAGCCACACCTTTGTCTAGGAATCTGCCTGGTTCATTTATCATCTGTCACTGATTTTTGTCTGGGAACCAGAAATCAGACCTCTCCAGGGATACCACTTACATTCTTACGTGACTATGGTTTTAATGGCACAGTCCAGGAATATCCCTTTTTTATGCTAATTTTGCCCTTTTTCAAAGAAAATAGCCCTGAAAATTCTGTAATTTTGTACAATGACGCTATTGCAATTAGCAAGCAAGGACAAACCTTGCCATTTGACTGCACTGAAAAAAAAAAAAACAATTGCAAAACAGACCCAAGTCTAATGGCATGGCATTTGCAGCTTCAGCATTTCTGGAGATTGTTTTATCAGCACACATCTGAAAACAGATCTGGGCCGCTTTCTGGGTACCACTTTCCTGGCAGCTGATAGCGTGCCATGTGGCTGGCTCTGCCAGGGGCACTTCCAGGGAGCGTCACTTAGGCTCTTTGGCATCTGTCATGAGAAATTAAATGTGTGCTTCAGAAACTACTTATAAGGTTAATGAAGGTTTTGAGGAGTGTTTTGTGTTGTTTGATTTGATTTATGACAGATCTCTCAGGAGTTAGGTTTTCATTTGGTCTCTGTGTTTTTCTTCACTGAGAGAGTAGTTATGGAGGGGGCGGGGGTCTGTTTTTTCCTAACAATATGCATCCATTTTTGAAACAGGCCCCTTTCACAGATGAAACAATAACTTAGTTTCATCAGTTTCAAGCTCTAAAGCATAGACCCACCTGAAGTGACTTGGAACTATTATTAACCAAACTATTACTGCAATGTCCACAGACTGAGGCAGACAGTCCATGGAGAATAGAGCAGTACTAGAAACTGCTGCCCAGATTGTCAGATTGCCAGAAAATCAAGAGGGTTCCGAGCTTGGCTCTGGGCAGACAGTTCATTCTTCCTTGTAGGACAGTTTTCTTTTTTTCACACATGGAAAGATAAAGGGTTTCCCCTCTCAGCTGTTCATGGAACAGTGGCCCCAAACAGGGGACGTGTTGAGAGGAACTGGCCTACTGTGCTAAAAAAAGGCAGCTCCTGCAGTTCCTGGCCCTTTCTTCCTTTTGTCCAAGGAATCAGTTCCTTGTCTGCTAGGTCTTGGTCTCACGTCTGATGCCAAATGCCACAGTGCTATTCCATTTGATATCACTGATAGCTCTTCCCATGATCCAGGGCTACCAGTTACACTCCATAAAAGGTAGAAGTAGTTATTTTTCCTGATTTTTCTGCCTACTTGATGAAGTTCCTTTCTGCTGTACCTTAGTCTGATGGGAACTTGGGACTGCAAAGTAAGATGGAACCTACTTCACAGACAATGGTAGAGGAGACAGAAGGTGGGAGTTAGATGGCAAGATCAAGTTGTATATAACACAGGCACTGGCCATCGTGAAGCAGAACTGTTATAATTTTGGTCTGCTGTAGTTTAGATCTGCTATAATTTAGGTCTGCTACAGTTCTTAAGACCCACTCGGGAAGGACTGGGGTTCAGTCTGGCTGTGAACTGAGGCAGGTTTACCAATCCAGGGACACAGCCCAGGATGGAGAATGTAACCGTGTTCAAAGTTAGAAGTCACCAAGCTCTCATTCGGGTTCCCAGTGAAATTGCCTTTGTGAATGTTTAAATATAGCCGTAGACCCTTTTAAAAAGTTAAGATGGAGAATACTAATGTGAAATATATCCTTTGGGCAGGTGTGGGTATAGGAAGCCTTTTATAAGAAAATATATCACCTTCAAGGAGTCTGGCTGAAAACTGAGAACATTACTTAGGACAGATTTGTAGGATCCTTCAGTGGTTTCCTATTAATTATTTTTCCCACTCACTGCCAGTCAGGTTTTTCTATTTTCATCTGTTTTCCATTTTAACTCTAGGAATGCAGTTATTATTAACTTCCAGCCTGTGAAAAGGAATCTTTATCTGTCAGACCTTTATCTGTCATTTAATAATTTGGATGTTTTGCCATCGGCAATAGAGCAGCCAATACTCAACTTCCGTCCCTCACCCTGGACCTAAACTGCCTCCTGCTATTGTAGTGGTTGTGCCGTGATGAATCTATCAAAATAATTTTTAATGATGACATTTATATAAAGAGGGTATATCCTATCCACTCTAGGATTTAGTTACAATTTTGCAGCACATTAAAAAGAATGTGAGAGGGATCGGTGCCTTTCAGTAAGGGTGATTAAAGGAGTGTGTGTTTACATTTTCTTTCTTTGAACTTCTTCCAGAAATATTTGCATGCCTATCATGACTTTGGGAGGATGGATACAACCAAATTAGAGTTTTACTATATGTGTTTCTTGGTCTGGGAAATCATATGCATTGCACGACATCTTAGTATGATGACATACACGCTTATCTGTCTGTGTAAAATATATACAATTTTGCGAACAACTGTTCCAGAAAAATGTTTTTTAATTCTAATTATTTAGCCATGAGAAAGAAGGACATTCTGCGATTTGCAACAACATGGATGAGTCTTGAGCATATTGTGCTAAATGAGATCAGTCAGACAGAGAAAGACAAGTACTGTATGATATCACTTATATGTGGGATATTAACCTAAAAGCCATAAATGGACAGGTCAAACAAACATTAACTCATGGACATAGACAATAGACTAGTGGTTACCAGAGGGTAGGGGGTAGAGGGAGTGGGGAGGTAGCCGGGGTAAAAGGGGTCAAATATGTGGTGACAGAAAGAAATCTACCTATGGGAGGCGAACACACAATGTAAATATATACAGCTGAAATGTACAGCTGAAACTTATCAGATTGCATTAACCAATGTCACCATAAAAATAAATTAATTAAAAATAAAAAATTTAAAAAAATAAAAATAAATTAAAAAGCCAAGCTTGTATCACCAGGGGAATGAGGGGTGGGGTGACAGGACAGATGTTGTTTAAGGGTACAGACTTGCAAAGAGAGAATAGATAAGCCCTAGCCTAGAGATCTAATGCACAATATAGTGAATATACTCAACAATATTGTATTCTAACCATCAAACTTGTTGAGAGACTAGAACTTAATTATTCCAACCACTAAAAAAGAAGTGATAATTATGTAACATGATAGGAGTGCTAATTATTTTTACAATGGTGATCATATTAAAATATATAGGTGTATAATTAACATGTTATACACTTTAAATTTACAGTATTGTATATCAAATTGCATTCAACTAAAAAAATTCCAAACGTATTTTCACTGATAATTAATTTAGACTTGTTTATATCCATTTATAATAGAACTCATTGGAATGCTATAGAAATTTGAGAGATTAATATCATCATCATTTAGAGAGGAGATAATATGTTGTTATTTCCTCTTGGAAAAAATAAATGTGGTTAGAAAAATATTCTGATTTATTAATACAACAAGTTACTAGTTATTTCATTTTTATTCTTAGGTTTGCGAAGTAAGTATCTTCATCTATCTGTGCAAAGAAATAAGAAATTTCAAATATACGCAAACAAACAGAATAAGTTGAATAGTCAAGCACAGTAATCTGACTCAGTTTAATTTTGCAAAACTACCTTTCTACTTTATTATTCAAAATGAATTTAGTATAAATTGCCTAACTGCCATGCTTGCGAGCACTATTAAAGTTCATAAACATTCACATATCTATTACACTAATGATTTCCTTTCTTGCTTTTCCACACTTTCTGATTTTTTTGTGATATTTTAAAATGACAGGATGAAATATGTATCTTTAAAATTAGGTTTGATTTTTAAAAACTGTTGCAGATAGAAGCACATTTAACTTCAATTCAAAGAATATGTGGAAGGCCGCCGCATGCCAGGTATTGTACAAGCTGCTGGAGATAAAGTGATAGAAAAGTTCCTAATCCCGTGAGACTCAGTCTAAAAAGAAAGCAGACATTATTTGTTTGTTTGTCTTATGTATTCATTTATTTATTTCACAAATACTTATATAGCTCTCATTATATACTACGTACTCTTCTAAGTAATTTGCAAGTATTAACTCAGGTGAGTAATTATATAAATGAGTGTTTCTAAAGAGGGAAGTGATCATTTTTATTTGGATTTTGCTATAATTTAACAGTAGGGAACAACAGAGATTTGGGGGTACTAAGGTAAACACACAGCATTTCTCTCACTCTTCATCACATCTCAGAATGGAGACCAGCACAGGACAGAAGAGAAATCCAATCCCTTGTATCAGGAGAGGAATGCTTAGTGGGGTCCCATGCTGGTTTTCGCTAGTGTCAACAGTTTTATCCACCTTGAGTTAGAGTGGTCTCTTTCTTCTCTCCCTCCTTCCTTAGCCTGATGTTGTCATTGTTTTTGCTCTTGACTCTTTCCATACTGTTTTATTTTGGGAAAAGTTGGTGAAGAATAACTCCCTTCAAAATTTGCTTGCTAATCCCTATTTTCAGAGAAATTATTGTCTTGCATACATGACTTTCAAGATGACAGTTTACAAACTAACCTTTAACTTGAGTAGTGTTAAGAAGGTCTTTTTTTACCTCTAAATATAATTTTGTACTATGAAAGTTCACTGAGCTTCCTATTGCTTTTCAAGCAACTTATTCTAGAAACAGTTTATGTTATTCTCTTAATTGCATAATTTATACTATGATGTTTCAAAAGCCTTTAGAAATTATTCTGCTTTTTTGTAAACGTCGTTTTACAAATCAAAATAAATTATATGGGTTAACCAGAAGCTACTGTAAGAGAAAGATAAATTGAAAAACTGCATGAGAATGCAGTTGGATAGTCTTTTAATTTTGGAACTTCCTTGAAAAATGGGAATATATGAGTTTCTTTGAGCAAATTTAAGACTATCATTTTTGTGATAACATTTCCTTTTCTACCTGTCTTAGTCTATTTAGGCTGCTGTGACAGAATACCATGGGCTGGGTAGCTTTAAAACAAGACATTCATTCCTCACAGTCTGGAGGCTGAGAAGTCCAAGGTCATGGTGCAGCCAATTCGGTGTAGTGGCGTGTGAGGGCCCACTTCCAGGTTCATAGCCTTCTCTCTGGGTCTTACATGGTGAAGGGGCAAGCAGGCTTTTTGGGGCCTCCTTTATAAAGGCACTCACTAATTCATTCCTTTCATGAGGGCTCCACCCTCACGACCTAAGCACTTTCCAAAGGCCCTGCTTCCTCACTCCATCGCTTCGGGGCATTAGGATTTCAACATAGGAATTTTGAGGGAACACAAATATTTTGACCATACTTTTAAGCAAATTTAGGAGGCCCCTAGAATATCACTTTTGTGATAACATTTTCTTGACTACTTATATTTGACCTTTTTTGGGAGGTTAGTCTTATTTTTATAAAAACCAAAACCTATCTCTTGGGGTATTCACAGTTACCTAGTTCCGGCCTCTTACTTTTCCAGAGTCAGCCACTCCCCGCACCCCTTGGTTTGTCACTGTTAGTCTCAGTATTAATCACAATTTCAGCTGGTTAAAAACCCCTTGGTTTGTCACTGTTAGTCTCAGTATTAATCACAATTTCAGCTGGTTAGTCTCAGTATTAATCACAATTTCAGCTGGTTAAAAATTACACCTTACATATGTGTTGTCTGGTAAATTTGAACTTTAAGGGGAAAAAAATGCCATATACTAATTCTTTGTGCTGGTCTAAATTTTATAATGTGCCAAAAATGTGCCTTGTTTTTAGGACCGTATTGTGGAAATATGGATGTTCCCAAAGAACTCCTGCTGGACACAAGTGAAGTAACTATTCGCTTTGAGAGTGGATCCCACATTTCTGGGCGGGGTTTTTTGCTGAACTATGCCAGCAGCGACCATCCAGGTATGGCAGAAGAATCAACACAAATCTATAAACCTTTACCTGTTTAAAAATTCCTCTTGCTGCTTATCACTGTCTCGGGACAGAATTGTGACCTCAAATACTGAATTAAGATGTGAGGAAAGAGAATCCAACGTCTTTGTAGGTAGTTAGGTCTGAACTGAACACTTTTATAAAACATGTTAGACAAGTTGTCTTGTGTGGGAGAGGGTTCATCTCATTGCCCCAGGAACCTTGGGTGGAGCATCTTCAGGGCTGCTGTTCTGACCCTTCTAAATGGTTTCTCTGAACCCCTCCCCCAACTCTTTTCTTAGCTCAGGGGACAAGCCTTTTAACCAGTGGTACCCTACCTCAACTCCCCACATGTGCACACACACGTCTACCAGTGTACCAGTGTGGGAGGCATGTGAGTATGAGCAGGATGCAGTCACTGTCGCAGAGTCCTTCAACCACAGAGCTGACACTTGAACGGGGGAGAAAGGAAGCATGAACACTAATTAGAACACAAGCCTCTTGTGTTCTAATCACCATGCATCCTACTCTGTGTTGGCGGAGGG
The DNA here is from genome assembly GCF_902729225.1 of Pteropus medius. Classification (NCBI taxonomy): domain Eukaryota; kingdom Metazoa; phylum Chordata; class Mammalia; order Chiroptera; family Pteropodidae; genus Pteropus; species Pteropus medius. Next base: position 33,354,921 of record NW_024340696.1, read on the forward strand.
TCACAAGTGCTCAGAATTTCTGCTCTCAGTCCCCCCTACTCTGGCAGATGTACCTTGGGAAGTGGGTGCACCATTCATTTCCTTCTTAGCCAATCAGATCTGACCAATCCCAGCAGGCCCCAGCATGCCCCAGCATGCCCAGTGTTCACCATACATTGCTTCTTAAAAACTAAGGAAAGAATGAACTATTGCAGCAAGTATGGAATATTTCGGAAACTATACTAGGTTAATGTAAATGCATCAAAATCCACAATATCTTAGCATCTCCATTGCTGAATTCTCTCCAGTACTCCAAACAGCACTCTTATTTAAGTCCTTGGTCCTGATTCCTCACAGTTTTGGTAAACCCCGATTCTGTGGTCACTTGGATGTCACTAAGTTGTTAAAATGCTCCTGAACTTTCTCTATGAACCACACGGGACTCTTGAAATTGTTTTCCTCCTGCCAAGGGAGGTTATACGCATGATCTTATAGGCATGTCGTGGATAGTAACTAACCAGTGTTGGTTTTTCTGTTGGGAAGAGATTCTGCTATCATTCACAGGACAATCATTGAAAAACCATCATTGGTGTTACAAACAAAAAATGAAGGGAACTAACTAAATCCTCGGTCAGTGTTCTCAGTTTTTATTTATTCTTAAACAGAATTCAGATAACTAGATAATGAGTAAATGCTTTTTAAATGTCTATTTAAAAAGAAATCTTTCGAGCATGAGTGTCCTAACTTCCATTCAGTCTGTTAATTTCAATTATCTTTATTTATGACAGATTTAATAACGTGCTTGGAACGAGCTAACCATTATTTGAAGACAGAATACAGGTAAATATAGATGTCCTAGCTGTTCTACCATCATATGTTGCTGAATATTTTATTTCTCTTGACATGAAACCAGGTAAAATAACTTATTTATACTTATTTTTTTAAATCACCTATGTAATTCATGAGAAATATTTGAAATGATTTCTTATATAGCAGAGGTCAGCAAACTTTTTCTGTCAAGGGCCAGATAGTAAATATTTTAGGTCGTGCACGCCATGTGGTCTTTATTGCATCTATTCATAGTTTTTGCCACTTTAATGCAAAAGTAGCCATAGACAGTATGTAAACAAATGAGCATGGCTGTGTTCTGATAAAACTTTATTTTCAAAAACAAGCAGCAGGCCGGATTTAGCCCAGGAGCCAATTTGCTGACTCCTAGTTCCACAACCAATGAGCCATACTGGAGTTTAGAGTTCATTTTTTTACTTGGCCTGTACTTGAAAGTGACTTTTATAAATTTTTCACTTTTAGAGGGGGTTCGTTTTGTCTTTCCCACAAAAGTAAAACCTGCGAATAGGAGGTGAAATTTTTCATTCCAGCTTTATTTTAACTGGAAAAATTAATCTCTTTGATGTACATTTCCTCACCTATAAAGTAAGAGGCTATAGTAAGATTTCTCAACCTTAGCACCATTGATATTTTGGATGATTCTTTGTTAGAAAAAGCTGTTCTGTGCATTGTTGGCTATTTAGCTGTATTATTGGTTTCTACCCTCTTCATGCCAGATGCGATAACCAAAAATGTCTCCAGACATTGCCAAATGTCTCCCAGTAGGTGAAATTCACCACCAGTTGAGAACCACTGGACTGGAGATCATTGCCAACAACAACGACAACACTCAGGACAATATAACTCCTTAGAGTGCTTTCGTAGAGCCAAGTACAGCTCTCTGGACTTAGCATATAGTAACTAATATGAATGTTCCAACATGCCTGCAAGGCAGATTCTGTTATACCCTGAAAACAGCGGCACGAAACAAGTAACTTTCCCAGGATTACACATTTAATAAGTATATCCAGAGTTAGGCTCAGGGTCCATGGTCCTAACCATCTCAGGCATTCTAATAAGTGAGATTATTTGATATGCAGAATCAACTCTAGTGTTAACTAATTTTAAGCCTAATAGAGCAAAAATGAAATGAAATAATGACCAGTAATTAAATGTTGCCCTTTAAAGTTGCTGTTTATTCAATGTAGATATACATAAATATTCTCTGAGATCTTTCCAGCCATACCTATACAGTCCCCTTCAGAAAGGCTTCTGGGCATCAATAGTCATTTCCTGTCCTCCTGAAGAAAGGAATATACTCTGGCCTACAGCATGAAATGATGGTTCCAGATCATCTAAGCTGTAGCCCAACTGTTTTGTAGTGCTTAGGTAAAAATGAGGTATGATGACACTACAGGTCCACAGTCCCTTATCTAGAATTGTAAAATGCAGAATACTTTAAAAATCAAAAAGTTTTTGTAACTAATTTGGTGACAATATTGGATTAATGTGACCTTACATTCACTTGACAGCAAAACTGTCTTAAATTGAGTCTATTTACTCTTTATGTATTGGACTTACTATAACTATTCATGTATTTGATACAGGGATATCCACGTTTTTGATTAATCTGTGCAGACCTCACTGGGGTCTTACATCATATACGTCATTGGAATTGTTTTACTCTTCTAAAATCCAAAAAATTCTGAATTCTGAAATAAATCTGTTCTTAAAAGTTAAGATAAGAAACTGTAAATCTGTAGTAAGATTCTCCATTATTTTTATTCTTGATTCCTTGATTATTGCTGCAATGCTGGACTCCGTAAGGTCAACGAGAAAGAATTATGAGACATTTACTTGTGTAGTTTTGATAATTAGATGTTGTTACTCATCTAATTTGCTAAGTCAGCAGGAGGAAACTGAGAGGAAATGAAGTAAAAGCAACTTCTATTTTGGAATCTATTTGGACTGGTACATTCTTTTTAAACAAACCAAGTAAACATTATTGTAATGCGGTATATATAGAAACAAGGCATTCATCTTCAAAGTTGTCATTGTTCTTAAAATATTTTGACTCTTTTTCCATGTTTTTCATAGACTTATAGCTGTTCCTCATAACCTATTGATATGTTGACACTTGAAGGAACTATAGATGAGGAAGCTGAATTTAGGGGGATGTTAATGCTCTGTTCAGGGTCCCACGGTTAGGTGGTAGTACCAGTGCCTGAGTAACCTTGCCCTGGGCCTCTTCAGCTATACCATATACTATGAAATGTTTCTGGAAAATTTCTTGGAAAGTGACTGTTAAGTAAATGAATTCCTAATTTTAAAAATATATCTTTTTTAGTCAAACTTATAGAGACGGAAAGTAGAAAAGTAGTTGCTAAGGGCTAGGGTGTAGGGAAATTGAGAGAGGTTTGTAAAAGCATACAAACTTTCAGCGATAAGATGGATAAGGTCTAAGGATCTAATTAATGTGTAACAGGATAACTCTAGCTGATAACACTGTATTGTATTATCGAAATTTGCTAGGACAGTAGAACTTAATTGTTCTCACACACATATATATATATTTAAAATACATATGTATATTAAAATAAGTGATGAATGTGTTAACAAAATGGGTAACATAAATCAAATCACCACAATATACACTTTAAATGCCTTACAATTTTGTCGGTTATACCTCACTAAAGCTGAAAATACATATACACCTTTTTTTCTGATTACAAAAGTAATTCATAACTAATGTAGACCACCACTGTCCAGTCCTAGCCATGTGTGGCTGTCAAGCACCTAAACTGTGGCTAGTTCAAATGGAACTGTACTGTAAGTATAAAATATACTGCAGATACTGACAATTTAGTAAAAAAGAAAGAAAGGCAGGCAACATCTCATTGATAATTTTTACTGTTCATTACATGTAAAAATGATAAAATTTGAATATATTGGGTTAAATATGTTATTAATATTAGTTTTTTTCTGTTTCTTTCTACTTTTTAATGTGGCTGTTAGAGTATTTATTTATTTATTCATTCATTTATTTATTTATTTATTTATTTATTTTTACACCTACGCCACCTGGTCTTCCTAGGTGGTCTCCCATCCAAGTACTAACCAGGCCCGACTCTGCTTAGCTTCCCAGATCAGACGAGATCGGGCATGTTCAGGGTGGCATGGCCGTAGACTTGAGTATTTAAATTCTCATATGTGGCTTCTATTATGTTCCCATTGGATAGTACAAGTTGAGCGAATCAAGATGTTAATACAGAAAATGAAAATTCTTCAAAATTTTACCAGAATCCAGAGATATAATTCCTTGTCTTCTTTTTATCCATGAAAAATATGTTGTTATTTTCTATATTTTAAACATCTTTTTATGAAAATGAGGTCATGCTATATATAGCATTTAGAAACTTTCTCTTTTCTTAAAACTATTGCTTGTACATCTTATAATCAATTAAGATACATGAGGGAAGCTCACTGTTTAATAGAGTTTATAACAAATCCTTATATAAAACAAATAATTATTGTGTAAAACTTTCTTTCAGATTAACATTTTAGATTAATCTGTGTTTTCATAAATCAGGTTTCTGATTTGTCATTAAAGCAAGTTATTCCTTCCCACGTATTTTATGGAGGAGAGTAAATACTTTTAATTATAATTTAATACCTTTAAATTTAATAAAATATAAATTTTTAAATTTTCTTTTCCAGCAATTTCTGCCCAGCTGGTTGTAAAGACATTGCAGGAGACATTTCTGGGAATGTGGTGGATGGATATAGAGATGTAAGTGATTCAGGGTAATTTTATGGCAGGGAGGAAATTAAAAAGATCACAGAAGAATTGACATTGTGTCTGGGACCAGTGAAACCATCTGCCGTCTTCTTATATTTTATTCCCCTCCCTCCTTGTACCCCAATTTCTTATGCCTAATGAGACCTTCTGGGTTATACACATTTTCCCAGAGAAAATTAAGTTTATAAGGAGTCATTTTTCTAAAGTATATGTCCTGTCTCCAGATTCAAAACCCTTCATTTCTTACTATTTATAAATTTCTGTCTTAGAAATCTGATATCTGATTTTAAAATTTTTACATAGCTATTTAAAATAGGTTTCTAGCTTTGGGAATTGGCTTGAGTTATTAGAAATGTCAAAATCTGTAGAGTGATGCTACTTTTCTAAGAGTTATTGACATGCATCTTCGTGCACAGAGAAAACATACATGTTCTAGAAGATTGATAATTCATCTCCAGTGGGGGAGGAGGGAAACTTGGCTTTAATTTTTGCTTTTGCGCATCCTGATTCTAGAAGCAGCAGATTTTTTTTTTAAATTCCTTTTTCATGTATTGTCTTTATGAGATTGACACAGGATATTCATTTGTCCTGTAAATTGTTTGAACCTTAAAATGATTTATACTGCCTCAATTTGAAGATATACTTGTCTCAGGCTGTTCCTAAATGATGGCAGGAAATTAAAAGAAATAAAAAATTGAAGTATAGTTTTTCCCGCTAACAATAGAAAGCTTTTATTTATTATTTCCTGCACAATGCAAAGAACCTGAGAATTATGTACAATAAGAGAAATAGCATCATTTTTTCTTACTTTCATTGTTTATCTTGCCTGCTCTTGACAGAGCTTTCTTTTTCAGTGTAACAGGTAAATAGTTTCCTGGGTGGTAGATCTGAGTACACAACTGCAAATACTACGAACAGGTTTCCTATTTGACTCACTAACTGGTTTTACAGTATTTGCTTTTAGAATGATCTTATCTGGCAGGAAATTTTGTATTTTGAAAATTAATCTCTTCAAAGAAATCAGAGTAGTTCCTTTTTGTATATAATAATATTGTAAGTGTATTAGGTCTCTATTGCTGTATAACAATATCACCACAAACGTAGAAACTTATAACGGTACATGTATTCTCTCTCATGTTCTGTGGGTTGGGAGTTTGGTCATGGTTGAGCTTACTTCCCTGCTTCAGGGTTCACAAGGGTGTATCCATGGTGTCAGCTGGGGCTGCAGTCTCATCCAGGCTTGAATGGGGAGGGATTTGCTTCTAAGCTCACATGGTTTTCACAGCATTCAGTTACTTATGAATTTGTCAGATGGATGATCTCCGTTTATTCCTGGGTTTTGGCTGGAGTCTGTCCTCAGCTCCTTGCCATGTGGGCCTTTCCAATGTCTTGCTCCTTCAAAGCCGTCTAGGGAGAATTTCCCATGTTATCATGGGAGTGGTGCCCCATCACCTTTGCCATATTCTATAAATTAGAAGAAAGCCACAGCTCCCACTCACACTCAAAGGGATTACACCATGGGGAATACCAGGAGGCAGATCATGGGGGTTATCTTAGAGTCTGTCTTCCATGGTGCCTTCATCTTAGGAAATGCTTTTCAGTTGTAGCAAGTCTTTGCTAGACTAAAGCATATCCTGTAGGTCAATTTGACAGAGTTTGTCAATTATCAGAGAATCTATTGACAATAGGTGCTCTGTCTCAGGGAAGAAATATGTTGTCTTAAAAAGCAATTATAGAAAAGGAATTGGTTCATTCTGTGTTGTTTCAAAAGGCAGAACTAGGATCAATGAATGAAAGTTATAGGGAGGCCAATTTCAGCTGTGTATAAGGAATCATTGAGCAGTGCAAAATGGGATAGGATGTCTCAAGAAACAGCAAGCCCCTACTCCCTGAAGAAAGTGCCAAATGCAAATGTTATAATCATTTGTCAGAGGTGGCCTGTATATGTGTGGAACGGTCTGTCAGGAAGTGTCAGGAAGTGTCAGGAGATCTTTAAAAGTCTCTTTGGATTAAGATTCTGTGATTCTTCTATCCCCTTGACCGATGCATTAAGGCATCTATATTTGTGTATGCTTATCATGCCAGTTAAGTAGTGTAGATGTCTCTTTAACATCTGCCTCACCTGGAAACCAGAAATAAAAAGCCCCTAGAACAGTTTTTCTCTTGGCACCTTATCCCAAGCCTGCTGACGTACCATCTGCTTTTACATGGAAGACATCACTTAAGTCACTTTAGTAAATTACACATTCCTTGAAAATATTCAAGAAGTATCGTAAAATAAAGACAGTACATATAATGTACTCCCAGTTCAGAAGGAACAGAGGAGAAATTAGGCCTATCATACACACCCACAAAAAGCTAGAGGGAAATACATTAATGTTGAATGATTATCTCCAGGCAATGGCAATATGAGTGATTTTTTCCCCCTATTTTCCAACATTTCTATAATGAATGCAGTTAACTTTTGTAAAGAAAATGTTATATGGGAATTATGAAGACTATAACAACATAGGAACAATTTATATGATAGCATGTGGAATATATTTTATAATTTAACACTTTACCACATTCCACTGGCATTTTTAAACACGTGCTTTATTCATGTTTTATTAAATACAACCTAAAACATTTATTTTTATATTAATTTTTATTTTAATACTTTTTTGTTACTTTTTAGTACAAATTGATTTTTTTTTTTAAAGGAAGATTTAAACAGGTGTTCCGGTTCTGGAATGATTTGCTAATTGCTTTGAAAGCTGTTTTAGTCTTACCTCATACTGATCTATTTTGCCATCTTTATGGCTTAATGAACTCAGAAATGTTTAATATCATCAGCCTGTAATTGCGTGAGCCATGTAGGTGTTCTTCTCTGATGTTCCTTGTATTCCCTTTCCTGAATAATTACATTTAAATTATTTTATTTGAATTTAAGACAATTTACTAATTAACTGAGGCAAGTGACTTTCTTGTATTTACATTTCAGTGAGACTTAGACCTCAAAATTAGCTAGAAAAATCAAAATATCAATCATACCACTGTTCAAAAGGGAATTTTCAAAAACCAGATTAAATGAGTGTGATTTTTAAAATTGATACCCCAAAGGACCCAATTTAAGTAAACATTAATTTTGTTTAAGTTGGTTGGGTGAGAGAGTGCTTTTTAAAGAAAATCTTGGAAAGGGCTGATAATTTTATAATAATAATATGATAGCCAGATCTGTTGGTTATTCTCTTGGAGGTGTATCCTATGCCATGCATTTAGTATTTATAAAGCTGCAATTTATAAATACATTAAAGAGGTATATACCATTGGGTTCCCTCATTATTAGGTACTGTGGGAAATGAGAATATTTATTGGCCAATGATACTGATAGGTCTTATTGGCTCATTGTCTTGTGAACCTGCCCTCTTATAACTAAGGAGGCCCTGGGACATTCCAAGTCCAATGAGAGCTCACCACAGAGCAGGGAACCTGGAATGAAGACCATGGCATCCCAGACCAAATTCCAAGGAAGATAGATGACCCCAGGGACCGTTGGAATTAGCTGCCTAGCGGACCCCTGGACCACATTCCAGGGCTGAAAGAAATAGGCTGTCCTGCTGGACCCTATAATTTGGGACATAGGGTGCCCTTTAGAATCACATGGTGACAACCGTTAGAAATGATACTAGACATCATCAAGTCCAGGCTTTCTGTTGTACAGATGAGTTAGGAAGCCAGGCCCACACCAGTGAAATGACTTAAACACACCTAATAGAGTTAGAGGCAGAACCAGGATGAATTTAAATTCATGATTTTTCCATTACAATTGGCTCCTCCATTTTTTACTTCAAGAGTCTAAAATAGTGATAAGAAATCTTTTTAAGAAAAGAAAATTTAGGGAAAATAAAAATGCCAACTCCCAATATAGCTTAACACTATCTTTTTCTCTTCTTCTAATTCTTTTTATTTTCCAAAATCAAGAAGGGTAGTATCTGCATCTGTTTTAGCATTCTCATATTCTCTGTCGGGAAATCTTCCCCCTTTTTTTGGCTATGTCAGCGATTATTGCAAAAGTGACTCACTTTGCCAAATCCAAACTAGTTTGGGAAATATGAGCTTTCTAAACATCACAAAACTCAATTTTATTGCAACCCTGTTAATTATAAAATACAATTGGTCTCATTGGTCCTCCTAATATTGTGACCAAAATCCAAGAGAAATTTTCCACTGAAATAAGGTAAACAGCATTGTCATTAACACAAAGAGAAGCTCCCAAGTCCAATTACAGAGATGCAGTTTTATGAGCTGCTTTTCTCTTTTTGGCATTAGCCACTGTGGAGAAGAGGAGCATTGCTGAAGTTTATTTAGAAAATGATGCTTCTCAACCACTCAGTTCTGGGCTGACTATCTAATCATCCTCCCACACAGATCTGTGCTCATGGAGACCTAGGACCTAGGCACCTCATGGAAAAGTTTCAGTCCTTCCTCCAGCCCCACTTCCCAGCAAGCCAATTTCAGTCACAGGGCCACTTGCTATTCATCCAGGCAGGTGCTCCTGCTTGGGTTGTCACACCAGGCAACAGCCCTGTTGACCCACTCAGAGAGGGTTCCAGAAATGAGGTGGCGGCCATGAGCCCTGGGTTACTCATCACCGGTCTAAGACCCTCATGAAGTTTTCTGCTCCATTTAGTGTTCTGACTTTACTATTTTGTGTTTGATGCCTTTTAAAATCTCTGAATTAATTGTAAAATGAAGCTGTGGTATGGAAGGTTCATCTTCTCAAATGATCCTCAGTATGTATATCTCATAAGCCAATTGTAAGAAACTGATCAATGGTCTAATTCTGCAGAACAGGCCACCCCAAATGTAGTGGCTTAAAATAACAACCGTTTATTTGCTGACGAGTTTGTGGGTCAGTTGGTTCCTTAGCTCCCCTTGCCTAGAATTGCTCCTGCAGCTGCAGTCATGTGGTGGGGCACCCGAGGCCGCAGGGTCTATGGCGGCCTCACTGCTATGTGTAGTAGTTGACTGGACCACATTATCTGCAGCAGCACATGGCCAGTAGGAGGTGAGTACACAAGGGCATGGCTACTGGAAGGCATTGTTGTTTGAGGGGCTACTACTACTGTAAATTACCTATTTACCTACCTGGTGGATAGGTTACCCAGTTAGCATACATACGGTGACTCCAATGTCATTTTGAGATAGTTATACAATAATTTGTTTTCCTCGCCCTTCTGCTTTTTATTGAAATGAGTTATAGTTTACAATGACATGGATCAAATAGGGATCCTGACAACAAGTTATAACAAAATGGAAAACTCTCACTATATTTTAAATGTATTCTTGAATAAGCTGGGAATGATGATGTTGCTCCGTTTCAGACCTCTTTATTGTGCAAAGCCGCCATCCATGCAGGAATAATCGCTGATGAATTGGGTGGTCAGATCAGCGTGCTTCAGCGCAAAGGGATAAGTCGATATGAAGGAACCATGGCCAATGGTGTGCTCTCAAGGGAGTAAGTATTTTGCCTTTTGTTATGAGTGGAAGGTAACCCCAAAGGCATAATTAATCAGCTCTCAATTTTGAAAGAAGAGAAGACATGTGACACCAAGGGTTTTCAACTGGGAAAAATATGTGAGTGCTGAGAGCAGCATTTATGATGTCTGTGTGGAAGATAAATGCAGCAATACAGAAGCTCACTGGTTCTGCTGACAAGTAAATTAAAATGGCATGCATCTGAAGTCCCAGGGCGGAGGAGTATTTCTACTCAGGTGCTGAAGTGGGAGAGAACAAAGGCTTATTCCTTTTTAGTTTTTCCAGTTTTAGTAATTTATTGGTTAATCAGTATTATCAAAGATATCGAAGGTAGACTAGGGGACTTAAGTAAACTCATATAGAACCACGGAGCTCCCCAGAAGACCCTTAGAGACAATCTCTTAGTGAATGACTGTTGGGAAGTGAAAAAAAGATGGCTTTTACTAACGTTAACTTCTCTGTTTGGTGTTATCCTCTGCTCTTTTAACTTCATAAGAAAAAAGTATATCAATTACTTGAAACCTTTCGGCCTCAGCTTTTAATGCTTTCAGGTTTCCTTAGCTCTTGGAGTGGAAAAGTAGAGCCATCAGGACTAAATAAAGGCCCATCTAGTGGTCTACACATAGAAAGGGGCAACTTGGAATGGTCCAGAGGGAGGCTCCCTTGGGTGGACTCCTAGTGAGGGAAAAGGTCTCCTCAAGCCACTGTTTTTCTCTCTTCCTTACTCTCTATCTGCCCCTGGAAAGGTCTCCCCACTGCTGCAGCTGTGTTGTTTTTGGACAGGTTACCATATGGTCTTGGTTCTAAGGATGTGGCACAAAACAGAGGCTTTAGGCATTTAAGGATCCAAGAGTTGAAAAAAGTAGGTCAGAATCTCTATCTTCTACCACTCACTAGCCTGTGTGGAGATCTCTTCCTACCCCCACCAGTTGGCCCTAATCTCCTCTTGCATGCAGAAAGAATACGATCATATTTTACTGTTCCATTCTTACAAAGGATCGTGGACTATCTTATCTGGTTAAAAAATAATCACCTTGTAGGGGTAGATAGGTTCTCAAGTTAGCATAAATACAGTGACTGATGTCATTTTGAGAAAGTTAAACAATAATTTTGTCCTCACCCCTACTACTTTCTATTTGAATGCATTGTAGTTTAGTAATATTGTGGGTCAAATAAGGATTCTGACCACAAATTATAACGTTGTTTTTAATAGGAAAATGTATTTTACGTTTCAGAGAACCAATTTATGAACTCACAAGTGAGCTTTGAGACTAAAACCCATTTCAGGATTTGAGGTTGTTGGCCTGAGCTCACCAGGGAGGGAAAGCTGTGACTGAAACTGGGGAAGTTGGTTTGGTACCTTTATGAAGGAGACGAGCCTCGGGTTTAATGGAAGGCATGAAGGAGGCAAGCCTTGGGTTTGACGGAAGGCAGACCCAAGCCTTAGGGGGACATAGAGGTAGAGTCAAGACCCGGGAAAGGACACTAGAGAGTTGTGGTGGCCCCTGTTAGCACACCATGCTTATGTTCAGCGGGCTGGCTGGTAGATGGCTAAGGAGAAAAGGCAGGGCTCCCACTGGCAATTCTGGGTTTAGGGTTATAGGTGGGGCTATCTGGAGAGGTTGTTCCAGTCCAGCCCTTTCACAAGCATTGCAATCAATGCTCTGTAACCTATAAAAGGCCGTCATCCACTAAGGACAGGGCCCGTACTGCATGCTCAGATGGTCAGGCTCATATCTCTGCATTTGTGTTCTCTTCCTTCCATGACCTTCCCATTTACTTTCCCCTCTGGATAGGATTTTTTAGCTATAAGAGACCCCAAAGTATTCTTTCATATTACCTGAACATTCAAAGACAAATTAGTCCCATATTTTGCCAAAGGTTAAGATCTAAAAGATTGCACAGGATGCCTTTAGAAACTAAGATCCTTAATCAAATAAATAAAATTTATATCTGTATGTATGTGTATACACATATATTTAAACTATGATGCATTCAAATATATCTGTATGTATGTGTATACACATATATATACATACATATGTACTATATATATGAAAATTTATATATGTACACATGTATTATATAAATATGCCCATACGCAAGTATGTGTATATATATATTCTTATTTATGTATTTTCCTCAAAGTCTTTAGAACATTAAACTTTATGTCCTGATTTATCGTAAAAGTGATTGCTTAAGCACAGGAAACTTTAAATGTCATCTTGACCTTGACTTTTGAGAATTTTTTTTTCAATATTTTTTGTGGTTTCTTCTGTTGGTACTTTTGAGAATTTTTTTTTCAATATTTTTTGTGGTTTCTTCTGTTGATACTTTTGAGAATTTTTTTTCAATATTTTTTGTGGTTTCTTCTGTTGATACTATTTCAGGAAGGTGTCAGGCTGTGGCCTAGATTTGTTGGGTGCTGCAATCTTCAAAAAGAAGGAAGAATTGGCCTTTGGCTTTAAATCTGTTTTTTTAGAATCTCTTGCCTATGTTTGTGTACATTTGCTTTTGTAGAAAAATAGGATACTAAAAAGGTTAACTTGTACTAGTTGGTTTTATTTTACCTTTGAAGAGTAATTAATTAAACCTATTTTTAAAAAGTAAACGTGTTCTCAGTTACGTCTGCTACATCAACTGGGCTTAATACATATGAAGTTGCTGTATATAATTTGAAATTAAAATTCGTTG
>NW_024340696.1:33367786-33391890 GCF_902729225.1 Pteropus medius
ATTAGAAAAAGTTTTTCCCATATACTTATTTGAACAAATTTCCCAGTTTTTGTGTTGGTGGGAGTAGATGGAAAGTCCAGAATTACATCAAGGTCCCTTCTTCCTCCTAGCTCTGTGATTTAGCATTGACTTTTTGTACTGAGCAGAGAAAAGTAAACTATAGGCTAATAAACACAATCTCTTTTACTCATTTAGAGTCCCAAATCTTCAGGGAGTGGTTGTTTTTATCTGTGCTGTTTTGCTGTTGGGGAACCACTGTACATGCGGTCACTGAACTTCTGTTCCCACACATGATTGTTTGGTGTTCAGGAAAAAACACAGAAGGAAGCACTGCAGCTGAGGAAGGAGTCCCTAAAGTAAATATCCAGGGTTCTTCTGGGGTTCATCCGGGGTCAGGTCACTTCCTGGATCTGAGGAGACCAGAATGGAATCAGGAAGGGGCGCTGACTTCACATAGAGGATGATGGCTCAAACCATTAGCTGAAAGGCTTTTCTTTCTGTTTACATCAGACTATTCTTAATTGCTTCTGTAGCCCTCTGGAAAGGCTGGTAGTTCCAGGAATCTGATTGAATTCATTCACCCTAATATGTGAATGCCTTAGGGCATTTTATTTTTTAAAAGAGGAGAGTTTACTTACCTATAGAATTCTCTAGGTGGTTGTATTCAATTAGTTCAGTGGAGTGAAATGGAAAAGCATATTCCAGCTGATAATGGAGGAAAACCAGGAAGCAAACTGTTAGAAGCTGGGCCTTCCCTGGCATCTTCTCTTTTTACCATATCCTTTTTACCATAACTTCTCTTTTTTAACAAAAATAAATAAATATTTTTATGTTTCCTGGCAGTGGGAGCAAGTTTAGGCTCTCAGGGTTGCAGCAGTCTTATTTGGACTTATTTGGGCCAAATTTCAAGTGGAATACTTAGTGCAGGAATGTTAGAGAAAACAGAAAAATCAGTCAGAGAGGCTCTAAATAAATCTTAATAAAAATTTAAATATAAATTATAATTATGTGCACTTTTCTTTAAAAGTTGGGAGAGGTGGGTCTTCTGAACTTAGGCAAATCTCATGACCCTAATGGGCCTGAGTTTTCTCACATGAAAAATGATTGGTGCCTGCATTTTATTCAGTACAGAGATTATAAAAAGAACCTTTATGTAGAATACCCTGGCTTATGGAGTCTCTGCCTGATTGTGGACAGATGTGAAAGAAAAAATCCATTCCAGAGAGTTTGACTACCTGTTACTTCTAAAAAAAAACATTGATGGGAATGTACTTATACTCTTGTCCAACTATTTTTGGGTTCTCCGTGGATTTCACAGTTTGGCACCCTCTCTGTCCATTATTGTCATATGTAATTCAGACTTAAACATTTAAATTAATAAACTGTATTCCAGATTGTAAAATAATGGAACAGACAGTGACATTTGCCTTTCTGTGTTTACTTCTGGTCTCTAATATAGCAAGTACTATGCACATATGATTAATCTTGAGAACTGAAAATTTTCTATTTATTCTATGTATTTATACACCATTAAGTTGATGAGGGATTTAAAGGAAGTTAAATACAATGTTGGGCCTTAGGAATATCTTCTCCACCAAAGGAGACAACTGCAGAACAAGGCTGATTTGATAACTTCTCCCATGAGATTAATACAAGCTGTAGAGCAGCAGGGCTCCAGAGGCCCGAGGATCGATGCTGATGGGAAGGAGGCCTGTCCTGCAGCGGCGAGATGCTTTGAGTTTTCTCCAGCTCCACCCTGTCATTCAGAAACAGGCTAGAGAGTTCTTGGCTGGGTGCGGGTGCTGGGTGCCGCAGGAGAAAGGAGTGTGATTGGAGAGAGAAACTGCGCTGAGGCTGTCTGGAGCAACGTGCTGGGGCAGGACCCCTCAGGGAAGGAGTAGGGAAGGCTTGCACGGAAGGCAGCTAGCAAATGACATGCTGCGCCAAAAGTAACCAGGCTTCTTCATTTCTCTTAATGGTACTCCATAGTTGACAAAGCATAGGACACTTAAGGTGACTGCTGAAGCAAAGGAAGTATTCGGGGCAATGATTTCTGCCTCCAGCATCATGTGTTAATTAACTGGGATTTAAGGTTGTTCCTGGTACTGTATGTCTATACATTTCTTTCCAATACAATGTGGCGTGATGGAAACAACACAGAATTTTGATTTAAAAGCAGTGTCCCAGACTCCTCCTACCTGTATGAATTTAGGGAAGTTGCTTATCTTTGATGGGCCTGATTTTCTTCATCTACAAAATATCAGTGATGAAGATAACAAAGGTGGCCTTGTCGGGGTGCTATGAGGCTCATGGGGGGTGTGAGCAGGCTCTGAGCCCTGTGCTATAGTGCTTTATCTATCGGTCATTAAGATCCAGTTAAGCAACTCACTTCCTCGTGTTTGTGTTTACTATTTCAGTGGTTCCCTGTCAGACAAGCGATTTCTGTTTACTTCCAATGGTAAGAATCGTGCTTTCCTGAAGAATATGATAAAATCATCAGTGGTAGTTTATTCTTCCATACCCTTCCAATGATAAAGTTCTTTTTTTTCCTTGTTTTCCTCAGATCTCATAGCACCAAATACGCTGACTTAAAAAATACAAAAGAGAATAAACCCAGTTAACATTAAGCAGAAAATATTTCTCTTTATAATCTAAGCTCTCTCAGATTTTTGCCAAAAAGAATGAATATTTGAAATGACATTAAGATAAATTTCTTTATGTTAGGTTTTAACAGAAAAATCTTTTAAATAGTACAGTTTGATTTGTGGTTATCTTAAGTTACTGAAAATGAGCATATAAAATAAAGGCTTTTTATTCCCTCCATCATGGAATATATTTTGTGTAAATATTCTTCTTCCTCACACAAAGTAAGATATTTTAAAAAGAACAATATGAATATGTCTTCTTTGCCCAGGAAGAGGAGGGTGCCCTTTATTTACTCCCTCCACATTGCTTTGGACTTGGTATAGGAAGGTCCTAAAAGTGAGTATTGGATATAATTCACTAATGTTCAGAGTATTTGACCTACCTGCTCTTCAAAGGTACAGAGAATGGAGTCCCACTCTAATCAAGTGAGAAGAACCTCAGCATTTTAAACCTTTAAGACACATCGATTACACTTTGTTGAAATCAGGATGGATTTAGGTTAGAAAGGGAAATTTACAGTGGGGTCAAAGAGATGTCACTTACAAGAGATAGGACTTTAGTGAGGTCCATTAAAAAAAGTGGCAACAATTTCAAGATATTGCAGTATAAATGAGTCAAATGGAAATCTGGGTCATTAAAAAACTAGTAATTAAACAGTTGATTTGCTATCGCAATGGAAGTAAATGGAAGTGAATGATTCTAGATGAGATGGGGTACTTTTATCTTTTTGCTTTCGTTTTGTTTTATATGGGAACTATTTCCTGCCCCCCTTTTTTATTCTAGGTTGCAGCAGATCCTTGAGTTTGGAATCTGACAAGCAAATCACAGCTTCTTCTTCTTGGCAGTGGGTCAGTGATATTGGAGAACAAGTTCTTTGGTCTCCTAGCCAAGCCCGACTTCAGGAACAAGGACCGTCATGGGCTTCAGGGGACAGCAGCAAAAACCACAAACAACGAGAGTGGCTGGAGATAGATTTGGGAGAGAAAAAGAAAATAACAGGTACTGACACTAGTGCAATTTCACAAATACAAAATGACTTGTGGTTGAAAGTATGTTTCTGATGTACATAGATGTCTCTCTCTACCTCAAAGTACTTTGCGTCTTAATCTTCACATTGTCTCTGTGGGAAGAACCTGTATACAGGTCGTAAATATGGATGTGTGGATTAGAGATCTGATTTCTCAATGGCAAAACCTTTTTATGGCATATTATCAGTGTGAAAATACATCAGGTTTCTAAATGCGAATAAGGAAAGTTGGCCTATAAAATGACTTCAGATTCCAAATGAGGGGGGGAAAAAAGGAACCTGAAATACATATTTTAAAAACTAACCTATGAATAATGTCTTCTTATAAGGAATTAGGACGA
This sequence comes from Pteropus medius, assembly GCF_902729225.1. Classification (NCBI taxonomy): domain Eukaryota; kingdom Metazoa; phylum Chordata; class Mammalia; order Chiroptera; family Pteropodidae; genus Pteropus; species Pteropus medius. Next base: position 33,371,801 of record NW_024340696.1, read on the forward strand.
CAGGATCCACACAGTCAAATTTCAACTTTTATGTTAAGAGGTTTGTGATGAACTTCAAAAACAACTCTAAGTGGAGGACCTACAAAGGAATTGTGAATAATGAAGAAAAGGTAAGAGAAACTCTGGAGGAAAGAAATGAGTGGGAGAGCAGGCCTCCAAATGCTTTCATCAACCTGTTTCCAGAAAACATATTTGAAGCCTTTACCTGAGATAACTTGGCCTTTGTTTGCAAAGTCTTGCATCTTCAATATCATGAGTGTCTACAAAAATGCAACAGATATAGAATGCTGGGTTTGGTTTCATGTAACGAGGTATGGGTAGGTTGACAAAGACTTAAAAAAGGAACTAATAGAATCTTCAGTTAAAAGTTACCTATTTCTACAGGTGTTTCAGGGCAACTTTAATTTTAGGGATCCAGTGAGGAACAATTTCATCCCTCCCATCGTGGCCAGATATGTACGGGTTGTCCCCCAGATGTGGCACCAGAGGATAGCCTTGAAAGTGGAGCTCATCGGTTGCCAGATTACACAAGGTAGGATTCAGGGCAAGTCAGTGAACAGTTTGATTCCGGTCACATCCTTTGCCACATTGTTGTTACTAATGTGGTTTTTCCAACATCTCTCTCAGGTAATGATTCATTGGTATGGCGCAAAACAAGTCCAAATTCTGTTGGTTCAACTAAAAGAGAAGATGAAACAATCACAAAACTCATCCCCTCTGAAGAAGTGCCCACAGGTAGAGCAGTTATTGTTTTGTGATTTCCTCAGGGGTGTAACTGGTACTCCATTCAAAATTACAGTACCTTCAACAAAATTTTTTTTCTTTGTCATATAAACGTCTGGAAGCAGATGGTTCAGACATGTCTGCATATGTGTAAAATGATGTCCACAACTATTTATTGCAGTATTGCAAGTAGAAAAGAAGTGTTTGCCCTTTAAACACTAGGTAAACATTTTATGAGAAAATAATTGCATATCCATGCAATGGAATATTCTGCAGCCATGAAAAATAATGTGTTAGTAATATAGAAAGCTCTCTGATAAATTGACAAATAAGTACAGTATAGAACAGTTCATATAGAACTCTATTATGTGTGTAAAAAAAGGGTAAAAAAATTATTTATAAATATATATATATATTCATTCTAGCATTTCTGGGAGAATGTCAGGAAGTATAGTTTGGCTACCTGTGGAGGAAAAGCAAAAGTGGGAGATAGACATTGCATTCCAACGTTTAGATACTTTTTAAATTCTGAACATGTAAGGCTATGATCTGTTCAAGTAATGAACATTAAAAGTACATTTATTTTTTCAGAATATAAAATTATTTGCATAGTAATTTTACAAAATTTGGACAGATTAGAGAAATATAAATAAGAAAAAAATCAGCCATAAATCAGCATCCAGATAATCACCAAATTCTGTTGTATCTAATCAATTACATATATATTCATAACTTTGAGACAAAACAGTAGCATACCATATATTCTATTCTGTAGCATATATTTTTCACTTAACATTGTATTGTGAGCATTTTTCAATGTTACAAATATGTGAAAAACAATTATATCTTTATAGTATTTTTTCATATGGAAATACCATTATTTAGTTAACCATTCCCCTATTGTTCAATGTTTAAGTTAAGTTTTTCCTAAATTTCCGCTCTTATAAATAACACTGCAGTTATTTATGTAAGTTCCTTTCTAAGTTCCTTATCTCTTTCATGAACTATACGTTACCACTCCTGGTCGTCCCTTTATTTTCTTCCCAGGGTTCACAGATAAAGAAGGGCGAAGAACAAATATTTCTTTTTTAGTTTGTATAGTTTCTATAAGCTTGGGGCCTGCTGTAGTAGCTAGTAAAGTGGCCTCCTTTTTTAAAGCAGAAGGAGTTGTAGGAAGACATAGACTGGTGTTTCATGCTGCAGAGCGGAAATGCTGTTTGAGGTCACCAGGCTGCATTTTCTTTTTGTTCACAGCTCCAAAGCTCTGGAAAGGGGAAGCCCAGAGTCCCCAGTCCTCTGTTATTGCCCAGGTCCAAACATGCCCACCATCAGGGAGAACTGGTTGCTTAAGCAAAGCTTAAGAGCTGTGCACTATGCTGAAATCTGTTACCTGGCTGAATAGCTCCTGGCCGAGTGGGCCAGCTTTAAATCTTCCCCTTCAATTCTGACTTTTGGACTCTAAGATGGTCCAAGCAACAAGCTCAGAGTCAACATAAATCCCTGATGAACACTGAAAACTATTTTTTGGAATGAAATCTTGCCATTTCCAACAACATAGTTGGACCTAGAGGGTATTATGCTAAGTGAAATAAGTCAGACAGAGAAAGACAAATACCATATGATTTCATTTGTATGTGGAATCTAAAAAAAATAAAAAATAAAAAAAATAAAGCAGAAACAGACTTGTAGATATAGAGTACATGTTGATGGTTGCCAGATGGGAGGGAGTTTGGGGGCGGCGGGGCGGCGGGGGATTAAGAAGTACAAATTGCCCATTATAAAAACAGTCACAGGGATATAAAGTACAGCATAGGGAATATGATCAATAGTATTATAATAACTCCATATGGTGTCATTTGGATACTAGATTTAGTGGAATGACCACTTCATAAATTATATAAATGTCTAATCTCTATGTTGTACACCTGAAACTAATATAATATTGTATGTCAGCTATAATTGAAACAAATGTTTTCATTGTTGAAAACAAACCAAAAAAATTTTAAAGAAAACTGCCTCGGGAGGGGGAGGGACAAATTTTATTTTGCTAAAGTTAGCCAGGATTTTGAATACTCTCATTTTGCATTCCAGTGTCAGTAATTGCCTACCTCCCATGTATTTGTTTTCCCCATATATTAACCCACTGAAAACCTTTCAAATAAATGTTGCATTTTAGATCATGAAACGTGGTTGCAGGTCATTTCTGTTTTAATGTGCTTCCTCCCTCTTAGGAATAAACGTCACAATGATTGCTATTCCACTGGTGCTCCTCCTTGCCCTGCTCATTGCTGGAATGGGAATCTTTGCAGCCCTTAGAAAGTATGTGACTTTACACTTTTAAATTTCTTTTCTAATTACATAAACAATCAAAAACCAAAAAGGTTACTCTTCAAATATTCATGTGTAGAAATGCAGCATTACTTCTTCCAAGATAAAATGTTAACATATTTTCCAAACAAGCTGGTAGAGGTGGAGGTCTCAGGTATTATTTTAGAAACTGTACTTATTTTGAAACCTTTTCAGTAGGATTTTTTTTTGTTTCAATAGGAGGAAGAAGAACGGAAATCCTTATGGATCCGCTAAGGCTCAGAAAACAGGTTGGTTGAAAACTCTGTCTACAGTTTTATTCGGTCTTTGAGGCAGGGACAGGATCTGCTGATTAAAAGCATGATCAGGTCTGGAGTCCATACTTGTATGGTTAAAAAATAAGATCTATAGCTTTTAAGTTAGCAGATTTATAAGGAAGGAATATATTGTATCCAGTCTTTTTAATTCAGAGTTTTCAGAGTCACTTTACTTTTGCTTTTGTTCAGCATCACTCCATCGTTTATCAACATCTTTTTTTTTGGAGGGAGGCACTGGAATTTAGGCCACCGCATTGCCAAGGAAAAGTTATAAAAGCCCCTTCTGTGACCTGAACATTTCCAGCACTCAGCTTCTGCAGGCCTCCAGTATATTTTCCGCTCTGGGAAAGTGAGGGAAGGACTAAACAGGGCTTGTATTCAGGTTTCAGAAAATCTTTAGGACACAGGACACCCAAGCAATGCACCAGCTGCAGTCCAGAGAGAAAGGGCAGCGAGGCAGGACCTCTGAGAATCTCAGGGACAACTTGGGACTCCACCTTCACAGGCTCTAGACAGCCAGCTGTGTTGACTCCTCTGGGTCATGAATACCAACCATCTCAGTGCAGACTAGAAGACTAAGCCCAGGTGGTCTAACATAGGGATAATCTGGGACCTGTGGGTACACAGATACATTTTAAAGGTACAGTGGAAAGGCACAATGTTTAAAGGTACAGTGGAAAGGCACAATGGAAAGTACAATGTTTGCTGTTATAACAACCTCAGCTAGCTGTTTCTACCACACACATTTGAAGCACTGTGCCCGGGAATTTATCACAAGGTCAGCCTGCAAAAGGCAGCCTGACCTCTGGCTCATGGAGGAGGACACATCATGGAGTATGTGCATTACACTTCTGAGATACTACTTCGTTTTGTGTTATCTTTATTCCAGATTGTTGGAAGCAGATTAAATATCCTTTTGCCAGACAACAGTCAGCCGAGTTTACCATCAGCTATGATAATGAAAAGGAGATGACACAAAAGTTAGATCTCATCTCAAGTGCTATGGCAGGTAAGTGTTAAGCCTCTGTGACAGTGCCGTTAAGGAGGTGTTGCTTGTGAGAGAAGGAGACCAGGAGAGAAATAAGACTAAAATCCTTTTGTTTAGATAGGGTCCTATAATCAGTAATGTGTGAAGTTTCTTTCTGCACTCTGCACAGAGTTACAAACTGACACAGATATTTCTCGAAAGCAGAGGCTTTTACTCCTGCAGGGGCTAAAATGACACCAAAGCAATGGCTCTGAAGTACCACTAAAATCTGGAAGCTCGTATTTGTTTTTGTTACTAAGGTTTCATTTAAGGCTCTAGGAAAGATGAACTAGGGACTAGAAAGATGGATTAAGTACAGCTATTGCCTTTGAGGAAGAGGAGACAGGAGATGAAGAAATCTTTAGTGTTAGAATGGCCATCTATGTGGAAGGATCCACTTTTTGCTTTTTAAAAAAATTTCTAATCCATTAAGGACTGGTACTTTGTAAAATTTCTAATCCATTAAGGACTGGTACTTTGTAAAATACAATACGAATTAGTAGTAATAATGAAGCTTTTTAAAAAGACATACAAAATACAAAGCTCCTTTTTAATTAGACTCGAGGGACTTAAAATTACTCTCTCAAATTGCTATAAGTTTCCAAACACTTCCTCTCAGTTTGTGTAATCTCTTTGTAGACCTGTCACAAACAGTTCTCAGATATGTAGGTGTCTACAGACTACACTGAGTAGCACTGCTCTAGCTTCTTGCTTCTCAAAGTGTGTTTTAAGGACCACCAGCAGCAGCAGCAGCAGCATTTGGGAGCTTGCTAGAAATGTGGGCTTTCAGGCCATGCCCCAGGCCTACTGAACCAGAAGTTCCTGGGTGTGCTTGTATATACCAGCTTCGGAGAGGTGTCAGTAGAAAGGTTGTCTGAGCCACTTCAGAGGCAAAGAGAACATCTCTTCAACTGAAATCCATCTTCTTGTTCCTTTCTCCCAACAATTCTAGTTCTATCTTGGGGGTGAAGCCAGAGAGGCGAGAACCCCTTGTCTGTCCTTTTCTGCCTTTCATTCTCCTTCAGGGTCCAATGCAGCCTCCTCTTCCTCATGGCGTGGTCCTTCTTGGGCTCCTATATGTGCAAGGCCCAGGTCCTGCTCTTTTCCCCATTCATCTGCAGTCTCCTCCTGCAAGCTGTCTCACCCACTCCAAAGCTCTCAGCAGAGTCCTTCCTTGCATATGTGTCCACTCTGCTGCTCATGCCCAGACTTCCTTCCTGGTCCCCAATAAATCAGTAATTCTCATCTGCTGGACATCTCTCCACCTGAAGTGTCACCAGTTCTTCAGGGGGTCCAAAATTGGACCCCTTGTTCCTAACCTCCCCACCTGTGCTCCGTGCACCCCTACTAAGTGGCTTCCCAGCTCTGCATTCCTGTCTGTCTTCCAGGCTTAACCTGAGAAGGGTCTTTGGCGCCCCTCTTTCCTCATACCCTATGTATATCATTGGTAATAAATTCCTCTTGTTGCCAAAGTATGGCTTTTCTAAGGCTGCTTTCAGTTCCCTTTTCTGTTTCATTTCTCTTTGCTTCTTACTCCTTGTGTGTGTGTGTGTGTGTGTGTATCTTTTCTTTTTCAGTCTACCCGCTAGAGTTACCTTTAACCGTGCCAGTCTCTTATTTAGAATCCTCAGTAGGTTTCTACAGAATTAAATCAAGCTTCCTTGCAACACACTCAGCGCTTCTCAAGATCTAGCATGTGGTTAACAGTGGACACTTGGGACTTGTGCTTGAATTCTCACTCCATTGGCTGCCAGCTGTGTGATTCTGGAAAATTTACTTTCTCTCTGCTTCATTTTTTCATTATGTAAAATGGAGTAATAGTTCCTAGCTCATAGCACTTTTTATTTTTTGGAGGATTTAATTAATTAATATCTTAATATCTTAGAATAGTGCCTGACATGGAATAACAACTACATAATTGTGAGGTTTAATCATCATCACCGTTATCATTAGTACCCAACCTACTATTTTGGTCTTTGAATTCTATTAAACTAGTCCACGTCTCTCATACTGTGACCACATCAAACTGTTTTCGTGGTTTGTTTAATAGGTTGTTTAATCACTTTTCCGTCCACGCCCAAATTTTGGCATTTTAAGAGCCAGTATAAAAGCTCCATGAAGCATTTCCCCCCATGCCCCTAGATAGAGTTAAAGGTAATCTCTGCTTCTCTAGGTTCTTATGACCCTGGAGGCTTCCTAAAGCAGCATATGGATGTGTACACCCCTGCGTGTGGCCTCTGTGTGCTTTACATCTTGGTGTCTCTGACCATGCCTGGTCCACATTAGGCACTCAGCAGAGTCGGTTGGGCAGAGTGCCCTCTACAAACAACTAGCTTACCCGTGTATCCATGTGCTGAACAAATGATGTGCCTTCTGCTCTTTTGATTTCAGATTACCAGCAGCCTCTCATGATTGGCACCGGAACTGTCACAAGGAAGGGTTCCACCTTCCGACCCATGGACTCTGAGGCGGACGAGGCAGGGGTGAGCGCCGAGGCCCCCAGCCACTATGACTGTCCTCTCCCCATGGGCCGCCACGAGTATGCGCTGCCCTTGACCAACGCAGAGCCCGAGTACGCCACGCCCATCGTGGAGCGGCACCTGGCCCGGGCGCACACCTTCTCTGCGCAGAGTGGCTACCGTGTGCCGGGGCCCCAGCTGGCACACAAACACTCCCTCTCTTCTGGCAGCTTCTCCCCAGCTGCAGCGGCAGCTGGCACCACAAGTACGGGCTACCAAAAGCCGCAGAGCCCCGCGCCCGCCAACTCAGGCTACTCTCAGCCCAAAGCTGGGGGCTGCTCAACCGCAGAGCACGCAGAACCAGATTATCAGAAGCCCCAGATGAATGATGCTTACTCAGCCCCCAGAGACTGCCTGAAACCCCTCAACCAGACAGCTGTGACTGCTCTTTTGTGAACATAATGTGAAACAAACCTGCTGTGGTACTGAGCATCCTGCTGTGTGCTGGGCACTGGAAGAAGGGATGTGTGTGTGTGTGTGTGTGTGTGTGTGTGTGTGTGTGTGTGTGTGTGTGAGAAATTTAATAGGATCCTCCGGTGGAGTCCTAGAGACCACCTCCCAAACTGTTTACAAAGATGTGCAGCTGGGCAAGAAGTCTGTTGAGTTTTGTTGGGCTAGAAAAATGAAAATTTTTAGATGGTATTTTCATTTTTCTGTGATATTGAGCTGCTTTGGTGTAAAATGTGCAATCTGTACAGTTATATTTAACAAGAATTAAAGTAACTTAAGTTTGCTTTTTCAGATTTTAGTTCTGCACAGAGGTTAAGTGGGAGAATGCAGCTATTGCAAAAACGTATATAAAAGTATGTTCACTGTTAAAATATATTTTATATGATACTATGTTAGCAGCAGGTCTGTTTAAACTTAATCTTGTTTTTGTGGCTCATTTTCTTTCCTTTGATAACTAGAACTAAAAGCATTGTTAACATTCTTCTGAAAGGAATGAAATTACTTGAAGCATGAAAAGCACACCAGGGTGGTTGTTAACAATTATGATTGCAGATTTAAAAACACAGAGAACCACCTCAGCAACTACCTGTTCTGTAGACTCCACTTCAGGTAGGATGTGCAGTGGCCAGTCAGGGCATTCATAGAGCAGGAGGGGACCACACTGCCCTCACCTGCAGGACCTGATCCCTGGGGAACTGGCCTCCATCACACTTTGCTTCTTCCTCACCTCAGACCTGGCTGATGCTGTATGGCTTTCACATGCAAATCCACCTTTTCAAGCTCTGCGAAGCCAAAAGCTGACTTATCAGTAACCCAAACTGCTCTTCCAACAAATTGAATGAAGGTGGCACAGCAATTACAGCCTGAATTACTGTATCAGATGCTTTTGTACCTCAGGCTAAAAATATTGCTGAGGTCAGATGCCCACACTTTTCATGACTTTCTTCAGAAATAGCACATTGTACTCTGAAACACAAAAAATATTATTTGAGCTGTGTTCTTACAAAACTGACCGAGGCCAAATCTACACAGAGCTTTTCTACTGAGATGGTTGGGAACTGAACTGATTTTGTAAGGAACACTTTTCTCTTCTAGTATATGTCTAAGTTCCAAGTTAGCCCAGACCTCAGCTATACCTCATGTTCAGTAGTCTTTATCTGAGTTTGCCTTGTGAGTTTGCTGTGGGGGATTTAACCTCTTTTGCCAAAGAGGAAAATATACATTTGTTTGTTTAATAGAAAATGTGGACCAAAAAATTCTTTCACTAAAAAAATGTATTATAATCCTATTTGTATGACTGTGACTTTCTGTGAAATGTATAAATGTTAAAATAGTGAGGGTGCTGGAAGGTTGTGGCAGATTATCTGTGGGTTATTGTGGTGGATACACTGTTTACGTTGTGCTGTTTACATGGTTTTACATGCATACTAATATAATACACTATGCCAAATGAAAGTGCCTGCGCCTCTCATTGCTGTCTGCTTGCTGGCCTATTGAAAGCACTTGTAACTCGGGCACCGTGAAAGGGCAAGTGATACAGCAAAAAGAGCACAGGCTTGGGGACAGATGTGTAGATTTGGCCTGGGGATATCAGGAGAAATAACTAGAAGTAGGGAGTCCTCTATAATTGGTTAAGAGTGCATATTTGGCTTTTTCTGGTTGATCCTAACTTGCAAATGGGCACAAAAATTAGGGAAGATAACAGTTATTAACTAAATTTTAGCAATTTGGGGTCAATCGCTACAGATATTATTGCTTGGCCTCCTGGATTATTACCAGAAATAGTGGTCTGACTTCTTATAGGTCTAATTTATAGGAGGCTGGCTGTCTGAGCTGGTTACTGTGGTTAATGTGTCGGTTTCTTATGTTTATTGCTATAGGTTGTGAATCAGAGTTCTGTTTTTATATATGGTCTGGCTGTTTTCCATTTGTATATTTAGTCTGTCATTGTATAACCCTCAGCCTCAGTTTCTTCATGTGTCAAAATGATGCCAATGCGCCTTCCTCCAAGGCTTACAGATAAGAATTAATTTGGACAGCATTTATCAAAGTGTTTGTTCTATAGTAGGCTTTTTTTTTTTTTTTCTCAGTGGGCTGTGCATAGCATTTTAACATTAAAATACTTGTCCATGAGAACAGGTCTTTAAAAAAATAGGTATCTTTACAATGGAGCTGTCTTCTTTGTCTATGACATTTCTTCCCCTATACTCATGATCTAATCATGACTGAAAGGAGAGAACAGGACTTTGTTTTGAAACAGCACTTCCTCAGGGTGGCCTCACTGTGTACACCAGGGTGGGTGAGTGGAAAGGTCTGATAAACCTTACACAGCAGAGCCTAAAACTACAGGATAAGAGCAGAAAAATACTATGTCTTTCTTTTTCAGTGTTTTGCAGTGTTAGCATGTATGATAAAATGAGAATGAGATCATTCTAATTTTCTGGTTTCTTCTATGTTATCGAATCCTGTTGGTAAGCAAAGAGTGCATTCTGTCACATCTTACAATTGCGATGGAAGCACATCTGCTCTGACAAAACCACTGACTGCAGAGTCAGCTGAAACTTTGCTATGGGTTTTATTACTATTATTTAAACTTTCATTAGTATTTATAATCAGCCTAGAAAACATCTAGAAAGGATGTGAGAGATTGTTGTTTATTACACTTGCTTTGGATTCTTAGCAGAGAGTGAAATCACATTTATATTATAGGTGCAGCTATAGAAACTATGAATAATAGCCTTTCATAAACATATCACCATAAAGCCTTTCATAAACACATTAGTTCAGCAGTCCAGGTTGGCCTCACTAGTCTCAAAATGGTTCCCTTGCATTCATTCATGCACCTAATAGTTACAAAAGTTCTGAGAGCAACGTTCACCCATACTACTTAAGTTGAGAGAGCTGCCTGGGCTCTGGCCTGGACCTGGGAACAGTTGAGTCCCACTAATGTGAAGCTAGGGTTGATTACGATCCTGCTAGTGGCCCCTGCCCCAAACACAGCCCATACAGTCACCCAGCGCTCTCCTCGAACCCATGCTGCCATGTTCGCTGCTCACTACAGGTCTCTCTCCCAGCCTCTCAATTCTGGGAATAAATTCCTCCAGACTCTTTAAAGACTTTTGCTCTGCTTTTGGTATTCTGCAATTTGACTACTGTGTTCAGATGTGAATTCATTTGTATTCACATTACTCAGACTTGGGCTTCTTGAATTTTAGGATTCATTGTTATTAACTATGAGAAAGTCTCATCCCCCCTCCCTTTTTTCTAATACTACTGGTTCCTTTCTTGTCTTCTTTATTCACTCCTGGAATTCCTATTGGATACTCATTGTACTATCTCATTCTATCCCCCCATGTCTCTCAATGGCTCTTGTTTTCCATCTCTCTATCTTTCTGTTTTTCATTTTACGTAAATTCCTGAAAGACACGTGGCACAGATTGCTTGGACAATAAACCATAACAGCTCAGTGCCTGTTTACTTGTTTGTCACCTGGGGAAAACAATACTACCCACCTACCTATGGCTATTGCGAAGATTAAATAAAGCTTTTAGAGCACTGTCTGTCCACATGAAGCACTGTGTAAGGTTACATATTATACTCCAGTTCACTAATTCCCTCTTCTGCTATCTAATCTGCTTTTAATTTAGTCACTGAGACTTTAATTTCAATTTTTTTTTTAACTTCCAGAAGGTCTGCTGATTTTTTCAAAGTTGCCCTTTTCTATACTACCTCAGTATTTTCTTGAGTTTTGCTTCCTTCTTTGAATCATTTGAAACACTAATTTTATATTCTTTTAGATGGTCCTGTTTATCTTCATTTTATTTAGACTAAAAGACAAAGTTTGTACAATAAGGCTCTGAAAATGCTGTCCAACAGAACTTTGCAACAATGGAAATATTCTCTCAACTGCTCAATATGGTAGCCACGTGTGGCCAATGAGCACTTGAAATGTGGCTGGAGTGACTGAGGAATAAATTTTTAATTTTATTGCATTTTAATCTATTTAAATAGCCACATGTAGCTACTGTATTGGAGAGGACAAATCCATGATCTGCACTCCACCCCAATCATTCTGTTACTTCTCTGACCTCACCTCCTACTTAGAACCACCTTGTGCACACCACTCCAGTCACATGGGCCTCCTGGCTGTCACTTGAATATGCCACGGACATAGGCATTTTGAAATGTTTGCACTTGCTGTTTTCTTCCTGGAAAGCTCTTCCCCTAGATGTCTGCATGGCTTGTTCCTTAACCTCCATCAAGTCTGCACTCAAACGTAACCTTCATGTCTCCCTTCGCCCGTCTCGAAATGGCAAATTTTTCCCCCAATGCATTTTCTACCTCCTTTCCTGCTTTTCCCTTTAACACTGATCACTGTTTAATGCAGCATGCATTTTTATTTATTTAGTTTGTTATCCCACTAGACCATATTCCATGAGAGAAAGGATTTTTGTCTGCTTTGTTCCCTGCATATCCCCAGCAACTAGAACAGTGATCAATAAATATTTGCTCAATGAATGAATGGTCAGAAGTTCTTGAGATTCTGTCCTGTTTGTTGTTTCTACTGACTCTTGTTCACAATGGTTTGTGTCTGTGTGGCTTCAGATTTTTGATTGTGGGCCTTCCCTTAGCAAGGCATTTTCCTCCTTGTGAAAACCACATCATCACATCCTTTCCCAGTAGTTTTGCATTTATTTCTGTCAGGTACGCCAGGTAGGGGTGCCAGATAAAATCTAGGATATCCAGTTAAATTTGAATTTCAGATAGACAACAAGTAATTTTTAGTGTAAGTATGTTCTGTGCAATATCTGGGATATATTTATACTAAAAAAACTATTTGTGCCCTTTATTTTTATTTGCAAAATCTGGCAACCCTAACACCAGGACTATTGCCAGCCCTGCACCAGGTTTTATTTTATCTTTGGACTGGTAGTTCCTAGACTCTGCTGAAAATTTAGACCCAAACCTGTGTGAGGCACAGGCCCCAGGCTTCAGGTTAAAATTTCTCAGGGGAGACTTCTCTTTTCATCTAGGGCCATTCATCCTTTGTTATCTGTCTTACTGAGCAGAATTTTTAAGGTTCGCCCTTTTACTGTTCTAACTCCCTACTATGCCTAACCCCAAATTTTGTCTCCTATCCCTTTATGGAGGTTAAATACCCAACATCTGGTAACAAACTCTCCCCCACTCCTAAAATGTCCAGTGCTTGTCACTCTCAGTTTCTTCTTTGATTCTGACACCTGGGTATACTTCTTTATTTCTTGACATTAGCTGGGCCTTTTAAAGAATTCTGATTTTATTTTACCTAACATTTCTAGAAATTTATAGACAGGTTTTCATCTTATCTAGTCTGCCATCTTGCCGGAGTGCTGCCTCCACAATAGGCAGGAGATAACGTATTTATTGTAAATAGCACAGGCTTTAGAACCATACAGAACCTGGGATTTAATATTTTTAACTACATGATTTCAAACACATCACTGACGTTAATTATGCAAGGAAGCCATTAGACTGAGGTGGCTCTAATGCCATGGCGGCCTGTATAAGCAACCCAAAATCTAACCCTGTAAGTGCCTTGAGGTTCCAAAATCAAAACACTAAGGATGACCAATCCACAAGTAGCCAACTAGGCTTTAAGCCATAGGCAATCAAATAATTTCCTTTCTTTGCTTCCACACTTCTAAGTCTTTCCCTTGGCTCCTTTGGTGATATGCCCCCAACCTCACCCAGTTTGAATCCATAAACGTGCAAATTAACTCTTAAAATTGTTAATATGCCTCTTTTTCTAAACCTACTTCTTATTCCCTAAAGTGGAAATGATTATAAAAGGGCTGTTGTGAAGACTGATTCAGTTCAGTGTTTTGAACACAGTAGGTGATCAAAAATATTAACTCCTTTTCTTCCTGCCCAGTGTATAATCTACACCGTCTTCCAACACCGTTCCTCTGTCTTTTCATGTGGAGGTTGCCTTTTCTCTTCAACCGCTGCACTCACCGTGGCCAGGAGGAAATGCACGCCGCCTTCCTGATACCCACATCCCGATACCCGTTCATTGCCACTTTTCCCCCACCATCAAAACTCTTTGTGATGCTCATGCCACCTAGTTCCATGACCTTTCCTTTGGGGCTGTGGTACCTAGTATTTTCCAAGCCACTGTCCCCATTCAGTAAGGGCTTTCACCTAGTGCCAGGTCTTCTCCATTCTTCCTCTGTAATCATTTTGGAGAATTCAAGTGTCCAGCATGGCCACTTTTATGGTTTTTTTGACATCTGCTCTTATAACCCCCGCTCCATGTAAACCACCTCCACACGTCCACACTCTTATCAGCAAGAACTCCAACTCTTAAGTCTTAGTAATTCTGTCTCTACAGAAAACCTCCTATTCTTCTGATTCCTTGCCTTTCATTCTAATTATTCATTGATATTAAGATATTTAATGCCTAGATCCATCATTTTCCTCAGGTTAATATTTTTAAGTTGCATTTTCTTCCTCCTCCATCACTTGAAATTTTATCTCGGCTTTTTCACTCCATTGTCTCTCCAGGAACCCCAAACTTTGAGGCCCCAACAAGATAAGTCCCCTTCAGGACATCACCTCCACATCTCTCACAGCAGCAGGAAAACATTCACACTGGGGCTCTAACAAATGCCTACTTTCCAGTTTACCTGGGGCCCAATCTCTCCTCGACGCTTTCACTTATCTTTGACCTGCTTATTTTCCCATCCCCCTCAGTAACTAGAGTACATAAAAACTATTTCTAGTCAAGTTTAAATCCAGCTTAACCATCACAACCCTCTAATAGGCAGAATATTACATTTTGAATCTGCTGCCCCCTGCTGACATTTTACCAAGTTGCAAATTTTACCTTTCCAAAGCCATAGAAGCCAGGTTTTCTATGGATTCTATACCTAATTTTCCTTGTTATAGTCCATTCATCTATCTTCCTATATATAAGCCAGAGGTCTTTATTATGATGGATATTTATCATTTTCTTGTGGTTCTATTAGTTTTTGCTTTATGTATTTTGAGGCTATTTTAAATTGGTATATACAAGATTAGATTTTAATTTGTAGTGAGTTGATTCTTTAAGAATTTAAGTAGTGTTCTCTAGCCCTGATCCTGCTTGCTTTTTCTTAAAGTCTATTTTCTCTTATGTGAATATAACTATTTCAGCTGCCCTTTGGAAAATATATATATACCCAGTGTATCTACTTTACTCTTTCACTTTCAAACTCTGTGTCCTTAGGTTTTAGGTGTGTTCCTTGTAAACAACTTGTTGCTGGATTACTTTTTCCAATTTGAATTTTCTTTAAACTGAAGAATTTAGTCTTGATTAAGCACTATCAAAATCCAATCCCAGTAGCACTCCCTTGGCTCCTGCCAGTATATGCTAATTATTACATTTCTGGCTTCTAGTCTTTTCCCTTATCAGGCCCAGCACATCCACAGCCAGGCTCTGCGAGGATTTAACCCTAGCTACAGGCCTGACAGCCACAAAGTGGGTGGGAGCAGTTATTGTCTGAGCAGGGAGGCGTAGGGGTTAGGTAGCAGCCTCTGCAGCATCTTCTAGCATAAGAAGTGACTTATTGGGGAAGAAAGGGCTACCGCAAAATCAGGAGTAGGGATTGCAAAGTCAACATCCTCATGGCATGTTGCAAGGTTCTAGGTTTTCTCTACCAGGGCCTTGACTTTCACAAAACAGAACTTGGCTGAACATTTAAGTCTCTGAAACTCTGTGACTACAACAATTATACGTTTAGCTTGAAGCACAGCTTTCAACCTAGGCCTCCTTGTAAGCTCCCCAGAGATACCTTGGCTCTCATATTTCAGCACTAACAGTTTGATAACAACCCTCGGCCACATTCTTCTGTTGTGTGGATAACCACAACCTAGCAGCAACCAGCCAACTCTGCTCTTCTTGTAGATATCGTTCTCCCCCTATTTATCAAATACCTGCCTCACTGAACTTCTAGAGAATTCCTCTCCATGGGGATATTTGCTCAAGTTACCACCTGTGTCTGGGGTCTCCAAGACCACCCTCACACTGAGTGATCTGCTAGAAGGACCCACAGAACCAAGCATATATAACTGTACTCACAACTATGATTTCTTACAGAGAAAGAACATCAAACAAAATCAGCCAAGGGAAAAGGCAATGAACAAACCAGAGGAAACCAAGCACAAGTTCTAAGGGTCTTGACCCAATAGTCACATGGCACAACCATAATTCCTTCAACAATGATGTGTAACATATATACTGTCCACCAGGGAAGCTTGCCCAAGCCCGGGCATAGGTGGCCAGGGTTTTATGGAGCTCAGCCATGTAGGTGTGGTCTGTCTAGCATGTACCAAAATTTCAGATACCCAGAGGGAAACCAGGTGTTCAACATAAACTTTATTGCTTGTACAAACATTGCAGGCACAGTAAACTGCCCTTATCAGTTAATAAATGGAGGAGAACATGCCTGAAATCCCAATTGTTAAACATTAGCCAAAGGCGAACCTTGCATGCAGGTCTTTATAAGGAAAGCAGGTTTAGGTCTGCTATGCTAACTCTTTTTTCTGCACACCATCTGTGAAATATTTAATAACTGAGCCATGACCTTGTGCCAAGGAGTACATATACCACACTTACCGACCAGGATGTCATCCTCTTCATCCTTTGGGTGGGAGATGAGCCAGCTCCTAATCTCCGATTAACCTGTTTGCTCACATCTCACTCCTGGTCTACTTTTGTTAGTCTGGGTCCTCCAAGAAGCAGACGCAAGACGAAGAAGCAGATACCAAGACCAAGAAGGGATAAGCTGTGTAATAGATTTAATAGAGGCAACACTGGTAAGGAAAAACAGGGAAAGAGGAAGGTTGGATGAAAGCAACTTAGAGAATAATGTAATTGTACGGGAGTCTAACAAGACCTCCAGAGTCCTCAAGCCGAAGTCAAGGAGTCATAAGATCCCTCTCAAGATCAGTCCTTGGCTGAAGGCAGCGTGAGAAGCGGAGCCTCTGCATGAACACAGGGATGGGTTTCAGAGTGCAGCAGCTAGGCGGGCCTTCACTGTGTTATGCTCCCACCTGTTGGAGATCTGAGTCACACTTTTGTGGCTGCCACCACAATGATTATGGCTCTCAAAATACACTTGAAAAATATTCACTATCAAACAAATATTTAGTACTAACAGTACACAGGTTGCAATACTTTTTAGTTAAGTGTTATAAAACCACCTAAAATAGAACACTGATTAACAATGAAAATATGAATAATCTTTCACATTACATTAACTGAACAATAGTCTATGGATGAATTCTGGAGAAAAGACATTTCCAAATTGCTTTGTGAATTGGGAGTTTAAACTGATATGGACAGCATTCTGTATTAGTACTAAATCAAGGTTAGTCAATGACAAAAAATGTGTTACAAAATGTTTGTAACTCAAATAATTTTCTGAAATATGATTTATATTAATAGAGTAAATAGCATTTGTAAGTTTATCTTCCTGATTGACCTCAAATACCTTTAGCAAAAAAAAAGGCATTCCTACACATTTTACATGACGTTCTTATGTGGACAATAAATGACCATATGTAAAACTTCTGAGGTAAAGAAACAGAGCAACGTTTACAGATGTTTCTAAAAATTATTTTACACATAATTTGGGAACTTCTAAACTGTATACACTTAGATGATAAAGTAGAATAATATTTTCTTTAGTATCTAATATTATCTAACAGGATTGGTTTTCTAATTTTTATTAATGTTATCCTCATAGATAACATTGGCCATCAATATTTATAACACAAAATTAACCCAAGGAGACTATAGAGTTTTTGCCATCTGCTAAGTTTCAACAGAAAGCTGGTCCCCATAGTTGCTCTGGCAATTCCTTCCAACCAACATGTTTTTAACTAACTCAGATTAAACAGTTCCTAAGATCAAACAGTTAATTCCTACCAGAAAATAAATTGTTCTACCATATTAACTAGGTTCGCCCTTTGCATGCAGCTTATGACTTGGTACAAACAACAGAAGCTACTAGAAATAAACAATAAACAAAAATATAAGACGTGAAAGATAAAGTTTACTTTTAAAAAAATGAGATCAATATCATTTTCATGTAGAAGATGCCATTTTTATTTACAGGCTAATAAAAAAAATATTAAACTCAACTTAACTAGATATAATACATTTGTCATAAATCCTACAGATGTGAGGCCTACCTAAGTGGAAGACTGGATAGGTGGGATAATGGATTACATAATAAGGATATCAAATAATGTGTAGCTTACACATGAAAACATTAGTCCACTGTGGAGGTGGGGTGAGGAATAAAACCAGCACCAAGACAAGCTGTGCTAACTTTTGGCAACTGTTCAGTTATAATTACCAAGACACAAAATTTTCAACTCTCTTAAATCTAATTTAACATGTCTCATAACCCAAATGTTGTTTTTCCATCATATTCACAACAGATACTATAAAAAAGAATTTAGAGGTTAACATGTAAATATATACACACACACATACAACCCTTACCCCTTACTGAAAATTTTTTCTCAGCTACTGTGCGTATGTGCATTTGTATACGTTTTCCTTTTTAAATGTAACAACTATGCAACAATTCTCTCCTTATCTGTTTGGTTTTGTCCTAAAAACTTGACTGTTGAGTTTCCTATAAATGTGGAAATATAAAAACTGCTTCTCATTTAGTCCTTTGGAAAAAGTCTATAATTCTTAGTTCATCCCCCCAAAATCATATATTCTGAAATAAACTTTTAACTGGGTACTTTTTAAACATCTAACAGGATGCTCACAGTAGCATCTGAGCAATAGTGCTCTCATGTAGGCTTGTACACCAAGGTTAAACAGGAATGAAAAGGGAACTGACCTGTGTGAACAATTTTAAATTTTAAACTACACAGAAATTTTTTTATTCTTCTTATCAGGTCCTTGAAAGAAGTTATATCATAACCATTTCATACAATCGTTTATATTACATATCATTCTCATAGATATGCCAGTTCAAGGGTCTAAAAAAATTCTTTATAAACTTATTAGATAGGTCTTAAAAATCAAAAGGTTTTAGCTAATAGTTCCTAAGAATTCAGTCACAGTAGATAAAAGACATTCTCTGAAAAAAATGTCATGGTCATCCCATTCTGGACTGTGTTTTAAAAATATAAAATGTGGTTTCAAGTCACAACCAAAAAGTTTTCAGATATGCTACAATATAAATCTTTTGGCTAAATAAATACACTAGCTAAAATCTAGTTTGCAGATCTCATGTCATGCATGGGAATGAATAAGGAAAAACATTTTTTTTCTTTTAAGAGGCCTAGCCTAGCATGTCAGGAACAAACAATAACATGTAGCTTGCTTATTCAGTTGTGCAATTAAATACTAACTTTTGCTTAGAGGCAATATTATCCTACAAGGTATTTTAATATCAGTAACAATATATACTATGAAGTACATTTCTATTACAAATTAACATGGTGACATAACAGATGAACAAAACCACCCAAAACAAACCATAAATGAGCAATAGTTAAAACATAAAATTTATAAATAGCAAAACCATCAAATAAAGTATATACATTTTATAGATTTACCTATGAAGAAATATATAGTACATCTAGGAAAGACAACAAAATGTGTTGTATATCACATTACATCTGAATATTACAAATGAAGAACAAATTCAAATAATACTCTGAAAGCCTTGTAGGCTTTCCCCCACTTAATATTCTCTTAAATGCCTATCCTTTAAAACAGTGATGTTGGCAAAAACTATCACCCCTTTTAAAGCAGTATTTTCACTTTCTCGCAGGGTACAGTGGCCTGCAGAACAGTAAATAAGAACAAGTACTCCATGCTTAATACTGGGATAACAGAATTAGCAAATCTGTAGTTCACATATGAAAAGCACTTTAGCCAAACTTACACTGACATGAAAAGCCAACCAGAACAATTACTGTATCAAAAGGTTTTCACCTTATCTTTCCCGCCAGTACCGCAGCTTTTTAGATGACTGGCAAATCAGTTACTTTCAGAGAAAACTGTTTAATGCAATGTGTTTTGTTAACACAGTAATAAATTTGAGCTTTTACTGCCAGAAAAATGTATCTTTTGAGTGCCAGGACAATTACATCAAGACAAGTTTTATGAACAACTCAAAATGTATAAAACTGTCTTTTGTGGATCCTAGAAAAAAACATTTGAGATTAAACATTAATAATGTAATGTTCCAATACCACGCACACAGATCAACATAATTGAGAACAGATATTTCACATCCATCTGCATTTCTTTTAAAAACCAGAAAAGTACAATGTACATTACTTTTCGGAAACTATTTCTAATGCAGCACTGATTGATAAAGGATTGCTTAAACAAAACTATTTTGTACTGCACTGAATAAAACTGAAAGGCAAACTTATTACAATAAGTAATCATTAAGAACTGATTTAGATATCGGGATGCAAAATATATTTAAAAAAACAAACAAACCAACCATCTTTCAGTTTAAAAAAAATTAAGTCAAATCTACATTTCTGTAATTCATTGAGTCAAGTTCTGTCCTTTGAAACACCACACTTAACATTTTGGAATATATAATATAAATTCATTTATTCCCTTGTATTTAAAGGCTATTTCGTATAAAATATCAGTTTGCGCTATCCTTCTACTAAATGGAAAAGGAACCAAAACAGTAGTGCTTCATTTAGTACTTAAGAGCCCAATAACATTCC
>NW_024340696.1:33391901-33409618 GCF_902729225.1 Pteropus medius
TATAGTCCATTCATCTATCTTCCTATATATAAGCCAGAGGTCTTTATTATGATGGATATTTATCATTTTCTTGTGGTTCTATTAGTTTTTGCTTTATGTATTTTGAGGCTATTTTAAATTGGTATATACAAGATTAGATTTTAATTTGTAGTGAGTTGATTCTTTAAGAATTTAAGTAGTGTTCTCTAGCCCTGATCCTGCTTGCTTTTTCTTAAAGTCTATTTTCTCTTATGTGAATATAACTATTTCAGCTGCCCTTTGGAAAATATATATATACCCAGTGTATCTACTTTACTCTTTCACTTTCAAACTCTGTGTCCTTAGGTTTTAGGTGTGTTCCTTGTAAACAACTTGTTGCTGGATTACTTTTTCCAATTTGAATTTTCTTTAAACTGAAGAATTTAGTCTTGATTAAGCACTATCAAAATCCAATCCCAGTAGCACTCCCTTAGCTCCTGCCAGTATATGCTAATTATTACATTTCTGGCTTCTAGTCTTTTCCCTTATCAGGCCCAGCACATCCACAGCCAGGCTCTGCGAGGATTTAACCCTAGCTACAGGCCTGACAGCCACAAAGTGGGTGGGAGCAGTTATTGTCTGAGCAGGGAGGCGTAGGGGTTAGGTAGCAGCCTCTGCAGCATCTTCTAGCATAAGAAGTGACTTATTGGGGAAGAAAGGGCTACCGCAAAATCAGGAGTAGGGATTGCAAAGTCAACATCCTCATGGCATGTTGCAAGGTTCTAGGTTTTCTCTACCAGGGCCTTGACTTTCACAAAACAGAACTTGGCTGAACATTTAAGTCTCTGAAACTCTGTGACTACAACAATTATACGTTTAGCTTGAAGCACAGCTTTCAACCTAGGCCTCCTTGTAAGCTCCCCAGAGATACCTTGGCTCTCATATTTCAGCACTAACAGTTTGATAACAACCCTCGGCCACATTCTTCTGTTGTGTGGATAACCACAACCTAGCAGCAACCAGCCAACTCTGCTCTTCTTGTAGATATCGTTCTCCCCCTATTTATCAAATACCTGCCTCACTGAACTTCTAGAGAATTCCTCTCCATGGGGATATTTGCTCAAGTTACCACCTGTGTCTGGGGTCTCCAAGACCACCCTCACACTGAGTGATCTGCTAGAAGGACCCACAG
The DNA here is from genome assembly GCF_902729225.1 of Pteropus medius. Lineage (NCBI taxonomy): Eukaryota > Metazoa > Chordata > Mammalia > Chiroptera > Pteropodidae > Pteropus > Pteropus medius. The sequence goes on from NW_024340696.1 coordinate 33,393,052, forward strand.
AACCAAGCATATATAACTGTACTCACAACTATGATTTCTTACAGAGAAAGAACATCAAACAAAATCAGCCAAGGGAAAAGGCAATGAACAAACCAGAGGAAACCAAGCACAAGTTCTAAGGGTCTTGACCCAATAGTCACATGGCACAACCATAATTCCTTCAACAATGATGTGTAACATATATACTGTCCACCAGGGAAGCTTGCCCAAGCCCGGGCATAGGTGGCCAGGGTTTTATGGAGCTCAGCCATGTAGGTGTGGTCTGTCTAGCATGTACCAAAATTTCAGATACCCAGAGGGAAACCAGGTGTTCAACATAAACTTTATTGCTTGTACAAACATTGCAGGCACAGTAAACTGCCCTTATCAGTTAATAAATGGAGGAGAACATGCCTGAAATCCCAATTGTTAAACATTAGCCAAAGGCGAACCTTGCATGCAGGTCTTTATAAGGAAAGCAGGTTTAGGTCTGCTATGCTAACTCTTTTTTCTGCACACCATCTGTGAAATATTTAATAACTGAGCCATGACCTTGTGCCAAGGAGTACATATACCACACTTACCGACCAGGATGTCATCCTCTTCATCCTTTGGGTGGGAGATGAGCCAGCTCCTAATCTCCGATTAACCTGTTTGCTCACATCTCACTCCTGGTCTACTTTTGTTAGTCTGGGTCCTCCAAGAAGCAGACGCAAGACGAAGAAGCAGATACCAAGACCAAGAAGGGATAAGCTGTGTAATAGATTTAATAGAGGCAACACTGGTAAGGAAAAATAGGGAAAGAGGAAGGTTGGATGAAAGCAACTTAGAGAATAATGTAATTGTACGGGAGTCTAACAAGACCTCCAGAGTCCTCAAGCCGAAGTCAAGGAGTCATAAGATCCCTCTCAAGATCAGTCCTTGGCTGAAGGCAGCGTGAGAAGCGGAGCCTCTGCATGAACACAGGGATGGGTTTCAGAGTGCAGCAGCTAGGCGGGCCTTCACTGTGTTATGCTCCCACCTGTTGGAGATCTGAGTCACACTTTTGTGGCTGCCACCACAATGATTATGGCTCTCAAAATACACTTGAAAAATATTCACTATCAAACAAATATTTAGTACTAACAGTACACAGGTTGCAATACTTTTTAGTTAAGTGTTATAAAACCACCTAAAATAGAACACTGATTAACAATGAAAATATGAATAATCTTTCACATTACATTAACTGAACAATAGTCTATGGATGAATTCTGGAGAAAAGACATTTCCAAATTGCTTTGTGAATTGGGAGTTTAAACTGATATGGACAGCATTCTGTATTAGTACTAAATCAAGGTTAGTCAATGACAAAAAATGTGTTACAAAATGTTTGTAACTCAAATAATTTTCTGAAATATGATTTATATTAATAGAGTAAATAGCATTTGTAAGTTTATCTTCCAGATTGACCTCAAATACCTTTAGCAAAAAAAAAGGCATTCCTACACATTTTACACGACGTTCTTATGTGGACAATAAATGACCATATGTAAAACTTCTGAGGTAAAGAAACAGAGCAACGTTTACAGATGTTTCTAAAAATTATTTTACACATAATTTGGGAACTTCTAAACTGTATACACTTAGATGATAAAGTAGAATAATATTTTCTTTAGTATCTAATATTATCTAACAGGATTGGTTTTCTAATTTTTATTAATGTTATCCTCATAGATAACATTGGCCATCAATATTTATAACACAAAATTAACCCAAGGAGACTATAGAGTTTTTGCCATCTGCTAAGTTTCAACAGAAAGCTGGTCCCCATAGTTGCTCTGGCAATTCCTTCCAACCAACATGTTTTTAACTAACTCAGATTAAACAGTTCCTAAGATCAAACAGTTAATTCCTACCAGAAAATAAATTGTTCTACCATATTAACTAGGTTCGCCCTTTGCATGCAGCTTATGACTTGGTACAAACAACAGAAGCTACTAGAAATAAACAATAAACAAAAATATAAGACGTGAAAGATAAAGTTTACTTTTAAAAAAATGAGATCAATATCATTTTCATGTAGAAGATGCCATTTTTATTTACAGGCTAATAAAAAAAATATTAAACTCAACTTAACTAGATATAATACATTTGTCATAAATCCTACAGATGTGAGGCCTACCTAAGTGGAAGACTGGATAGGTGGGATAATGGATTACATAATAAGGATATCAAATAATGTGTAGCTTACACATGAAAACATTAGTCCACTGTGGAGGTGGGGTGAGGAATAAAACCAGCACCAAGACAAGCTGTGCTAACTTTTGGCAACTGTTCAGTTATAATTACCAAGACACAAAATTTTCAACTCTCTTAAATCTAATTTAACATGTCTCATAACCCAAATGTTGTTTTTCCATCATATTCACAACAGATACTATAAAAAAGAATTTAGAGGTTAACATGTAAATATATACACACACACATACAACCCTTACCCCTTACTGAAAATTTTTTCTCAGCTACTGTGCGTATGTGCATTTGTATACGTTTTCCTTTTTAAATGTAACAACTATGCAACAATTCTCTCCTTATCTGTTTGGTTTTGTCCTAAAAACTTGACTGTTGAGTTTCCTATAAATGTGGAAATATAAAAACTGCTTCTCATTTAGTCCTTTGGAAAAAGTCTATAATTCTTAGTTCATCCCCCCAAAATCATATATTCTGAAATAAACTTTTAACTGGGTACTTTTTAAACATCTAACAGGATGCTCACAGTAGCATCTGAGCAATAGTGCTCTCATGTAGGCTTGTACACCAAGGTTAAACAGGAATGAAAAGGGAACTGACCTGTGTGAACAATTTTAAATTTTAAACTACACAGAAATTTTTTTATTCTTCTTATCAGGTCCTTGAAAGAAGTTATATCATAACCATTTCATACAATCGTTTATATTACATATCATTCTCATAGATATGCCAGTTCAAGGGTCTAAAAAAATTCTTTATAAACTTATTAGATAGGTCTTAAAAATCAAAAGGTTTTAGCTAATAGTTCCTAAGAATTCAGTCACAGTAGATAAAAGACATTCTCTGAAAAAAATGTCATGGTCATCCCATTCTGGACTGTGTTTTAAAAATATAAAATGTGGTTTCAAGTCACAACCAAAAAGTTTTCAGATATGCTACAATATAAATCTTTTGGCTAAATAAATACACTAGCTAAAATCTAGTTTGCAGATCTCATGTCATGCATGGGAATGAATAAGGAAAAACATTTTTTTTCTTTTAAGAGGCCTAGCCTAGCATGTCAGGAACAAACAATAACATGTAGCTTGCTTATTCAGTTGTGCAATTAAATACTAACTTTTGCTTAGAGGCAATATTATCCTACAAGGTATTTTAATATCAGTAACAATATATACTATGAAGTACATTTCTATTACAAATTAACATGGTGACATAACAGATGAACAAAACCACCCAAAACAAACCATAAATGAGCAATAGTTAAAACATAAAATTTATAAATAGCAAAACCATCAAATAAAGTATATACATTTTATAGATTTACCTATGAAGAAATATATAGTACATCTAGGAAAGACAACAAAATGTGTTGTATATCACATTACATCTGAATATTACAAATGAAGAACAAATTCAAATAATACTCTGAAAGCCTTGTAGGCTTTCCCCCACTTAATATTCTCTTAAATGCCTATCCTTTAAAACAGTGATGTTGGGAAAAACTATCACCCCTTTTAAAGCAGTATTTTCACTTTCTCGCGGGGTACAGTGGCCTGCAGAACAGTAAATAAGAACAAGTACTCCATGCTTAATACTGGGATAACAGAATTAGCAAATCTGTAGTTCACATATGAAAAGCACTTTAGCCAAACTTACACTGACATGAAAAGCCAACCAGAACAATTACTGTATCAAAAGGTTTTCACCTTATCTTTCCCACCAGTACCGCAGCTTTTTAGATGACTGGCAAATCAGTTACTTTCAGAGAAAACTGTTTAATGCAATGTGTTTTGTTAACACAGTAATAAATTTGAGCTTTTACTGCCAGAAAAATGTATCTTTTGAGTGCCAGGACAATTACATCAAGACAAGTTTTATGAACAACTCAAAATGTATAAAACTGTCTTTTGTGGATCCTAGAAAAAAACATTTGAGATTAAACATTAATAATGTAATGTTCCAATACCACGCACACAGATCAACATAATTGAGAACAGATATTTCACATCCATCTGCATTTCTTTTAAAAACCAGAAAAGTACAATGTACATTACTTTTCGGAAACTATTTCTAGTGCAGCACTGATTGATAAAGGATTGCTTAAACAAAACTATTTTGTACTGCACTGAATAAAACTGAAAGGCAAACTTATTACAATAAGTAATCATTAAGAACTGATTTAGATATCGGGATGCAAAATATATTTAAAAAAACAAACAAACCAACCATCTTTCAGTTTAAAAAAAATTAAGTCAAATCTACATTTCTGTAATTCATTGAGTCAAGTTCTGTCCTTTGAAACACCACACTTAACATTTTGGAATATATAATATAAATTCATTTATTCCCTTGTATTTAAAGGCTATTTCTTATAAAATATCAGTTTGCGCTATCCTTCTACTAAATGGAAAAGGAACCAAAACAGTAGTGCTTCATTTAGTACTTAAGAGCCCAATAACATTCCTTTAGGAAACACATGCTTTGGTGCTTTACAATTTTTTAAGAAAATCAAAATTGCTTTACATGCAATAGCCAATTATGGTATACCACAGAAAACAGGGAGTTATGCATTTAGAATTGTTCACATGAAGCCCTGAGGTACCCGCCTTTCATTTAGGCAACGAACAGCCTCCCTTGACCTTGTATAGTCTTTGTCCCATCTTCCCTAGTGCCCCAAATTCGGAAAAGTCTGATTAACAATCTTGAGTGGGGATACAGTCAATTTAATAAGATTTTTTATGATACAGACTGTGTAGATCATCTAATTTAGAAGCACCATCTTCTAGCGGAGTTTCACTTGAAGTTCCTAGGTCTCCATTTTCATGTCCATCGGTGACTGCCTTCTTATTAAATCCTAAAAGAGAAAAAAGAAGCAGTCATTTTCTAGAGTAAAAACAATAAAAAAGGGTCTTGTGATTTTAATGAACAATAACATAGGAATGCTCACTGTAATTAATAGTAATATGAGGCAAACAATGGGGCCCTAAATTAGTCAAGTTGGCAGTTTCTGAAGAAGAAATTTTTCATTCTTACAGTAAATATCAAATATTATTTTGATTTTAAAAATATTACTTCTTGGATATATCTAAAAATTGTAAAACTTTTCACACCAAATTTTCTATGAAACTTAGAATAAATGCAATTGTAAAATTCAGTCAATTTTACTTATACAAATATCTATTAAATTAAATTATAAATTTTATTTTTCTTTTACATTTTGCTTTAAGATTATTTAACTTCACTTCACTAAGGTACATACTAGTTTATTGCTAAAACTCTAGTTTGTTGGTAAGACAATGTCCAGATACAATTTAAAACTGATTTTGCTTTATCTACAAAATAGATAATAGGCTTTCAAATAAATCAGAGTTGACTACATCATTTATTTAGTGAGCTATGAAGTATGGACATATGCTAAACAAAACCCAATGGATTTATTTTTTATGAGTTGAGTCCATTAATAGTAATATATCCTAAGAGCATCCATTTTTTGTTGAGTATCATTTTAATTGGTCTGCAATTTACATAGGTGACAAAGTATTTTAGCCTCGGTTGAAAAAAAAAAAAGGAACGAGACTTCTAATTCTGAGAGAAAATAGTAGAAAGGCTGAAAGATAATGAAATTACAGGGAGAGCAGCCTAACAGTATAAGGTTTTAACATATTGCCACAGTTTGTTTAAGATGCACAAGAATAATCGTTACTGCTGTCTCTACGTAGATAACTCATACAAGTTTACCAGAAGGGCACCAGTTCATCAGTTCACTATAAAACTCTATGCCAGAAGTTCTCAACTTTTTGGTCTCAGGATACCTTTGTAATCTTTAAAAAGAACTGAGGGCTCTGAAGAGCTTTTGGTAATGCTGATTATTAATGTTATGTGGGTTATCGATATTTACCATACTAGTAATAAAAACTGAGAAATCTAAAAAAAAATTGCTTTGTTAAAAATGACGAAAACCTCAAAAATGTTAACATAAATAACATATTTGTTTAGTGAAACTATATTTTCAAACTAAATTTAGTTAGAAGAATAGCATTATTTCACAGTTTTGCAAATATCCTTAATGTCTGGCTTTACAAAAGATAGCTGTATTCTCATATTTGCTTCTGCTCAGTCTGTTACAAGTATGAAAAAAGTTCACTCTCACACAAACATGTAGTTGGAAAAAGGAAGAGTAGCTTGATAGCCCTTTCAGGTAACTGTTAATATTCTTCTTGATATTATACCAAAATCTGACAACACAATTTAAAATCATATCAATAAACTTTTTGCATTGTTAACATTAAAATCCATTTGTCTGCCTTGTACTTTGAATGGCTTTCCCATGCAGCATTTTGTAACACCACATACTGGTCATTTGAAAAATATTAGATCACTGAGTTATGTAGCAATTCTAAAAGCTAATGCATTTCATTTTACTATATCAAAAAACCACATTCATTAATCATCACCAATCTTATCAGAAAAGTTCTTTAAGTGTGGAACAACTCTTGAGATCGTGGTGGTTGATGCATGCATGTTTTATGAAATCCTAATTTTCACTTGAAAACTCACATTTTATCACTGGCAATACTGTCAGTTGTTTTTCTTGAAGTAATGAACTCACTTTGTTCATTTAAAAAAAATGGCTGCCAAATCGCCTGAGCAAACATAACTTGTCATTCTTTCAAGTAAAAATTGTCTTCCATTAAAAAAATGGCTAATTCAGCTAGCAACTTAATCACTCAAGTAACTTTTCATTGAGACCAGCACCTTGGTTCAGCACACAGACTAAGTGCTTTTTGCACACTTCCCATGTCATCACACAGAATATAAAAGGCAGTTGTACTCAATAGTCAAGATTTAATAAAATGAACAGTTTTTACTATATCATCAAGGATATTCTTAAGTGAAACTAGCATTTTCTTCTTTTTCTTTTTAACTCTGAGTGGATGGCAAGGAAGAAAACAATGATTACTAGCACAGTAGTGCCACTGCCTTGATTCATACTAAAGCACCAGTAATTTTATCCCCATTGTTTTCGTACCATCAGTGTAAATATCAACACAGCAAAAAAAAAAAAAAAAAGACAAATGGTTTCTTAGTATTTTTATGAAAAATTCTAATATCACGAACCCTCTGAAAGGTCTCAGGGACCCCCTCAGAGAACCATAGATGACAATTTAATAACTACTGCTCTATGTAAAAGAAAGTGTTAGAATTTTTCTATACAATATGAGTAAATTATAGAGATGAAATTAAACCAAAAATCCTCACAATCACATATCCGGATTATAATAATCATAAAACTACAGTCTAATCCCTTACTCACATTTCACCTGTAACTCATTGTATTATGAGAAGAATTTGCATTAAGATAGCAAGATAACATTAAAGTAGCTTTACTCTAAAAGGCATGTTGGTCTTTGTTCAGAGTCTAGAAAACTTGAATTTTATTTATTTTTAAAGGATCACTTGTAGTTCAATGACTGGTAACGTACCTGTTTTAAAGTCCAACATACATCTAGAAAAACTAATATGCAGATAAAATTCCGACAGTTATTGGTGTACAATAAAACTACAAGCAAGAAAAGGCTATTCATTCAGTTAATGACGTTGTCCCCATTACTAAAACAGTGTTACTGAAAAACATCTGAGGCATTCATACTGCAAAATTTTATTAATAACTACATTAATAAGAACTTTCAGAGTGACTTTTACCTTGTAACACTTTGATTTCCCCACTTGTGTCTTTGCAGCTAGCTCCAGGGTTACTACCTCCCTCTAACTCGTCAAGGTACAAACGGTAACGATGTCCACTCTCATCTTCATACTCTACATTTTCATCATCAGAATCCACTTCAGGAGCCACATAAACTACTTCAAATTCAATCTCACCTGTCTGAAATGAGGAAAGAAAATTAGGAAGTCAAGTTATTCTAACTGTAATTGAAAAACGGATTTCTAAATTCTTTGTAGTGGAAGACAAGTGAAGAGCAGCACTTAAGACCTCAGATGCAGCTCCTTTCAAGACAACAAACAATAAAATTCTAGAATCTCAAGAGGGTGAAGAGGACTTCGAGGCTGGTGTGTCCAGACCAACCTCATGAATCCTCTATAAGTAATTTTCTTATAATACTGCAGTAGGTCTTTCTACTGTTCACAGTATTTTCGTTAATAGGCCTAAAATTAAAAAGGATGCTTAACTATTCAATTTATAGAATTTTGAAGATTTTCAATTTAAGAGTCATTTTGTCATTTTGTGCTTTATATAGCAATTCAGCAGATTTATCTAAATAGTCAGATATTAAAGTTGTACCTGATGTCATCACACAAACTTTTCCTTGACTAATTTAAGAAATCTCTCTAAAATGACAAATTTTGTTTCTTACTGACGAGGTCTTGAACCTTTTCTTAATTTTCACTGAATATCAGACATAGTGTTAATCAAGGTATTCTGTTCAGTAATAATAGTAGTCACTGTATTCACTGTGCAAAATTATATCCTTCAATCCTCAGGATAACCCTATTGTAGTCTCTTTTACATAAATGAAAAACCTTAGTGAGTCCTGGAGAAAGCAGATAATTTTCCCAATATGATGAACAAGTAAAACAGAAAAATAGAAATTTGACTCTTTGTTCTTCTAGATTAAATGTATATTTGTATAATTATTAATAACAACTTTATGTTCAAATAAAAAAGTTGATTATTTTATAAGTTATAATTGTCATTTAATAAAAGACTACAATCATTACACGTGATGAGTCTGGTATCTGCAACTCTGAAAATTATGGCCTGCCTTTGCTTAAAAGCAAGCATGTTTTTTTTGTTTGTTTGTTTGTTTGTTTGTTTTTTTACTGCTACTCGCTGTTAGTCTCTTTGGTGCTCCTTTCTTCTCAGCAGTTTAAGGTTATGCTTCATAATTTTAATATGTGCTTATCGTTTCCTTAAAACTCTTTATGACTGCCTATTTGTATCTCCTTTACCACAGCTGCCATTCAACCCATTCTCGTACTACTGGATGACAGCCAAGTTGGGTTGAGAAGACACTAGCTTAAAGAGGCACGGCTGCATTCTTAGATCTCCCTTATCAGACAATGCTTTTTAAAAAAGCATTTTGGGGAGACAGATAATAATGCAGTGGTTTTTGGTAAAGTTCTAGGTGACAGAAGTAGGTTTGTGGGTGGCTGTCACAGAAACACAGATTTTAGGATTACTATAATGAAGAGCTTTCTAAAAATCAGCAATGTTCCACAATGGAATGGACTGCTTTATCATCAAGTTATTCTTTTAATGTAATTATTTAATTAGAGATATTGCAGAGATTTATGCATCATGTAGAGTTGAGCCAAATGAGCTATAAATTCACTTTCAAGTCTGAGATTCAATTCTACACTGGCTTATCACACTGATGATCCAACAAACATTTCAAGTAGTACCAATGCCTCTCCAATTCCTCAACCCTATTCTTGAAGGAAAAACAAAACAAATCTTAAGTACACTAAATAATAAATACGACTTCTGGATATGGATCTCAACTCTATAATTTGCTCTGCAACTTTGAAAAAATCATTTATTTCTCTAAGAATCTTAGCCTACTCATTTTAAATAAGAGGGTTGGGCTAAATGACTTCTAAGGACTCTTTTAGTTCTAACATTTATGACTATAAAATAAATCCACTTCTAGCACTGTTTTTTCTATAATACTTCATATTTGTATAATGCTTTTGTCATTAATGATGTTTTGCTCTCTAAGAGTTAGGTCCTGTTCCGAGCACTTTATATGTATTAACATACGTAATCCTTACAGCTCACTACAGCACTGGACACTACAGCACAGAGGATGTAAGTAACTTGCTTAAAGTTATACAACTTTAAAAGAAAATAAAAAAAGAAAAGAAAATCTCCCATTTCAGTAAATCAGGCTGAATGTCTTCTATAAAAATCTCAAATTAAAAGAAACTGTTATCTATATATAAACACTTTACTATTTGAGAAATCTCCTAGGGAAGTATAAAATATTCAATAGATTCAGAAAGAATCAATTGATAGATCCAATTTAAATTGCATAAAGGGAACCTACCTGCTGGGAAAGAATGGTTACAGCTTCTTTATGTTTTGTATCCCTTAGGTTAACTCCATTAACAGCCAAAATAGCATCTCCAACGTGTAGGCCTCCACATCTATCAGCAGGTTGCCCTGGGTGGATCTCAGAAATAAGGATTGGAACACCATGTTCCTTCCCACCCTGATGAAAAAAACAAAACAAAACAAAACAGGGCAGTAAATTTAGTTTACTCTTTGTATAACCACAGACTATTCAAACAATAAAATATTTTCTTCAAACTATATTTCAAAAGCACCTATACTATCTATAAATGCTGAGTGAAATCTTATTTGCTGCTTAAGTAATGATAAATTGTGAGTATCAAAGGGTTACCTCTTAGTAAACGATTAATAACATACATGTGCTTTTTCTAAAAGCATTCTAGAGCCAAACAAAACAAAACAAAAACCTACAACTGGCTAAACTCTTTTAAATATAAATAAAAATATTTGATGTACTAGTAGTCTACAGCACTATTAGATTTTATCGAATCTAAATCACTATAAATGGTATAAGACATTCCATTCTTTTATGTACCACAAAAATAATTTTAAGATCATAAGATGAATCTCAATTTCAGATGTTAAAGCGCAAAAAATATGCAATGTAGAAATGATGAAATGCAGTATTTAGTATCAATCACTCTCCATCCTGTAACACAGTTATTTGTGTGTATCTTATTTCTCCTACTAAATTTTTGAGGGCAGTGCATTTGAAAAGGTAGGTAATTCAATAAATATTCATTAGATAAACTTTTTATGGTAAGAAACATTCTTACATTAAGCAATACCAGAAAGTAAATGAATTTATGCAGTGCCTAAGCATTACCAAATGAAAATTAGTGTAAAACCACCTTATTCATTCATCTGGAACAAAGCACTGAATAACAGCAAAATGACTCCAAATATATGTATTTTATAAAAGATTGCTCACAGGAATGGTGCCCAAAACAACTCTTTATAAAAGCATCAAATTTAAAAAGGATGAATGTTTGGACCCAAAAGTTAGTCAAATCTGACAGCAAAGAAGTGAGATAAAGATAACATACACGCTAGAGAAAAAAACTATGTATTCTGGAGCCATTTAACATAGAAGAAAACGGTCATATCCATTCCCAAAGGATTCTAGAGGCATCACAGAATATGGTACAGAACTATGAAAAATGTTAAACTATGCTTATTAAAGGTATAGTTAACAGTTATTAGGAAGATTTACATACAAAAAATAAGTTTACAAAAAAAGTTTACACAAAAAGATTGGCCATGGGGGCAAATTTAATTATTTAGTAAATATATCCAGAATACTTTGTCAATGATGTTCAATGAAGGAGCATGATTATACTAGGTAACTATAGAAAAGAAGACTGGAAGCACTACTTCTTACTGTAATTGAAATGCCAAGGCCTTCGTGATCTTCCTTAAGGAGGAGAACTTTTCTGATGGGACCAACACCTTGGCTTTTCTTTAAAGAGTCTTGATCCTTATTGGGGAGGTGGGGGAAGAAGAAGAATTAGTATTATTTAAATAATATGCCAAATAGAGTAAACTCATGCTATATAACTAGTTTTTATTATTATTTTTTAAACTTGTTTTTATTAAACAAAGAAATCTTCCTTAATTTCCTGCAATGGATACACAGCATAGTGTTAGGAAAGTAATTAATGGATAAAATGGAAAAGTGAAAATAGCTGTTCTGTTAATATAGTGAAATGTATAGATGATTTTCTCACTCTTCTGTCACATTCTCTTAACACTGATATATCTCTTTTTAAATTGTAGGACATTACAAAAAAATTGCCAGGAATTAATTGATAAACAAATGCCTTCGAGAAATGAAAGCGGGTAATTGTTTACCTTCACTGGAAAATATCTTTAAGATCTACATCCATTTTAACTGATTTGTACAACTGCAAAACCAATTACCAAACAGATCCTTCATTACTTTTTCATTCCTTTGAGCTCCAGAGTCTACCTTTTAAATAAAGGAGCTTGCTCCATTAATAATTCTTCCTCTGGTACCTTTCCTCTTCTCCTGTTTACTAAGCTCCTTCTCTATTCAGCATATAAACAAACCTCTTTATTTTAAAGCCTCTTATAGCTTTAAAATACTGATCATGTACAAACTCAAAACAAAATGAAAATCCTTCAATCTTTACTTATCTTCTTTAGCTACTATCCTCCTCCATCCTTCCTTAATCTTCACACAAAATTAATCCTCACTGCATCTACTTCCTTGTCTCCCACATTCATTACTCCAAACACTGTAATTAGGGTTTTGTTGCCACTTGCTCCACTAAAATTGTATTCTCTACAGTATCTGGTAACCAGTATGGTTACATCCAATGAAGACCTTTTAGTCACTACTCTAACCTTCAGAAAGTAAATACTGTTCACTACCTTCTCCTTGAAACCCTCTCTCTTCCATTTCCTTCGTTTCCATTACACTTCTTTCCCAGATAGCTTGTATCTGATAGGTCACCAAAGGAAGGAACCTGAGATGGAGCTATTTCCTCCATAAAAGTTTCTTTTCATCCTTGTCCTCCTTTTTAACTTCTACATACTTTTCCTGGGTGACGTAATCAATTCCATAGTTTCGATTATAAACAGATGGATGATTTGCCTAATATTTCTTTTTTAAAACTAAATTTATCGAGGTGACACTGGTTAATAAAATTATAGTTTTCAAGCGTACGATTCGATAATACATCATCTGTATAATATTGTATTGTGTGTTCACCACCCAAAGTCAAATCTCTTTCCATCACCATATATTTGACCCCTTTTACCCTTATCTACCACCCTCCCACCGCCCTTTTCTCTCTGGTAACAACTCAACTATTACCTATTTGTCTAGTTCATTTGTTACTTTCAATTTTATATCCCACACATAAGTGCAATCATATGGTTCTCAACTTTGTCTAACTTATTTCACTTAGTATGATAATCTCAAGATCTATCCATGATGTCATCTAATATTTCTTCAACTCTGACTTATCTCATGAATTCCCAAGTCATATATCCAACTAGATACATCTTGGCTGTCCACTGGCACTTCATACACTACACGTCTAAAACTGATATCACCCTCCTTTTCCCCATAACCTTCCTTTTCTTTTATATGCTTTATAAATGAATGGCATCAACTCACTCAGTTGCCCAAACCAAAACCTAGTCTTCTCACTTACCTACTTAACCAAAAGCAGTGAGTCAACAAGTCCTCTTGATTTTAATTCTATCAAACCTGTCCTTCCATTCAAATGCTCTTCCTTTATTCTCATCACTTTCTCCTTAAATTATTATAGTATCTAAGGTATCCCCTCATCTTCAATGTGACCCCCTTCCAACATATCCTCTTAACTATACCAAGTGTCAAACATATTAAACCTTATTAAATTTAAAAATCCCATGATTATCAGGTTAAAGTTCAAACTCCTTTATTTAGCATAAAGTAACTTTTGTTATATGGCCCCTGCTTAGAAGTTAACAGGCACCGCCAATATCCCAGAAAAGACAACGGTACGTGTAAGTGCTTAAAGCCAGCCCCACTTCTCTCTCACCAACTCCCTGTACATGTCACTCCTTACAATAACCTTTGCATTATTAAAGGCAAAAAATAATTTTACTATTTCAGGCCATGCTTTATCTGATTTTAAGATATGTGAGCCACTGGGTAGGATTTAACATGCTTCTATTATATTACAGTCTGTATTATCAGACAGCTGTTATAATGAAATTTGATAAATATTTATCTAGATAAAAAGGAATGCTCCTGTACATGAAGGCTAAAGAAGTAGACAATTGAACACTGATCTCAAATTCCATCTTAATTCAAGAACAAACAGGTGTAAATGTTAGTTCAGAAACTACATTTGCATCTAGTTACCAAAAATTCCATTAAAGAACCACTCAAAAACATCTGCCAATTTATCAGTATGACCACACACTCTCTGCTAAGCTTAAAACAAATTTAAATATGTCTAATCATGATCCAGGAAAATTTTGAAATATAAGCCAAAGTACTAGTAATATGCATTTATTAGCAATAGTTCACTGTCTTCAGAAGTATCACTTCTAGGGCATTAGTAAATCTGTAGAGAGCTATGGGTTGTTGACACTTTTAAATATGTATCTGTTTTAAATAAATCTAATCCACTTTCACTTTTTAATTTAAGGTTTTAAATACTAGTAGAAGGACTTTCGATTAAAAAAAAAAAAAAAAAAAAGAAGAGGTTGAGTGAGAAACAGTGGCAAAGCAAACATACGTGGCCCGGTGGTGCCTGCATTGGTCGTTTTAGGTCATTACGTCCTCTACAAGCTCTAATGACAGTTTTGTGACGATGCAAATGTATTTCAGCTTCCAACTGGTTCCAAAGCTTATCATGAGCAGGTCCCTTCATATCTCGTCCTAGTAACTGTATTTGTTGGACCCTTTATATTGGGAAAAGAGTTAATTTGATTAGTTCTTCATTATGCGTACTATAGAAAGAATTCAGAAGAATTACTGAACATAATAAGTTTTTGTATAAACCTAAGTTAGTAATAAAACCAATACACAGGAACTTTCCAATGTCTATCTCTCTGATTTAAAAAGATATGAAACTCTGAAAAAAAACAATATCTTCAAGGGAAAACCATTTTAAAAAAGGCATAAATGCGACCTTCTTTAGTCATAAATTTAATTCAAATACATTTAAGAAACCATTTATAAGAAGAATGTCACTTAACATGTGCTTCATGTCTTGCATGCACAATCAAGGTAGGTCATCGAACTCAGATACTATTGAATACTAGTCTTTAGATGAGGCTAACTGTAACTGTACAAAAACATTTCATCTAAAGAGTTTCTTTTCCAAAAAATGATTATTTTAAATGTACTAAATGTTATTAGAAAATGACATAAATTATTTTTATTTGCTCCACATCAGCTCTAATGTGACATTAAGACAATGAGCAGAAAATTATTTTAGTACTAATAATAAATCATCTAAAGTTTGTAAATAATTCACTGTGCAAGCAGAACTCTATATTGTGATAAAATCACTGTCATTCCAACATGCTTTGAGGGGCACAAAAGGTCAAGTTTCAGTGATCAGAGAAAGAATTCCTTATGAAGTTGTACTGTAACTGTGAACATCATTTGTTATGGTGTCAAGGCGAAATGGTTGAAGAGTGCAGCTGTAGAATTGTTTGCATTTCATAGTTGTTACTACTGTGTGTGTATGTGTGTCTGTGTATAAACCAGAAATACTTATTTAGTATAGCTAAATAAATCTGCAACATATAATGCTAGCAATATTAACAGCTATAATCAACCGTAAAATAATTCTTAGAATAAAGATTAATGTTTCATTTACTACAAGAGATTAAAGTTGACCTCATTAAATATCCAATTTGTCACCTAACAGTATAAGGGTACCTATTTTTCACACACCTTCCTGCCAGTTCCTTATCCAAGTACTTGGCAGCCAGTCTTGCCCCATAAACCTCAGCCTGGAGAACAGCTATATGTCTACGAAGGGCTTCATTCTCTTTTCTCAGCAATTTCACTTCAGCTTCAAGTTGAGCCTCTTTCATTTTTTCTTTTTTGTTTGCTTCAAGCTCTCTCTCCTATTAGAATTAAAAAACATATAAATGAAGAAAATACTTTTAAGACTCTTGTGCAATGGACTATGTTCCATAAAATACACAAAAGCACACAGTCTATGATACTACCAATAAAAGCATAGGATAAAATTACTTCATTTCTATAAGATAGAATGCAAAGACTTGGATCCAGTTCTTTTTAATTAGTACCAAGAGGTTTTGGACCCACTTCTAGTAAGGATACTAAGAGAAGCCGACTTTTCTAAGCTCATGTTATTACATAATAGAAGTGGCTTCAATTTGCTATTTCCTAAAAATGACTCAAGAAACTAGACTAAAAACAATCACTTTGCTGGTTGTGCCAAAATATTTATTTAATTTTAATGCAACAATTCCATAAAGCAAGTCAAAATCATTTAGTTACATAGAGATCTTCACTATAAAATTTTTATCATAAGCTTGCACGTGAGAAATATTGTTCAATCTACCTTAAAAGTATAAAACACAGGATGTCTATTCCTATGGCTCAAGGGTTACAATTGTACATGCCTTCAGGATCCAAGCAGAGCAAACAAGACAGAGAGGAGTGGAAAATGGAAGGTACGAAATCCTGCCTGAAGGCAGTTAAATTCTAATTCTAATTCTAATTCTAATTCTAATTCTCTCTCTCTCTCTCTCTCTCTC